>NC_067401.1:476888948-477251448 GCF_016432865.1 Antechinus flavipes | reverse complement strand
CCCTGACCTCAAACGCGACCTTTTACACTTACTAGCTGGGTGACCCTGGGCAAGGCACTTGCCTCCCGTTGCCTCAGTTTCCTCATCTGTAAAATGGAAACTATAATAGTTTAGGGAGCTCTGAGGCTTTCAGGCTGCCACGGGTCAGGGGAATGACGGCAATGGTGACAGTGATTATGGTGGCAAGAGGAGGAGGAGGAGGAGAATGATGTTCGTTGTACTGGCAAGGGTGGCGAAGGATGATGATGATGATGATAGCCACGCTAGGGATGATGATTATGAGGGGAGGAGGAAGAGGAGGAGGAAGAGGAAGAAGAGGAGGAGGAGGAGGAGGAGGAGGAGGAGAAGAAGAAGGAAGAGGAGGAGGAGGAGGAGGAGAAGGAAGAGAAGGAGGAGGAGGAGGAGAAGGAAGAGGAGGAGGAGGAGAAGGAAGAGAAGGAGGAGGAGGAGGAAGAGGAAGAGGAGGAGGAGGAGGAAGAAGGTCCCCACCGCCTCCCAAGGGCCTCTAGGATAGCTACAGGCTTATCTTTCTGGTAAACTAGAAATCTGGCCCCAGTCTCTCTTTCCTGGTTCACCAGACATTCCACGTCCTCCTACATCTCATCTGAGCAATCCGGCCAGTCGGGCCTACATTCTGTTCCTTCCCAGAGACACTCTCATCCCCCCCCTCCACACCTTTGCACAGCTGCCCCACAGGCCCCGCACGCCCTCCTTCCTCCCCTCCTCTTCACAGAGTTGCTCTCTTCCTTCCAGACGCACTGAGCCCCCCCACCTCCTGCAGGAAGCCTCCCTGACCCCTCCCCGGGTCACACCCTCCTCCCCCCTAACAGCCCCGGCCATTTTGGATCCATTTGAATCCGGACACTTTTATTCCTGCTGCACACGTATCCGTGTGTCTCCCTCAGAGCCCGGAAGCCCCTCGTGGGGAAGGACTGGTTCATTCTGGTCTCTCGGCACCCACCTCCAGGCCTGGCGCACGGAGGAGCTTAACGAAGGTTGTGAATTGGCTGATTCGGCCCCTGCCGCCCGTGCTCCCAGCTGGGTCCCCCCCCCCCTTGCAGGAAGGCCTTGCTCTTGTCCCCCCGAGCCTTTCTCCCGCTAAATCTCCACTGGCCCGAAGTGCCGGGGACAGCCCGAAGGTCAGACTCGGGCTGGGCAGGGGAGACCCGGTTCCGTCCCAGCTCTGCCATGGGCACGGCACGCGGGCCTGGAGAAGTCACTCTCCCGCGCGTGGACTCGGTTTCCTGAGCTGTAAAAGCCTCCCCGGGGGAGCCGCGGCCTTGCACGGTCTTGCTGGCTCCCTCCCCGCCTCCTTCCCCCGGGAGTGGAATCCAAGCTCTCCGGGCCTAAGCTCTGGGGTGTGACAATCGGCCCTGGAAAGGGTTTAGGGAAGCGGGCTGGGAGGGGCGAGGGATGATCTGCCCTAAGCCCCAACAGAGACAGACAGTCCCAGCAAACCCAGCTCGGCTTGTGGGGCTCGGCGAGGGCGGGGCGGGGGATGGCGGGAAAGCTGACCTTCCAGGCTCCCTCTCACAGACGCCCCCCCCTCGCCGGCTGCTCTCTCCCAGTGACTGGGGGGGCAGGTATTGTTATCCCCCTCTACAGATGGGGAAACTGAGGCTCAGGAGAGCAAGGGTGGATCGTGTAGCAAGTGAGCGGCAGCGACAGGATTTATAACAGGCAAGAAGGGATAAGGGAGGCAGGGAGGACCTGAAACAGAGGGGACCCAGAAAGTCTGAGGCCGGGGAAGGTCCTTCCTGGGGGAGTGGGCAAACATTCCAGGCAGGGGGCACAGGCGAGGCAAAGGCGCGGAGGCTGGAGCAGGCCCACCGAGACCAGGGCATCCACGGGGCAGCGTGACCACGGAGGGCGCGAGGGGGCCCGCGAAAAACAAGGCTGGCAAGGCTGGGAGGGGCCGGCCCGGGGCGACGTTGCCCTGGTTTCTCAGACAATAAGCCCGAAGGTTCAGACCTGGGCCTTGGCTCCTCGGGGCTCTCCCTGAAGGTGAGAAGTCAGACACATGTGACCTCACAGCTCATTCAAAAAGCACTTATTAAGCACCTCATGTATTCAAGGTGTTGTTCAGGGCAAGTGTCAAAGCCAAGGCCTGAACTTGAGGCCTCCTGGAGGCTAGCCCGGTGTCCCTGCCCTACAAGAGCCCAATTCCACCAACTATAGAAGTTCAAGGACACTGTCTACTTTTAAAATTGCTTTTAAAGAAGGAAGGAAGGAAGAGAGAGAGAGAGAGAGAGAGAGAGAAAGAGAGAGGAAGAAAGGAAGAAAGGAAGGAAGGAAGGAAGGAAGGAAGGAAGGAAGGAAGGAAGGAAGGAAGGAAGGAAGGAAGGAAGGAAGGAAGGAAGGAAGGAAGGGGAAGGAAAAGAGAAAGGGAAGGGGAAGGGAAGAAAGAAAGAAAAAGAGAAAAGAAAAGAAAAGAAAAAAAGAAAGAAAGAAAGAAAAGAAGAAACTAAAAACCCTGGTCCTGAGGAGTAAAATGGTAGTGCTTGCATCTTCTAAGAGCCGCTTATTCTCAGAGGTCCACAAGGAAAGCTTCCTGTAGACAAGTCCTAGAGAAGCGGACGGGCTGCTGGCCGTGCTGTTGACGCGGATATCGAGAGGGACCTGGACAGAGCACTGGAGTTCTGGGAGTCCGGGGACTGGCGGGAGGGCGAGGGGAAGGTCACAGTTGACTCCACCCAACCTGATGCCCTGACACTGTTTGTTAGAATGGTCGCCTTCAGGACTCGGGAGCTGGAGGATGGGCAGGCTTGGGGCCTGCTCTTCCCCCATCACGAACGACCCAGGGGCCATTTCCGAGGCTCAGTTTCCTCACCTAGGAAATGGGGCCAGTGCTATCTGCTCAGCCGGCACTCAGTCCTACTGGGAAGTTTCTGCGCGGCAGAGAAGGCCCCTGGGCTCCCGGAGGACTCCTCGGTGGGATCCGAGCCCTGGCAGCTCCCACTGGGCAGGGAGGCTCTGGATCCAGGCTTAGACCGCGTGCGTGAGTGTGATGAAAGCCGTGTAGTCAAGGACAGAGCGCGCATCCTCAGGGGGCCCCCGGTCTGGGCCAGGATCTACCCCCCCCCCAGCGGCTTTACCTCCGACATGGGAGGGAGCTGGGCCAGGACCGTGGGGAGACCTCAGGCCGTAGAGTCCCACCTCATCTGGGGATGAGACAGTGAGACCTCGAAGGTCACACAAGTAGTAGTGGGTGAGAGCTGGGATTTGACCCGGGTCCTCTGCATCCCAAGGCTGTGCCCCAAACAACACCCTTCGCACGGAGGCGCCCGGCCTCTCCTTCCTTCCTCCCTGGGCCTGAGTTGTTTGGGGAGCCTCACCCCCAGCCCCCGACCTGCCTCCACAGCTTGCACAGAAGTCGGGCAGACACAAAGCTCTCGGGCCTAGGGCTGGAAATGCCTTGGGAGGGCATCTGGTCCGACATGTCTGTTTTACAGATCTGGAAACTGAGGCTCCGACACACCGAGTGACACGGGGTAAGGGTCGGAGGGGGTTTGAAGTCAGGTCTCCCTGATTCCTGTACCCGCCGGCCATCCAGGAGGCCGGAACAGAGTGGGGGTTTCCAGGCCACGGTGGCTGAGGCCCAGGCGGGCACAGACGGCACCTTAGCTTGGGCAAAGCTGGGCACGGCCGGGGCCCGAGACGAGGCCAGAGAAGGGGGGGCCTCCTGACGCGGGAAGCCCGAGGCCCGGATTTTCCCCCAGCCTCGGGCAAGCAGCATTTCCCGCAGGCCCCGAAATCTCGGAAAGCCCACGGTTCTCAGAACTCACAAGAAGTGCCCACACATGTGGGTGCCGGGCTAAGCCGGCACTGGCGACGGGACCAGCCTGGCATCCCGGCTCGGTGCCCCTGGGCCCGCTGACTCACCCCCACCCTCGCCTGCCAAGTCTCCCTGGCGATGAGTAAACAGTGAGCGGCCCGGCAAATCCACCGGCAGACATCCTCTCCCTCCCTTGGCTCCCTTTCCCAAGTCAACAAGTCAAAATCCGTCTCCCATGAAATGAAGCCCGGAGCTATTGGGGAGGCGGCCCCCGCGCCGTCTCCCCCGCCTCCGTGCCCTTCTCCCCGTGCCCAGAGCCCAGTCAGACCTGACACAACACCGGCTGCCAGTCCTGCCCCTCCAGGCCCAAGGCCCTTCCTAAAGCCGCCACCTCCTCAGGGGCTCCCGTTGCCTTTAGATTCCCTGGGCTCTGAGCCCTCCACAGGCCAGCTCGCACCTTCCTGCCCGGCTGCCGGGCCCGCCACGTGTGCCCTGCCCATCCCGCTGCGCCGGCCCCCAGGACGGAGCGCCCTGACGTCCCAGCATCCTCTCGGCCCTTCGCCACGGCCGCCTCCCCATCCACCGACGCATCGTCCCGATTCTCCCCCTCGGGCTCGGCTCTTCTCCCCGCTAGCGATGACCCAGAACCTGCCGGCGCTTCCAGAGCCGCCGACGGCCCAGCCTCCGCTCGCAGGGCAGATCCCCAGGGATCAGGGGGACTCGGGAGCCAGGCTTCAGGGCCTAGGGCCAGGTCTGGAGGTCAGCGTCCATGATCCCGGACACAGCCCGTGGTCTCTCAGGGACTCGGCTTCCTGGCACGGAAAGGGAGGTCACGGGACGGGATCATCTCAAAGGTCCCACCAACTCCGGCTCTAGCGCCACAGGAGCCCCCTGAGCCGGCCGCCCGCTCCCCCGGGGCCAGGAAGCCGGGACATTAAGCCCAAGACTGCAGCCTCCCTGCTTAGTCCTGCACTTGTCCGGGCCGAGCGGGACGAGGGGACTCTCCTCCCACGTCTGAAACAGCTGCCCCGTCCCTCCCTCTCTTATTCCCTGCCCCCTTTCCCACCAGGACACGGCTCCTCCGGACCCTCTCTGGCTTATCCCTGGGCTTCCTAAAATGCGGCTCCAGAACCGACCCTGTTCCCCAGAAGGGCCCTGACCCCCGGGGCTCCCTGGGAACCCCTTAGCACGATCTCTCCCAGCATTTAGGTCCCCACCACCTGAGGAACAGGGCGGGGTGAGGGAGATAGGGCAGACTTAGTGAAGGAAGACGGCCCTTCTGTGAGCATCTCCCCGGTCCCCAAAAACAGCCGGCCGGGCCTTGCCTGGAAGCCTCCCCCTCCCCACGGTCCCCCTCACTCAGAACAGGGGGTGTCAGGGCTGGGAGGGAGCTTAGAACAGGGGGTGTCTCCCTGGAGAACGGCAGACTTCAGCCCATCCCCCGCCCCAGGCGGCCATGGCCCCTAAAGCTGAGCTCTTGGGGGGGGGGATTAAACCTCATGGATGCCTCAGTTTATCTACAGGGCCCAGACCTCCTCCCCCACGTCCAGCTCAGTCTAAGCGCCAGAAACGCCTGAAGGGGACTGGCCTTCGGAGTATTCCTGGGCCTGCCACGGGGCAAGGCCAGGACCCGGGCCCAAGACCACCTCACCGCACACTCAGGAGGAAAGAGAGGAAGGTCGCAGGGACGTGTCGGAGCCAGGCCCCTGACGCTCGGCCCCCGCCGGACCGCCTCTCCCCGGCCGCAGAGCCTGAGCTGAGGGAGCCCCGGCGGGCCCTGGGTACAAGGGCAGAGTTGTAGGCAAGATGCCGACTGGCTGAGTTTTTCCTTCTCATTTCCTGCCCGACCCCGAGCTCCTTCAGGGAAGGTGAAAAGGAGCCGGGGTAGGAGGAGGCGGAGGCCGGGGCCCTGCTGATCCATGGGAGACTCGCCCCTTGCAAGATCCGGCCTCTTGCAGCAACTGAGAAATTAGGGGAAGTGAAAAAGCCATCGCTCACGAGGGAGCCGCTGGGACCGTGGGCCCCCAGGCCTGGGTGGGTCAGGGGGCCGTGGCTGAGACAAGTCTCTGCCTCTGAAAGGCAGCACAGAATCCCGGTCAGAACCTGGGATTAAATGTCCGAAAGTCCAAGGCCAAACCCCGACTCAGAGCGCAAGTCACTCCATCTTCGCCGTGGCCTGCCTCAGTTTCCTCATCTGTAAAGTGGGGATAGTAACAGGAGCTTCCTCCCAGGATGATAATTAAATGGGAACACACGCAAGGTCTTTTGCCAGACTTGGCTCAGCAAGTTTGGGGAGCTCATCTGCCTCAGACCTGCTGACTTCTGAACCCCAAGCCCCAGTCTCGAGGCTTCTCTTGGAACGGGAGCCCCTCAAGCAAGGACAGCTTGTCTTTTGTCTTCACGTCCCCCCTCAGCGCCTGGCACAGTAGACAAGGAATAAAGGCCACTTGATGATTGGGGGGTTGGGGGCTTAACTAGGCCGGCTCCCTAAAGTCCTGTCTGATTGGATTGAATTTCAAAGGGCCTCCCTCCCCCCCATGGGGACGGCCCTCTGGTAGTGAGCCCCTCGGCGCTCAGCCAAGCGGGGCTCTGGTAACAGACACAATGGAGAGATTACTGACTCTGGAGCCACCGAATCTGCAGTCGGATCCCTCCCGCCATGGCTGCCTGATGCCAGTTTGCCATTTACCCAGGTCTTTCCTTGCTCAGGAGTCATGGGGCCTTAGAACAGGGAGTGTCAGAGCTGGGAGGGGGCTTAGAACAGGGGGTGTCAGGGCTGGGAGGGGGCTCAGAACAGGGGATGTCAGGGCTGGGAGGGGGCTCAGAACAGGGGGTGTCAGAGCCGGGAGGGGGCTTAGAACAGGGGATGTCAGGGCCGGGAGGGGGCTTAGAACAGGGGGTGTCAGAGCCGGGAGGGAGCTTAGAACAGTGGACATCAGAGCTGGGAAGATCCTCAGTCAACAAGCCTGTATTATGCTCCCTGGGGCCTAGAATGCCTGGCCTTTCCCCACCTTGGAAACCTGAGGCCCTGAGAGGGAAGGTGGCCCAGCTGGGCCATCGGGCCTGTGAAGCCTTTGGGCGAGGGCAGAGTTTGCCCGGTTGTGCCCACCGCCCAGCCTGCTCCCCTCTCCCAGAGGAGACAGCACGGGAGCCCTGTGTCTGTCCAGTCTGTGTTTGCCCAGGGCTGGGTCCGGCCGGCCACCCTTGGCCCTCCTTGGGCCCTCCTGCTCTTTGGACCCTTTGCCGGGAGGGAACAGCCCCTTGATGTTTTACTATTATTGGCTTCAGGACTGAGTAGCGAGGCCTTTTGGCCAGTGGCCCGGGGGCTTGAAAAAACTCCATCATCTCCTTCCAAGACCAGGGAGTGAAAAACAGGACTCACTTCCGCCGTCCGACACGTGAGGGACCGAGGGGCTCAGCTGGGTCGGCGGGAAGAGATCCGGGTTCGGCGTGAGAACTCTGGGCTGGGCTCTGGTACCGAGAAGCAGCTGGGCCCGGGGGAAGAGCCAAGGCCAGGACGGAGCCACCTGTGGACTCTGGCTCTGACGTCTGGCTACCTACAGTCTTGGCCAAGTCACCGGGCCTCGGTTTCCCCCTCTGTAAAACAGGAGGATGTAGCCTGATAAAAGGCAGAATTGGAGCTGGAAGGCGGCTGATTCCCAGCAGTGCTCCCTGACAAACGGCAGGGGTCCCGCCTCTGCCCGTCACCTCCAGAGCCAGCCCCAACGCAGAGGGACAGTGACCCCCGTTGGAAAGTCCCTTCCAGACACCACGGGCCCTTTGCATCCATCAGCCCCCTCTGGGTCTCTCCCCCACAGGACTGACCCTCCCGTGCCCTTGGGGCTCAGCGGGGCCGTTCCCAGGGCTACCCAGTGCTCTCCGCCCGGCCTTGTTTCCCACGTGGCTAAGCAGGCCCATTGACATTAAGGGTCCTGCCCAAGACCACCCAGGGCCGGCTGGGGCCGGGATTACCAGCCAGTGACTCCGAGCCAGCCGACCATGAGTCACCCAGCATTCATTAAGCACCGACTGCATGCTGCAGGGCGCTGGTCTCCCAGCTGAAGAGAGGCTTTTGGTGGGGGAGGGGAAGCCGTCCAGTTTGGCTCAGTCCGGAGGCAGGGCCCGGGTGAAGTCAGAGGCCGGGCTCCGGGGCCCTTAGGAGGCCGAGGAGAGGAAGCAGAGGCGCTGACCAGGGGGAGAAAGAGCAGGGGCTGGTTCCCCGCTTCTACCTGACGCTGTGGGCAGGGGAAGGGCGGGGCGGCCCCGTGGGTGGCGAGGGGGCCGGGGAGGGAAGGGCATCTGAGTGCAGGACCTCCTTTCCCTTTACATAATGACATTTTCCAGCCGTGAAACACATTAAAGGCCACTCAGAAATGCAGCTCTCGCCACAGCTATGTTGGGTCCCGGCCCAGAGGAGGCGTCCGGGGTCATGAATGACACTGTTTTGCCCAGAGTGCTCCCTGCCCCCCCCCCACATCCCTCCGCCGCTGCCTGGGCCTCCGCCCCCTCTCCGAGCCTCCCCCTGCCCGCATTAACCCCTGCTCAGCAGCTCCGGGGGCTTCCTCATCTATCTGCTGGCTCCCAGGCCAGGGCTGACCTCCCTCCCACTGCCCCCAGCTCCCCAGCTCCCCGCCCGCCTCTCCAGCCTTAGTCTGCTGGGCCAAGAAACGGCCTTAGTCTTTCTGGAGCAACCTCAGGGACGCAGGAGAACCAGCCTCCCGAGGAGCAGGCTCGGCTGGGATCTGTCAGAGAGCAGGGGGCGGGGGCAGGCCGGGATCTGTCAGAGAGCAGGGGGCGGGGGCAGGCCGGGATCTGTCAGAGAGCACGGGGCGGGGCAGGCCGGGATCTGTCAGAGAGCAGGGGGCGGGGGCAGGCCGGGATCTGTCAGAGAGCAGGGGGCGGGGCAGACCGGGATCTGTCAGAGAGCAGGGGGCGGGGGCAGGCCGGGATCTGTCAGAGAGCAGGGGGCGGGGGCAGGCCGGGATCTGTCAGAGAGCAGGGGGCGGGGGCAGGCCGGGATCTGTCAGAGAGCACGGGGCGGGGCAGGCCGGGATCTGTCAGAGAGCAGGGGACGGGGGCAGGCCGGGATCAGGGCTCCGTGTTCGAATGCTGCTTCGGGCCTTCACTAACCTTGGCAAGCTGAGAAACCTCAGTTTCCCCTTCTGGAAAATGGGGATAAGGATCCCAGCAGGGCCTCAAGCCTCACTTGGTCCAACTCTATTCACCCAGGGATCTATTACATAGCTCACTCAGCAGAAATAATCAGAGCTTTAAAGACCAAAGGGAATTCTGGGGATTTAGAATTCAAAGCTCTAGCCTAACAATCAGCAAACCCCATCTTCAGAGAGTCACCTGCCCAGGCACACAGCGAGTAACTGGCAAGACCCAGATTTGAATCCAGGTTCTTCAATCCGGTGATCAGCTTCATCACTCCCACTCCAAGGTGACTCCCCTTCTCCCAGCACCAAGCACATCCTTAGTTGTCCACATCTGGAATTCTCCTCTTCCTCCTCCTCCTCCTCCTCTCCCTCTTCCTCCACTTCCACTTCTTCTTCTCTTCCTCCTCCTCCTTCTCCTTCCTCTTCCTCTCCTCTTTCTCCTCTTCCTCTCCTCCTGCTCCACTTCTCTTCCTCCCCCCCTCCTCCTCCCCCTCCTCCTCCTCTCTCTTCCCTGGCTTCCTTCAAGTCCCAGATAAAATTACCCTTTGTCCAGGAGCCCGTTTCCGATTCCCCCGATGCGTGCGCCTTGCCAATATGGCTTATTTCCAGCTTCTCCTGCCTGTGGCTCGATTGCACCTAGTTATTTGCTTGATGTTGCCCTCACCTCAGTCTGTGAGCTTTCTGGGGGTAGGGGATGTCTTCCACTTTTTAAAGTCTCCCAGAGCTTAGCACAGTGCCTGGCACACAGTAGGTGCTTACAGTGCCTGGCACATAGTAGGTGCTCACAGTGCCTGGCACATAGTAGGTGCTAGTCCCCTGACTCAGTAATTAGCTGGAGCGGTTTCTCTCTCCCCACACGGCCTTGTTTGGGCCCTCAAAGACTCCCCAAACAGCCTCTTCTGCTCTGGTGGCCCCTGCCTCACCTCTTCTCTCTCCAATCATCCTTTAGTTGTCAAGGTGCCTCTTCCAAACCCCAGGTAAGGGACTCACCGGACCCTCAGAGAGCGAGTCTGACCTCCAGAGTTAGCACAGTCCCTGGCATATCATGGGTTCATAAATACTAGTTGACCGACTGATTGACCGTGTCACCCACCTCCCTCTCCCCGCCCCTGCTCAAGGAGCTCCAGTGGCTCCCTACTACCATCATCAGGACCTTATAAAAAAATTCTTCCCTGTAATTCAAAGGCCTGCATGGCCTGGTCCCTTGCCACCTTCCAGCCTTGTGACTCTTTCTCCCCTTCCCAGACTCTCTGACCCTGCTGGAATGGTCTAGGGAGTTCTTCCCACAGGATTCCCCACCTCCTACCTCGGCAGCTTTGCATAGGCTGCCCCCGTCACTTAGAATGCTCTCCTCCAAGCTTCAGATCAAAGCCCCCCTACTCGGGAGACTTCTGGGGGCCCCCCACCTTCCCTATCAATTACCCTGGAAATATCTTGTATGTACATTATACACGCGCACGTACATGTACAGAGCTGTTTGCACGTTGCTCCCTTGTTAGAATGTGAGAGCCTTAAGGCCCTGGATTAAGGATTTGCCTCAGTTTTCCGGGCGGATGGCACATAGTAGGACTTGGTAAATAATGACTGACCAACTGCTTAGTGACTGAATCAATAACCTGAAATGAATTGAATGGTCTAATAGAGGGGCCCCGTGGGGGTTGGGGGGTGCTCTAGGGGGAACGTCCTGGATCCCTTCCAGGACAGACTCTCCGGCACAATCACTATCCCCGCTGCCAGGAAACAAAAGTGAAATTCTCCTTCCCCGAATCCTGGAGGCAAGAGTGAAGTCTGGGAGATGGAGGAAGAAGAACGGCCTCTCTGGCCCCCATCGCTCTGACATCGCCAGGCTCCCACGGGCCAGATCCGTCGGTGTAGCCCAGCCCGCTCTCTCACCCTCAGAACCCGGACTGAGGAAATGCCCCTCCCCAGAGAGGGCCCTCGATTCTCACTTCCTCCCAGAGGATTTAGGGCTCCCCTCAGGGCCAGAAATGGCTCCGGGTCGAGCCAGGCTGGAAGAGACACCGACACTGGCCTCCATCGACTCAGGGGAGACCCCGGGGGCAGAAAGATCTGGGGATGTGGCCAGGAGAGTGCTGCTCCTTCTCCCGCTCAGGTGGGGAGGACCAGATCAGGCAGGAGCAGAGGTATTTCCCAAATAAGGTAAAGATCCATTGTTGGGATCCCCTTTCTCCTCCCATGTGTTCTTAGGATCAAAATTCAATTCAGGCCAATTCAGGCAGGATTTTACAGATGAAGAAGTAGAGGTCCAGACTCACACAGCTGGTATCTGAGGCCACATCTGAAGCAGGTCTCCCCGACCCCCACTCTGGCTGTTCAAGTTGGACTAGACTCCTTTCTGTCCCTTCCTGTCCCTCAGGATCTTGGTTCTCCCCGTCCCTCCCCTCCTCGCTGTCCCTTTCCCGCCCTCCATGCCCCACTCCCGCCTCTCCTAACCTGTGTCCTGGAATCGCCAACATCACCTAGGACCACCCGGTCCCTGACTCTAATCCTGTCCCTCACCTACCTCACTTTCCCTGCAGAGCCCTCTGGGGCCTGGGGCCAGATATGGCCCAGGGTGAGGGAGACGGGAGACCTGGGCCTTTTAACACTCAGCTCCCTAACAGCTTTCCGTTCCCCGTGGCAGCCCCCGTTCCCCATGGCAGTTCCCGTTCCCCGTGGCAGCCCCCGTTCCCCGTGGCAGCCCCCGTTCCCCGTGGCAGCCCCCGTTCCCCGTGGCAGCCCCCGTTCCTCATGGCAGCCCCCGTTCCGGGAAAAAGGCTCCTGAAGAAGAAGTAAGGCAGAGAAAAAAACCCCACAGCCAACGCATCAATGGCCCAAAGCTGGACCTTAGGGACCAGGGACCTGGGGCGGAGGAGGAGCTGGGAAGGAGGCTCCTCTGCCAGCAACGGGGACCTCAGTGGGACCGAAATTCAGCAAAGGTGATACGGGGGCATCCCAGACTGGGGGCCATGTGTGTTCGGTTATTGCTTCCCTAGCTTCAAAGAGAATACCCCTTTGTAAAAGCTTGTTTCTTATCTAGTGGTTCAGTTGTGTCCAACGCTTCCTCACGCCATGTGGCAAAGGTACAGGAGAGGCCAGTCGTCGCCTTCTCCAGTTCATTTACAAATGGGGAAACTGAGACATGCAGGGTGAAGTGACTTGCCCAGGGTCGCACGGCTAGGACATATCCAAGGTCAAATTTGAAGTCGGGTCCTCCTGGTTCTGGGCAACACCCTCAGCTTAATTGGCATTAAATGGAGTTGGGAGTTTATAGCAGGGGGAGGAGAGGGAGATGGCAGGAGGGTTTGAGCTAGGATCATCAGCAAAAAATACCTCGAATCCTCCTGTGCACCCCCAGAACACTGAGGGGGAGTCTGAAGCATCCCAAGCACAATGAGTCGGGTCCACCACGTGAGGTTCCTTCCTGTTCTAAACCGATTATTCACCCCGCTGGACAAAGGGAGAGGAAACCCCGTCCCAGAGAAGCAACAAATGACTTGTCCAAGAGCACAGCGTGAGTGCTCCCGGCCCGGGTCTCCCCCCAGGCCCCAGACCCTCCCCCCGGGCCCCGGACCCTCCCCCCGGGCCTCAGTCCCCCATCCTTTCTCAGTTCCCAGCAGCCCATCCTTGTCCATACATGGCGCATGGCATCAGTCCGAGAGCCAGGCCCCGCGGCGGGCCCGGCCGGGGCGAGGCCGACACAGCCAGTCGGGAAGAGGCAGGCTGGAGAAAGGGGGCATTGTTTGAGCGAAGGGAGCGAGGGGACTCAGGACACAAGAGGTAAAGTTTTGTTCAAGGAAATAGAAGCTGCTTTCTTCCCTCGAGTGGAAGAACTAAAGCAGCTCCTTTGGCACAGGGCACCCCCTCGCCCCCTGAGAGAGGGAGAAAGAGAGACAGAGACAGAGAGAAAGGAGGAGAACGAGGAAGAACAAGAGGAGAGGGGGAGGAGGAGCAGGAGCAGGAAGAGGAGGAGGAGCAGGAGAAGGAGAAGAAAGACAAAAGAAAGAGAAAGAAAGAAAGGGGGAAGGGGAAGAGATGGAGAAGAGGAAGGAGGTGGAGAAGAAGGAGGAGGAGGAGGAGGAGGGAAGGAGAAAGAAGAAGAGAAAGACAAGAGGAAGATAGATGGGAAGAGAGGGAGAGAGAGAAAGAGAACAAGATGCTAGAAACAGAATGAGAAAGATAAATATTGAGATGAAGAGAGAGCACCAATGAGTGGAGGCAGAGATAGAAGCCATCTCAAGAGAAAAAGAGAAAGACGGACACGGACGGACAGACAGCCGGGACGGCCAGACAGAAGAGCTACAGCTCAGTTCTCAGGCCCAGCACGTGTCGCCTGCTGCCCAACAGCCTGGAAGGGCCTCTCGGGGGCCTAGGACGGGCTGACTTGGGCCTCAGGGTCACCCCCGCCTGGCACAGAAGCTGGCATTTAATTGATGCTTTAAAAACAGGGTGATTTGAATTCATCTGAATCAGGGTCATGGGTCCGGCGCCCAAGGGGACCTTGTGGGCCTGTGAATCCAACCTCCTGCTTCTGGCAGGGCTGGGATCGGATCCGGGTCACTGAGCCCAGACAAAGGCCCAGCTCCCCATCCGAGGCCTCTGTGAATTCCCCCAGCCCCAGGAGACCCGTCCGTGGCCCGGGGATGATTCAGTCTGTCCCTTAGCCAAGGCCAGAAAATTCTTTGTGTCGGGTCTGGAGCCCGCAGCCTGCTTGTGAAACCCAGCATTAGGACTCGGGCCCAAAGGCCGCTGCCATACCCAAGACGTGACGGGCGCTGCCAGGCTGAGCCATGAGGGGCCCAAGCAGGACACACGCAATGTGCAAAGAATTTAGCCTTTGCTCAGAGGCCCAGGCTCCACTTCCCCTGATGGAACCGACAGGTTCCCGGGCACCCACAGCCAAAGTCTGTCCCTGAAGCCCCGACAGCCTTGGGCCTGCAGCCTCAGTCTGAGGGGGGCTGGGACCCTCACCCGCGGCGCCTCAGGAAGCCAGCTCCCCCGCTGGGTCTCGGTTTCTTCCTGTGGCAATCAGCCAAGCTGCGGGTGCTGTTTCCCTTGTCCCGGGCTGTCATCAGAGAAGTGAGCCCTCTGATCCCTGACACACCTCTGGGAAGCACAAAGCTCACGGACCAGCAGCTTCGGTACTGACGCCTCTCTGAACCTCGGCTTCCCTACAAGGTTTGGACCCAATGCTGTGATTCTGTGAGGTCTAAGGTCAGAAATGAGAGGACACGAGGGAGACCCCGAAGTCTGAGGGGATTCAAGACCTGGGCCGGGGGGAGGGCAGAGATGAGCAGCCCCCCAAGCAGACTCTGCCGAGGAAAGCAAGGGCCAAGTGCTTACCCACCCAGGGTCCTCAGAGACCCTCCGAGGGCTTCCTCAGATGCTTACACAGTAAGTGCTTAATAAATGTTTGACAGCTACTGACAGTCGTCGACTGACTCAAGACAGGAGGGCACATGTTATCTCCCAAAGGAAGAAGAGATAGAGAGGGAGGAGAGAAAGAGGGAGAGGGAGAGAAACAGAAGAGAAAGAAACAGAGACAGACAGAAAAAGACATAGAAACAAACAGAAAGAGACAGACTGAGATCAAGACAGAGACAGAGAGAGAGAAAGAGAGAAAGAGAGAGAGAGAGAGAGAGAGAGAGAAGGAGAGAGAGAGAGAGAGAGAGAGAGAGAGAGAAGGAGAGAGAGAGAAGGAGAGAGAGAGAGAGAAAGAGAGAGAGAAGGAGAGAGAGAGAGAAGGAGAGAGAGAGAGAAGGAGAGAGAGAGAGAGAAAGGAGGGAGAGAGAGAGAGAGAGAAAGAGAGAGAGAGAGAGAGAGAGAGAGAGAGAGAGAGAGAGATGGGCAGAGAAGTGAGGGAGCAAGCAGTAGATGGAGGCAGAGTCGGGAGACAGGAGAGTGAAAAGAATTCTGGGTCTGGAGTCAAATGATCCGAGTTTGAATTTCAACCCTACTACTTCCTATCTATGATCTTGGCAAAGTTCTTTGATCCTCAGTTTCCCCATTTGTATTTGCCCTGGACGATCTCTGAAGTCTCTTCCAACTCCAAACAAACCCTCGGAATTTCAGAGGAACCCAGAAACAGACCAAGACAGAAAGATGGGGTGACCTCTGTGACTGGTCATGTGAAAATCTAGGCCAATCTCTCAGCTCCCATGGACAGGACACAGGCCATAAAACAACTCCCCACGGATAAACTCCTTTAATGTCAACTTATTCTCCCCTGCCCTGAGATAAAAGAGACCGAATGAGCATTCTCTGGACTGAGAGAGCTGGGAGGGGGCTGGGAGGGAGCTTAGAACAGGGGATGTCAGAGGTGGGGAGGATCGAATAGAGCCTCCCATTAGGCAGAGGGATTCTAAGAGCTGTTCCAAAAGTAGGGAGTCCTCTACCCACAAGGCAAAGGCATAGACACAGACACAGAGAGACAGAGACAGAGACAGAAACAGTAACAAGACAGAGACAGAAACAGTAACAAGACAGAGACAGAAACAGTAACAGAGACAGAGATGAGAGAGACAGAGAAAGAGACACACAGAGAGACAGACACAGAGACTGAGAGAAACAGAGACAGAGAATCAGAGGCACAGAGTGACAGGAGGCAGTGGGAAGAGGGAAAGGACAGAGGTGACAGACCAACCAGTGCAGGTGAGCGGGGCAGGCGGCAGGTCCCGGGAGGAGGGCGTGGGGCCCCTGCTCCCAGGGCTGGAAAGCTCCGGGTCCCGCAGGCGGAGCGGGAAGCAGATCCTGGCTGGAGCCTCCCCCCTCCCGCTCGCGGCCCCCGCCGGCCCCAACCGGCTCCCACGGCGGAGCTCCGGCTCCCAGTGTCCTGGAAAAGCTTTCCTGGAATGTATAGGCTTAATGAGCCAATTCGGTAATTAATGGGGATGAAAGGGGGAGGGCGGCCTCGTTCCATTACAGATGTAATAATTGCCAGGGCCATTAGGAGGGGGGGCACAGGGCTTTTGATCTCCGAGTTAGTGCTCTGAACATTTTCCAAGCCTGAGGTCTCAGGAAAGCAGAGAACCCGGAGTGTCAAAGCTGAGAAGCCTCTCGGAATCCAGAACGGAGTGTCAGGGCTGGGAGGGGGCTTAGAACAGGGGATGTCAGGGCTGGGAGGGGGCTTAGAACCAGGGAATGTTAGAGCTGAGAGGACCCTTAGAACGGGGGGTGTCAGAGCTGGAGCTTAGAACAGTGGGTGTCAGAGCTGGCACTTAGAACAGTGGGTGTCAGAGCTAGCGCTTAGAACAGTGGATGTCAGAGCTGGAGCTTAGAACAGGGGGTGTCAGAGCTGGCGCTTAGAACAGTGGGTGTCAGAGCTGGAGCTTAGAACAGGGGGTGTCAGAGCTGGAGCTTAGAACAGGGAATATAAGGGCTGGAAGGAGCTTAGAACAGGGAATATAAGAGCTGGAAGGAAGCTTAGAACAGGGGTGTCAGAGCTGGCGCTTAGAACAGTGGGTGTCAGAGCTGGAGCTTAGAACAGGGGGCGTCAGAGCTGGCGCTTAGAACAGTGGGTGTCAGAGCTGGAGCTTAGAACAGTGGGTGTCAGAGCTGGAGCTTAGAACAGGACATGTCAGAGCTGGAGCTTAGAACAGGGAATATAAGAGCTGGAAGGAAGCTTAGAACAGGGGTGTCAGAGCTGGAAGGAAGCTTAGAACAGTGGGTGTCAGAGCTGGAGCTTAGAACAGGGGGTGTCAGAGCTGGAGCTTAGAACAGGGAATATAAGGGCTGGGAGGGAGCTTAGAACAGGGGATGTCAGAACTGGGAGGGGTTTTAGAACAGGGAATGTCAGGACTGGAGAGATACTTTTTGAAAACCTAATCCAAGTGTCAGAGCTGAGAGGGCGTTTAGAACAGGCAATGTCAAACCTAAGAATGACCCTATAAAAGAGCCGTTCTGAGCTAAGCAGGCCTTCCATGACCACCTAATTCTCCTAATCTTAGTACAAGCCCTTAGAAAACAGAGTAAGCCCAGAACTTGCCGAGAATTAATGAGTCAGCCCCGTGTTCCCAGCCTGAGCCCTGCCCGCGCGCCACACTGCTGAAATCCCCTGGGTTTTCTCGGGAGCCCCTGAGTTCCTCCTTCTTGCTCTTAGGGGGAAGGTGCCTGATTTCCCAGGAGACAGAGAGATGGACAGACAGGCAGGCGGACAGACACATGTGCAACGTGAGACACACAGACAGACAGCTGGGCACAGACACACGTACGCGCCTTTTCTAAGCCGGCGGTGGAGGCCGGGATTGCCCCCTCCTGCGGACTGGGGCCTTTCCCTCTCTGAGGGGCCCGGGCAGGGATCCCCCATGGACACAGAAGCCTGCCCAGGGTGGTCAGCAGGGTCCTTCCCGGGTCTCCAAAGGAAGCTGCCCTCCTCTGCCTCTGATTTTTCTTCCAGAACTTGAACATGGATTTGAACTTAAGGGTCCAGAGGCAGGTCGGGGCTTCTGCCTAAAGTCCTGGGGCAGAGGCAGGGGCGGGCACTCCCCTCAGGTGGGCCAGCTGAGGGCGGGGAGGAGGTAACTCAGTAACTGCAGGGAGAGGCCGGCCTCGGCCAGGTCGGGGGAACGGCCTCTCCCCACAGTCACGGGGAGCTCAGCCAGCGCCGGGTAAACGGGGTCAACCCTGTCCCAAGTCCAAAGCCCAACCTGACGCCAGGACTCAATGACGGCCCCTGGGGCCCATGTTCTCCTCCTGCTTTAAGAGCTTGAGGAGAGGAGGGCGGGGCTGAGCGGGCTGGAGACAAAAGTCACGGCCGAGATCCTCCAAGCCCCAGAGCCCGCTCGGAGATGCCGGGCCACTGACCACGGCAGAGTCTCTGCCAGGGCCTCCCTCCCCAGGCCTGCCCAGAGCCTGGCTCCGGGCCCAGCTGCTGCTGTCACTTTGGGACCATCCCTGCGCCCTCAGCCCTGCAGGCCCCTCCCGGGGCCTTCTACATCCCAGTCAGTCACAAGCATTCGTTCAGCGTGTCCTACGTGCCGGGCCCTGTGCTCAGCTGTAAAAGTCCCCCTGGGGACAAACCCTGACCTGGAAGTTAGCAAATGAGAAGCTATCGAAGGCCGGAGGGGCCTTTCAGTCCTACCACCTTCTATTATAAAGGAAGAAACTGAGTCCGGAGGATCAATGGCCACATGCTCATCTGAACAGACTCCCCCCCGGGCTGAGAACCTTCTCAGTCTCCAGTCGCTCAGTTCGGAAAGAAGACGTATGAGTGCAGGTGACTGATAGAGCAGGACATGCTAAAGCTGAGAGAGGGGCAAGTGCAGGGCTCGGTGCTTAGTGGGGAAGGGTCTCTCCAGCGCTCGGGGGTGAGGGGCAGGATTGCAGATCGGGGGAGACTTCCAGGAAGAGGCGCCGTCTGAGCCGGGCTTTAAAGGATGGATGTGACTCGCCAAAGCCTTCCCAAGGGGACGGGAGGTCCCGGGCAAACATGAGGAGACAGGGGAGTGCGAGGCGACGAGAGAGAAACGGCCACAAGTGGTCGGGTCTGCAGGCAGGCGCAGCAAAGGGGCAGATTCCACACAGAAAAGATGTTTCTACTGAACCCCGTGACGTCCAGTCTGCAGCCATAGGGGCTCAGCCTGGGCAGCCTCCCTCTGGGAGGGTCTTTCACTCTATGGGACTATGGGCAAGTGATGTTCCCTCTTCGAGCCTCGGTTTCCCCATCTGTTACTTGATCAGCTCCGGTCGGAGGATCTCCGGGGACTAACCGCGTCTGGGTTATTGCAGAGAAGAGAATGAACGCCCGTGAGGAAGGACTGAGGCCCTGGAGAGCGTCCCGAGCCCGAGGGGGAGAAAGACTTAACAGACCTGGGGATGCTCGTCTCAGGGAGAAAGGCCCCAGCCAGGCCCTTCGAGCCGTGTTCGAGACTCGCGGGGCTGTCACGTGGGAGAGAGACTGACACACTCTCTTTGGGGGCTCCCGAGGGCAGAACCGGCAGCGCCGGGGGCTAAAGAGGCCGGTGTGAGCTTGAGGGCCGACAGTTGGGACCGCCCTGCCGTCCTGGGCTGCCCCGAGGGCTGCCGAGGGCTTCTTTGCCGCAGGATCGGTGGCAGAGGCGAGGTGACCACTGACCACATTCTGAGCAGCCACAGCAGGGGCAGGGTGGGCCGTGGGCCTTGAAGGACAGCCAAGCTGATGGGCCGAGGGAGGCGACTCCCAACCAGACAAGTGCCCTCGGTCCTCGGCGGCCTCTCCCGCGAGTTTGCAAAGACCAAAAGGAGCCTTGCGAACAACAGAAACCTCACAACAGACTCCGGTGGCCTCGGCCCGCAACGTGTGAAACGATAAATGTCACTTGGACAAATATTTGGAGCTGTTTACAGAGGGGTCTATTAAATCCTTTAGAAAGTCGGGGCCTGGACGAGAGCTTAGTTTCCACAAGGCGGCCCAGCATAAACAGCAGCAAGAAGGATGGGCAGCCTGACGACTCTGACATCTGGGAGCCAGGATGGACGGGGAAGGGGGGGCTGGCGGAGCGCCAGGAACCAGACCGGCTCTGGCACGGGAAGCTGCAGCCCAAGGGCTCCTCCGGACACAGCCCCGTGCCCTTCACCCCTGGAAGCACTCCCGCCCGGGAGCCCCGGGTCAGGGCAAGGGGAGGAGGGGCCTGGTGCCCATCTGGGCCCTGAAAATGCTGCCCCATTGGCCCCTGGAAATGCTACCATATCAGACGTGAGGAGCACGGCAGGGGCGGCGTCTGGCAAGAAGGAAAATCACAGGAAAGGGACTGAGGAGGGACCTGGCACCCCATTCTGCGCAAGAATCTCAGTTCCCATCTCCCTGAAGATTAACCAGCCCCAGTGATGGGAAGCTCCCTACCTCACCAGTAGTCTGTTCCACTTTGGGGTGACAGCGAGGGATGGGAAGCTCCCTACCTCACCAGTAGTCCGTTCCACTTTGGGGTGACAGCGAGGGACGGGAAGCTCCCTACCTCACCAGGTAGTCCGTTCCACTTTGGGGTGGAGAGAGACTGACACACTCTCTTTGGGGGCTCCCGAGGGCAGAACCGGCAGCGCCGGGGGCTAAAGAGGCCGGTGTGAGCTTGAGGGCCGACAGTTGGGACCACCCTGCCGTCCTGGGCTGCCCCGAGAGCTGCCCCGAGGGCTGCCGAGGGCTTCTTTGCTGCAGGATCGGTGGCAGAGGCGAGGTGACCACTGACCACATTCTGAGCAGCCACAGCAGCGAGGGATGGGAGGCTCCCTACCTCACCAGGTAGTCCGTACCACTTTGGGGTGACAGCAAGGGACGGGAAGTTCCCTATCTCACCAGGTAGTCTGTACCACTTTTGGGTGACAGCGAGGGATGGGAGGCTCCCTATCTCACCAGGTAGTCTGTACCACTTTGGGGTGACAGCGAGGGATGGGAGGCTCCCTATCTCACCAGGTAGTCCGTACCACTTTGGGGTGACAGCGAGGGACGGGAAGTTCCCTATCTCACCAGGTAGTCTGTACCACTTTGGGGTGACAGCGAGGGATGGGAGGCTCCCTATCTCACCAGGTAGTCCGTACCACTTTTGGGTGACAGCGAGGGATGGGAGGCTCCCTACCTCACCAGGTAGTCCGTACCACTTTGGGGTGACATTGCGTGATGGGAGGCCTGTGATTTGGAGGTGGTGACCCCGGAGATCTGGTCACCTCCCAGGAAGGGTCAGAATACCTGAAGAGGTTCAGGGAAGGTGGCGGATCAAGGTATGTGTCCCAGGAAGAGAGAAGCCAGTTAGCAGCTACATAGGTTTGACTGACAAACATTCGGGCACCATTTCTTGTGAGCAGATCCTCGCAGAGAAGCGATACTTAGATACCAGCCCCTGCCCTCACACTGAGCTACCCCCAAAGCGGGGTAAGATCCGGACATGGATGACAGCGATACGCCGGCAGGGGATGAGAAAGGAGAAAACCAGAGCTGGGTGAAGGCCAGGGGGCAGGCTGTCCGTGGGTCGGCCATTACCTCGCAGAAGCCCTAATCAATCCACGGGCCTCGGTTTCCCCAACCCTAAAAGCTGAGGGTTTTCTTGTTCGAGCCCCTGGGCTTCTAGGAACCTGCGTGAGGTCATTCCCAGCCTCCTCCACAGAGACGCAGAACTAGGATTTAGGGCAACAGCCGGCCGGGGGCTGTTTTGTTTAGGAAACCGCCGGGAGATTCTGAGTTTGGTCCCCATCGGTGTGAGAGAGACCCTGGGCTGTTGCCCGCCATCGTATTTACTTCTCTCTCCTCCCGATCCCCTCCCAGCCGTCAGGCCCCGGCGAGCCCGCGCCCCCTCGGAGTGCTGCTCCTCCCCAGGGCCCCACACATGGTTCTCGTTTGCTGCATTTAGCAGTTTTCATTTATCCTGCGTGATGCTAACAGAATGACCTGCAAACAGAAGCTCTCGCCGGGCGCCCTGGAAGAAACCCAGGATCCTCTGAGAGCAAAGGGAAAAGGAAAGGGGAACAGGGAACAATCCTCCCTGGATCTCAGCGAGTGGCCCCTGGGACTGACCGCGGAGGGTCCTCCGGGTCAGAGGGCGACAGGGGCCGATTCCAGAAAGTGGCCAACCTGTGGAGCTGGGGGTGACGGCCCCGGGCAGCCGGTCACCTGCCGGGACGGCTCGGAGTGCCCGGGGAGGCTCAGGGAAGGTGAGTCACGGGACGCGGCAGGAGGAGGAAGGCCTTCAGTGGCTGACGACCGACGGACATTCGCGTGTCATTGCTTGTGAGCAGATCCTTGCAGGGAAGAAGCGATATCTGGATACCAGCCCCCGCCCTCACAGCAAACTGCCCCCAAAGGGGGTAAGATCCCCACGCGGGTGACAGGGATACGCTGGCAGGGGATGAGAAAGGAGGAAAACCAGAGCTGGGAGAAGGCCAGGGGCAGGTTGTTCCTGCCTCCGGAAGAGAACCGGGGCTGCCTGGGAGGAGCCCGGCTTTAACAAATGACACAGGGTGAGGATGACAGAGGAAGTGTGCAGACCCAGGGGGCAGCCGCTGCAAGGAGACTTGCTTTGGAAACTGTCAAGCACATTATAAAGAAAAATAAGTGACGATTATTAATGTCGTGTTCTTTTAAATGTCCTGCAGCGTCCTAAGCCCGTACTTCAGGAGAGAAGCACTGGGGAGCCACAGGGGACTCTGGAGCAAAGGAACGGCATGGCAGGGCCCGCATTTTAGGAATATTCTCTGTGGAGAACGGACCAGAGAAGGGAGAAACCTCGATCCCAGAGAGCGCATAGCGGGCCATTGCAAAGGCCTCAGAAGGCCCTCCACACGGCAAGCTGCAAGGAAGCGAAGGGCCTGTATTTGAACCCCCTCTGCCAGCTGCTGCCCCTGCAGTTTGGGCCCGTCATGTCCTTGTTGCTGACTGAGAGGGATGGCCTCCCAAAGCCCCCTTATTCTGGGCTCCTACAACTGGGGAAAGAAAGGGCTCAGGAGGCAGGAAGGACCAGACTTGGCAAGTGACTAGAGAGAAGTGGCGGGGAGGGGGAGAAGCAGGAAGCTGGGAGGGCTCGAGTACTTCCCAGAAGGGATCATGTCCTCAGCTCTATTAGCTCCCTGAAGTGGGGAGGACTAGGGGCCTGAATCTTTGGCAGGTTGGACCCCCCAAAGGCCCAGACCCCCAAAGGCCCAAACCCCCCAAAGGCCCAGATCCTCACAAAGACCTGGACCCCCCAAAGGCCCAAATCCCTAAAGGTCCAGGTCCTCCCAAAGGCCCGGATCCCCCAAAGGCCCAGATCCTCACAAAGACCTGGACCCCCCAAAGGCCCAAATCCCTAAAGGTCCAGTCCTCCCAAAGGCCCGGATCCCCCAAAGGCCCATATCCCTCCCAAAGGCCCAAAGGCCCAGACCAGAGGCTGGGCCTGCACACGCTTGTCGAGACCCTGTCTGGTCGCCCCGGAGGCTTTCTGTCAGAATTGACGGGCCAAGGCCAGGCCCCAGCTTCCTTCCCACTGGATGAGGGCAGCCCCAGGTCTCTCCATGACCTTACTGCAGAGGAGAGGGGCAAGTCCCCCCTTCAGAAAAAGCCAACCTCCATGCTGTGCCTCTGTCCTCCCTGGCACTGGACGCCATCCATCTCGTTAACTCTCTTTAAGGCATCATTTCCCCTCCAAGCTGCTGGCCTCAAGCGCCGAGCCGAGCCCCGGTTGGGGGCCACGGGGAGAGAAAGGCTGCTTGAGGTAATCCGGTAGCCCCCCCAGAGCCCCGATGAATGGCCCAGCGCCGCCTGCAGGGGGGGAGCTGGCTTCCAAAGGCTCCAGAGCAGCCGCTGACCAAACAAGATGCCCCCCCTACAACCTTCATTAAGGCTGCACTGGGGGGGGCCCAGTAATCCCATCAATAGAGACAGACAAGCTGGTCCGCCCAGCTCCTGGGGCCCAGCGGGGGGAGCCGGCCAGCAAAGGCGGACTGACTGAACTGAACACTTCTTCTGGGGGAGGGAGGCCGAAGCGGGGAAGACCGGGGTTCAGAGCTGGTGCTCGAGCCCAGGTCTGAGTTAGTTTGGGGGTGAGGAGAGACAGAGAGACAGAGAGACAGAGAGAGACAGAGAGGGAAAGAGACAAAGAGACAAAGACAGAGACACAGAGAGAGAGAGAGAGAAACAGAGAAATACAGAGACAGACAGAGATAGAGAGACAAAGAGAAATAGAGAGACACAGAGAGAGACAGAAGGACAGAAAGACAGAGAAACTCAGAGACAGAGATAGAGAGACAGAGAGAGAGAGAGACAGAGGGACAGAGAGACAGAGAGACAAAGAGAGAGAGAGAGAGAGAGAGAGAGAGAGAGACAGAGGGACAGAGAGACAGAGACAGAGAGACAGAGATAGAGAGAGAGAGACAGAAGGACAGAAAGACAGAGAAACTCAGAGACAGAGATAGAGAGACAAAGAGAGAGAGACAGAGAGAGAGAGAGAGACAGAGGACAGAGAGAGAGAGAGAGAGAGAGAGAGAGAGAAGAGAGAGAGAGAGAGAGGGACAGAGAGACAGAGAAATACCAAGGCAGACAGAGATAGAGAGGCACAGAGAGACAAAGAGAGACAGAGCGAGACAGAGGGACAGAGACAAAGAGAGATAGAGACAGAGGGACAGAAAGACAGAGAGAAATACAGAGACAGACAGAGATAGAGAGACACAGAGAGACAAAGAGAGACAGAGCGAGACACAGGGACAGAGACAAAGAGAGATAGAGACAGAGGGTCAGAAAGACAGAGAAACAGACAAAGATAGAAAGAGACAGCCCCTAATGCACATCTCTTTTCCAACAAATCACAGAATACAGGACGTCAGACCCTAGAGCCATCTTGGTGGCCATTGGGACTCATTTCATTTGAAGGATGAGGAAAGCTGAGACATTAAGTGATTTTAAATCTCACAGACTGTGAGCAGCATGGCTAATATTTGAACCCAAGCCCCCAACTCCAAGTCCAGATGCTTTTTCAGCGCCTACTATCTGGCCGACCTGCCAATAAGTGACACGAGGTCAGAGAACCACAGAGCCGGTGAGAACCCAAAATGAGGTCACCACCAAAGGACCGAATTCAAATGCACCCACATCTCTTATTGGCTGGGTGACTCGGGCAAATCCCCCCTCTGGACCCCAGTCCTTTCCTCTTCCAACGAGATGGTTTCTAAGATCTGGGAGTGGGAGGGTACCCTCTGAGGCCGTAGGAATAAGTCTCTGTATAACATCCCAGGCCCATGAGCAGCCGTAGGAAGCTTTTGCCTCAGAGACAAGGGAGGACACGTCAGGAACAGAGCAAGTTTTTAAAAATTACTTTATGCCTCAGTTTCCCTAGACACAAAGTGAAGAGATTTGATTAACTAATAACTCATATTCTCAGACTGCCTTCAAACTCACAAAACAGCTCATGAGCATCCTCTAAGGTAGCCGTAAAAGTATTCTTATCTCTGTAATGTTCTCTTTCCTCAAATATAATCGTTCTCCGGGAGCAGGTTTCTTGGGGGCTTCTGGAGGCAGTCTTGGTTTCAGTTCATATCAATAATCACCTCAAATACAACCAGGAGTTAAAATCCAATCTTTTATTGTCTCTTCCAAAATAGCCCGGTTAGTTTTCTTGGAGGCCTCTCTCTCTCCTTGGCTCCAAGAGCTCCTGTTGCTAGTCCTTTGCCTCTGCCAGCTTCAGCCTCCAGTTCTCTCTGAATCCCCCATTCTGCCCAACTGAATCCTGCTTCTCAATCTCCCAAAAGTCTCTAGTTGGCTTGTGGGAGCTCCTTATATATGATCTCTGAAAGGTGGGAACTCAAAGGTTGACTCCTCCTCCGAGAGTGGGATTGTGGGAGCTGTGACTTGTGAATCTCCTCCACTGAACTTGTGAATCTTGTAGAACTCCAATGAGTAATAAACACATTAGTGAACCAGAGAACTGCTGAGCACGATGCTAAATTTGACAACAGACTTAGCACTTTGTTAAGAATCCTAACATATCTCCATTTTACAGATGGGGAAACTGAGATCCAAGCAAGGTAAACACTTAAATAGCAGAGTTCAGAATTCAAGGGTAGAATGATGCATTGGGTGAGACGAGAGAGAAAATTCTGGGCCTGGGGTCCGATCCGGGCGCTATTTCTCTCTGACTGTGTGGTCTTGGGTAAAATACTTACACTCTATTTCTATCAGATGAGAGGGTTTGCCTCTGTCACGGAGTCCCGGGGAAGTCCGGCGATATCCCTTCTCACACAATTGTGTTTTTAAATCACAAAATGACATTCATAGGATAGCAAAGGAAACGTGATTCTACTGAAATCCCGTGATCAAAATACAATTATCCTTTCCACATTGAAGAAGTCAGGGCCATGGCACCCCGGGAATCTGGGAAAATCTGTGGGAAAAATCGTGGCCCTCCCTTCATAGCAGAAAAGCAGTGGGAATTTCTCTGTATCCTTTATGGGGCACACACAATACCTTGTTGTAAATTTGGGGGTGATCTTATACAATACCGTAGATATTTTATGCACTTCTGATTTCTAAACTTTTTCTTTCATGTGCAGCTTCCACAAAATCCCCCCCCCCCCAGATCTTCATTTCATTTCTTACGCTGATATAACAAAACCACAAGGACAAAGTCACCGCATGAAGGGGAAAACTGCATCGCTGTTTCCTGAGCCTCGGAGGAAGAAGCCTCCGAGGTCCCTTCTTGGTCTGGTCCCCCTCCACTAACCTGCCCTGCCTCCCAAGGTCAGGACCAGAATCTGTCTTCTGAGGGTAGGAATCCACTTCTGAGATCCCGGGGAGATCCGCGGGAGAGCGGGGAGAGGAGCAAGGCTAAGTTGCCTCTGGCTTCAGGAGCCATCTTGTTCTCCAGTGGATCTCCAAGCCCAAGGATTAGGAAGAAGGCAACTTGTCAAACATGAGCAGGACTGAAGCTCCCCTTCCCCATCCTCCCTCCCCACCTGTGCATCAGGAGGGAGCTCGGACATAAAAGGCCATGGCGGGGATAATATTCAGAAATCAAGTCAGCAATGAGAATGTAAGCAGCTCTGCAGCCAGCAAGTGGGACTGTGTCCCTTGTCCTGCCTGGGACAGAGACAGAGACAGCCCCTAATTCACATCTCTTTTCCAATAAATCACAGAATACAGGATGTCAGAACCTAGAGCCATCTTGGTGGCCACTGGGACTCATTTCATTTGAAGGATGGGGGGGGTGGTGAAGGATTTGCTTCTTTCTTCATAAAAACATATGGGACTTGGTTTTCACCAAGATCCATTTTACAGAAAAGAAAATTGAGGACCAGAGAAGGAAAAATAATAAGAGCAAACTTTAAGGTTTTCAAAGCCTCTACATCCACGAACGCATTTGTTACTCACAACAATGGGTAGCTAGGTGGTGCAATGGATAAAGTGCCAGATGTGAATTCAAATGTGACCTCGGACACATCCTGGCTGTGTGACCTGAGCAAGTCCCTAAACCCTGCTTGCCTCAGTTTCCTCATCTGTAAAATGAACTGAAGAAGGAACAAAGCGAGCCAATCTAGTATCTTTGCTAAGAAAACTCCACATGGAGTCATGAAGAGCCGGACACAAATGAGTAAACAAAGCTCCCAACAACCCTGGGTAGTAGGTGCTATAATCTAACCATCTGGCTATATCTCCTATCTCTAGAGATAATCTAAATAAGAGATATAGCCAGAGGAATAAACTGAAGATGACAGTGTGGAGAAAGACAGTCGCTCAGTGTCACATGGTTAAATATATGTGGAAGGGTTTGAAACCCAGGTCTTTTTGACTTCCTTCTCCATTATGCCATCTAGCTGCCCAGAGGCAGAGGAAGAACACGGACTAGAGTCAGAGGATCGTTTGGATACTTAGTATAAGTATAATCTCATGGCAGTCACTTAACCTTCATGGGCCTAAGTATCCTCAGCTATAAGGAGAGGTCATTTAGGTATCTCTTCCAATCAATCAATAAACAAGCAATTATTAAACACCTACTGTGTGCCAGATACTGTGCAAGGGAACCAGCCTAGAAGCCTCTGCTGTGGAGACTGCCCAGGGAACAAGGGGGTGGGGCTGAGTGGGGAGCCAGTCCAGGGGGAAGGAATTCTGCCCCAACAGCCCTCCCTGGGGAAGGTCCGGGGCTGCTGGGGATTCTGGACTTTTCACCTTACCCTTCGTCGGGTGCCCTCATTGTGCATCCAGTCCAGGGGACCACAGTCCTCCTTGTTTCACTTCCCCCCACCCCTTCCCCAGGGTAATGGAGGAGAGGTAATAAGAGCAGCTCAGAAGCCAGCAGGGGCTGGATTACTGAAATGCAGACTGAGCGAGCCACTGACCAGATGGGAGTCAGTCAACAAGCATTTCCTGAGCATTTTCTAACACTGAGTGCACAAAGACAAAACCTCCAGTCTCTGACCTCAAGGAAGTTTCCTGTGAAGGGAGAGAACGGACACTTACAAGTGTATATAATATGTAGTGGTTATGAGGAGGAGGATCATAACAGTGGGGCTGGCAGGAAAATGGAAAGAAAAAAGAGAGGGAGGAGAGAGGGAGAGAGAGAGAAAGGAAGGAGAGAAAGAAGAAGAGAGGGAAAAAGGAAAGAAGAAAGGAAGGAAGGAAGGAGAAGAAGAAAGAAGAAAGAAAGAAAAAAGAAAGAAAGAAAGAAAGAAAGAAAGAAAGAAAGAAAGAAAGAAAGAAAGAAAGAAAGAAAGAAAGAAAGAAAGAAAGAAAGAAAGAAAAAGAAAGAAAGAAAGAAAGAAGAAGAAAGAAGAAAAAAGAGAGAAAAAAGAGAAGAGAAGAAAGAAAGAAAAAGGAAGGAAGAAAGCATTTCTTAAGCACCTGCTTAAATACTAAGTATACTGCTTAGAGATTGCTGAGTCCTCTCACCCTGTTTTTGCAGAAGAGGGAACTGAGGCAGAAAGGAAGAGACTCCCTGAAGGTCACACGGGAGGAATCCGAACCCAGCTCTTGTGAGTTCATTCCTGAAATTTGCTCATGTTTGGGGATGAGTACCACTGACCAGGACAAAACTTGAGGGGTGGGAAAGCCACGAGTGGGTTGGTGGCCTCTCTGGGAAGCCCCTGCTCCAAGCCCAGACGGAGGGCCCTCCTTATACCAGCCAGGGTATAGGGGGCAGGACAATGAGCCAGACTTTCCATCCTCCCCCTCCCCTTTCCCTTCCCCCCACTCCTCAGACCACCACACAGATTCCCAGCCAGGGAGAAGCTCCCTCACAGGCTCTCCCACCAGGCTGCCAAGGCCCCAAGGACCAGAATCCGGGCCTCTGCAAACCTCAGACCCCGGAGGAGCTTGGGAGCCTGGAACCAAGCATTGGACTGCGATGGACCTCCCGCAGAACGGACAATATCAGAGCTGGGGAGGATCTTCAGAACGTGGGACAAAATGGGAGAATTGAGAGGGATCCTAGACAGGCACAACTACACAAACCCCCTCGTTTCATTCAGGCAGAAACTGAGGCTCAGCGATGGCAAATGCTCTTTCCAAAGGCGAACTAGAGACCCCCTGAATCAGGAGATGGAAGATTATGGAGTTCCACTCCCCGAGGTTATAGAAAATGGAACCGGGGTCACAAGGAAGGGAAGCTCGGGCTCCTAAGTCTCGTGACCTCATTAGCAAGGCGACTAAAACACAGATTAGCGGAGCTGGACAAGTGCTATGTCATCATGGAACCCAGCCCTTTCTTTCCCAGGGAAGAAAGGAATGGGGAAGAGAGGAAAACCAACAAGCTGCAGGTCGCCATGCGGGCCGTACAGCTCCAAGAAACCCCCAAAGCAGCAGTGGGTTCTCATCTAATTCTCTAAACACAGGACAGGGAGGGGAGGGCTTGTCACCTGCAGCCCCTCCCCCACACCTGCTAAGCCAGCCAGGGGAAACAGCTGAGGGGGGGGATGGTGACCCGCTGCCAATCACCCCGACTTCCTCAGTGCAGCGTCCCAAATGACATCTTGGACACCAAACCGTAGCATCCATCTGGCTCCTTAGTTTTCTCCATCTCTGTATTTCTCCACCCACGCCCCTATTTGATTCTCACAGAAGGCCCGTGAGGTAAGTCAGGTGGCTCTCCTAACTACCAGTTGTTGGATGGATAAACTGAGAAACAGGACGGTTCCTTGGGCTAGAGCAAGCAGAATCATAAAAACCTAAGAAACCACAATCTACAGGGATACCCCAACCCTTTGATCAAAGGAAATAAGCTTTAAAATGGGAGGGATTTGCGGTGGAACTTGAACCCAGGTTTTGTGCTCAGAGAGGAATCAAATCAAAACAAAGCATTAAGCACCTACTATGTGCCAGGAATGAAAGATACGATCCAAAACAGCCCCATGCCCTAAAGCAGCTTTTGCTCATTTAGGAAGCTACTCAGTGCCTATAACTATACAACCTGAAGGGAAGGGGCTCCCCCCTTTTTTGGGGGGGTGTGCCTTGCACACAGTAGGTGCTGATGGAGGGGCGGGCGGACGGACCCCAGCACTCTTGCCACCAGGGCCTCTCTCCGAGCTTCTGGGCTCCCTTCCTCCGCTCACCAGCCCCAGACAAACGGACGAATCCACCAAGAAGCCCGATTTCTCGGTAAATGTTCCCCAAGAGCCAAAATAGTGTGAGCTTCCTTAGGCCTTGGGGGAGAGAAAAGGTATGTCAGCAGGAAAGAAGTGGGGGTGGGGAGAGAGAAGCAGGAAGGACGGGAGGAAGAAGATGAAAAACAAGAGTCACCTCTCCGAGTTTGTTTTGGAAGCTGAGCCCGAGCAGCCCAAGCCGCGGGCAGAGGGAATCTCTGGGCTGGAGCCCGCGGGCCAGAGCTCCGAGGAGGACCCGGGCAGCCCCGCCCCGGGCCCGGAGCCGGCCCATTCTCCGCTCGGCAGGAGGGAAAACCGTTGCCTTCCCGTGCGGGACCCGGAGCCAGAGCCCAGTGGAAGCAGCTATTTTAAGCCGCTTTTTCCCACCCCCCAAAATATTTTGCAATAACAGTAACGCAGAGAGCAAAGTAAAAATAAAGGATCTGATGCACTTAGCAGATATTTTGGGACAATAATGCATCGCAGATGTGCACATCAAACCGTGCGCTCACGCGCGCCGCGAGCACGCGCGCGCACGGAGGGCTTCGCCTCGCCGGCGGCCGCACGCCCAGCCCGGCCCGGCCCGGAATCGCGCCTTCCTCCTTAGCCTCCCGGCAGCCCCGAGGACGGAGGGCGGATTTCAGCACCTCGCTCCAGAACGATAACAGGACAAATTGGCCCGGGCGGATCCTTCCACAGGTGCTGAAGGCTTCAAAGATTAGGGAGCCGAGAGCTCGTCTGGCCCTCTCGGCTCCCGCAGCCCGGCCCGGGGGGCCTGAAAGGGGCCGCCGGGTGCCCCGGGAGGTGCCCGGGCTCCGCCTCCGATGCCATCTGTACCCTGCGGCGAATCAGCCGCCCCTCCCCCCGGTCACTGAGAGGGCTGGATGGCCCCTCCCGGCCCTGAGATGGGCATTTGCTGTTCTGAGGCCCTTCCGGCTCTGACCTGCCCGGGCTCGGCTCCGACTCGCCCTGTTCTCAGTTCTAAGGGACCTCCCCCCCTTCCGACCTTTTCTTCTGTGTTCTAAGGACCATCCGCTTCTGGGCTTTTCTCCTTTGTTCTAAGTGTTGCCCCATTTCTGAATTGTCTTCTCTGTTCTAAGGGCCCCGTTTCTTATCTCTGATCTCTAATCTAAAAGCTGCCCATTTCTGATTTTCCCTCTTTTTTTGTTCCCAGTTCCCCTTTTCTGATCTTTTCTTCTTCTCGGTCCTAAGGGTTCCCCTTTCCAACCTTTTCTTGTCCTCTGTTGTCCCCCATTTCTGATCTTCTCTGTTCTAAGAGTCCCCCGTTTCTTATCTCTTCTGTTCTCTAATCTAGAGGCTACTCCCATCTCTGATTTTCCCTTTTCTTTTGTTCTGAGTCCCCCCATTTCTGACCTTTTTTATCCTCTGTTCTGTCCCCAATTTCTGGCCTTTTCTCCTCTGTTCTTAGCATTGCCCCATTTCTGAATTTTCTTTTCTGTTCTAAGGCCCCCCATTTCTGACCGCTCTCTTCTAAAGGCTGCTCCCATCTCTGATTTTCCCTTTTCTTTTGTCCTGAGCCCCCCCCATTTCTGACCTTTTCTTGTTCTCTATTCTAAGGATCCTCCCATTTCTGATCTTTTCTTGTCCTGTTGTTCTCCTACTTTTTAATTTTTCTTTTTCTCTGTTCTAAGAATCCCCCCTCTCTGATCTTTTCTTCTCCTCTGTTCTGAGTCCCCCATTTCTGACCTTTGCTTCTATTCTAATGGTCCCTCTATTTCTGACTTTTTCTTCTCCTTTGTTCCAAGGATCTCCCCATTTCTGTTCCCTAATCTAAAAGCTGCCCCATCACTGATTTCCCCCATTTTTGGTCTGAGTGTCCCATTTTTGACCTTTTCTTGATCTCTGTTTCAAGGGTCCCCTCATTTCTGACTTTTTCTTCTCCTCTTCTAAGATTCCACTCATTTCTGATCTTTTCTTCTCCTCTTCTAATCTGCTTTCAAGGAGGCCACTGAATGCATAGGGCCATTTCATGGAGGAAAACTCACTGTTTCTGAGCCTCTAGGGTGAGCGCTATCCCTTCTCTGCTGGGAGACAGGGATTTCCCATAGACAAGGAGCCCCAAATAGGTCAGGGCTCCCCAAGCCAGGAAAACAGGTAGGGAGCTAGTTGTGTGGCCATCCTGGGGCCAGAGGACTCTAAGTTCAGCAGGTCCTTGGAAATCTTCATATCCAAATCTATCACCTTATAAATGAGCTGAGGCTCAAAGAGAAACAGAAACTGTCCTAAAATCACACAGCTCCTGAGCTACAGAACCGACACCTGAACCACATCCTTTGACTCTCAATCTGTTTCCATGATGTTGAAAACAACCATCAGGGCCAAGCACGCCTGGAGGAGACAGGACTCATTGAAGCTGGAGAAGGCAAAATATTTTCCACCTAAGAAGAACTCCAGAGCCAAAGAAAGCCCAGAACTGGCCTGGGGTGACCCACCTCCGCCGGACCGCCGCGGCCCTGGCCACAGGCTCCAGCTGGGGGGCAGCCGGTCATGCAGGACAAAGTCGCCTTTCATTTGGCCTAGCAAATTAATCTGGTCTTTTTGCTTCCCCAGGGAAAACTCTGCATTTTTCCCTGGGATAACAAAAGCCCAAGTTCCCCCAGGAGGGATCACTTTCCTCCCCTGTTTCCCCGGTTAAAAGACTGTAACCTCCCCGCCAGAGCCCAGCCCCTCTGCCAGATCACGGCCTTGCCCCAGATTCAGCAGACTTTCTGTGTTATCCTAACCAAGGTGAATTGTGTTGAGGGGTAAGGGCCCTGTTCACCTTATGAGGGCCCCATGCACTGTGCCCAGCTCCACAATGGCTGCTTCGAGATCAAAAGGGGGGCTGAAGGGTTCCTTTCCCCAGCCAGTTGACCTCTGCCCACCAGAGAAGCAAAGTGGTGAAGAAACAAATGTCACGTTTACCCAGTAAGGACCTTAAGTGGGCCTCTTAGGACACACTGTGATGTGTTCCTCACCTTCCCTGAACTGGGTTCAAAAATCAGAAATGGGTTCCTGAGCTTACACATTTTTCCCACCATTCTCTCAGAATCATTAACCCAGAAATGCCGGTTGCTATCTCAGTCTCCATTAGCCCCCACAGTAAAGGCTCCTCCAGGGCAAACGGGGGGCAACCAAGTAGGGGACAAGGGAAGATTATAAATGACCAATATATCCTGGTCCCTGGAGCCCCAGTCTGCACCCCAGCTCATCCAGGACTTACATGCTTAAGTAGCCCCTGCCACTTAACTGCCCAGCTCCTGCGATTTATATACTCAAACCTTCGCCCCTCATTTCCAGGGCTCAAAATGAACATTCTCCTGGTGGCAGGGAACCCAGGCAACCAAATTCAGAAGACAGTCATCCTCTCCCCTCCCCCAGGAAGCTGAAACCCCAAGCTAAGCTGTTCTCCATACGCCGGCGGCCCGGGAACGACGATACCAGCCTCTGCCCCCCAACAAAGTCATTCCTACCACAGTTCTCAGCCCCACAGCCACCCACTGGCCTTAAGGCTGGCCAGGCTCTCCACCTCCAGGGCAGCTTGCTGCCGTGGCCTCTGCTGGAGGGGAAGGGCCTCCATCTGCTGCCCTGGGGGGACACCCCCAAAAAGTAACCCTCGAATGCGAAGGGAGTTAGGAAAAGGGAAAGCCGGATCCTACCTGAGAGAAGTTGAGCCCATTGAGCGGATGGCACTGCTCTTCGACCCTCTCCACGGCTCCCGTCCGCTTCTTCATGCGCTCGGCCTCCTGAGCCAGATAGAGGTCCAGCACGGGGACTCCCCGAGAGCGCACGTCGGTCTCCGTGAGCGAGTTCACCATGAGCATCACCCAGACCGGACGCTTGCGTTCCCAGTTGCCGGCGATGGCGTTGAACAGGTAGTCGGCGTAGAGGCCTTTTCCCCTCTGGTCCGGCGTCATCCAGGTGGGCATCATGAGCTTCACGTAGTCCAGATGGCGCTTGAGGCGCCGGTAGAGCTCGCGGGGCAGCACGTCCTGGAGGTTCTCGCCATGGGGCAGCAGCTGGCAGCTGGCCAGGGCCGAGATGGTGTAGGGATCCGTGAGGTCGAGCTCAAAGTAGACGCGGGCGCTGGCCTCGAAGGCTGCCTTTGAATTGTCCGGGATGAAGTCCCAGACCCGTGTGTAGGGAACGTGGATGGTTCCAAACAAGTAGGCCGGAGGGTCCCGATGAATGGTCCAGAGAAAGGAGTTCAGGTCTCCCTGCTATCCAGGGCAAGGGAAAGAGAAGAGATGAGAGCTCCATCAGAATAATCAACTGACGAGTCTCTAACACCCAACTGAGCAACAGACATTTATGAAGTGGTTTCTGCGGCCAGACCCTGCTCCAGGGACAGAGACGCAGCTCAGAGAGGAAATGGCCCCCGCCCTTGGGAAAAAAACCCATTAGCTCATCTGAGCCCCCTCCTGAGAGACACATCTTAGATCCTCATTTCATAGGTTAAATAATGTCTTTTCCCATTGCTCACTAGAGGGTACAAAGTGCTTTGATCTTTAGGACATTTAGCTAGTCAATTAGCACTTATTAAGTACCCACTAAGCTAATCAGTGGAGATGCAAAGAAAGGAAGACATCCCCCTGCTCTTCAGGAGTACACAGCACAAATGTTATTATCCCCATTTTACAGATAGAAAAACTGTGGCCTTAAGAAAGGGACTCGGTCTACATCATTCAGCTATGGCTCAGGAGGGTGGCTCATGAGAGGAAGGCCTAGCCTGCCCCACCCCACCCCACCCCCATGAGAGCAGACAGGTTTAGACGATTGCTCTTTATGGTTTCCAGAACTTAACTAGCAAAGTGAGTGACCTTTTCAAATCGGAGGTGAAAGGGTGGGAGTAGAGGATCTCTAAGAAGACGCCCATATTTAGGGGGCTAAGACAATTCCAAAATGAAGCCCCTGCTGATCTAGGTCCCATTTATGAGCTGGGAAGAGAGAAGTGGGAGGAAGGCGATAGGAGCTGATGACCTTAGATAAAGGTTAGACTGGACACTAAAGGGGGGCTTGTCCTTCTGAATCTCCGAGATTCTCCCCGGGGCTGCTGGGAAGATTGGCAGCAGCTACTGGGGGACATGAAAATGCCAAGCAAAGGAAAAGGGGACTGATCATCCAACCCACAAACACTGACAAAGCGCTCCTGGGTGCCATGTGCTGTGGTCGGTGCTGAGGAGACAGGGATGAAAATAAACAGTTCCCTGCCCTCAAGAAGCTGCCATTCTAGCAACAAAGCCAACTGTCAGTCTAAATAAAAATAATACCGAGGACATTTCTGCTAGAGTTTCAAGTTTACAAAGTATGTTTCTCCAAATTAGCTATCCAGGTAAGGAATATGAGAATTATTTCCATTTGACAGAATAAGAAACTGAGTTACTAAGAGAAGTGACTTATCCAGTGTATATTCTCTCCATCACTAAAAAAAAAAAATTCTCTTGCCCTAAGGTCCAAGTCAATTTTTACTGTAAACTCCCTATGCCTCAGTTTCCTCCTCTGAAAAATAAGGGTAGGTCTCTGAGGTGCTTCCCAACTCTAATCCTATGAAGTCTGCCTTCTTTTTATGGTTTCCATCTCTCTGGGGATTTTTGCAGAACTGATGTGGGTTAGGAGAGAAGAGAGAATATTTTTTTTCTAACATCAGTCTGGGGCCTAGAGGATTGATTTGTTCAATCAGCGGGGATCCATCAGCCTCGGTTCCTAACTCTGCTACCAGCACTACCCAGACCTAGAGCTAGCCCTTTCTGCTGTAGGGGCCTTCACCACCTAGAGACACCCCACATTGTCCTCCTCCCCCATAAGGTTTCCTCAAGTCCTAAAATCCCATGATTCTTCCGAAAGGGAGGGAGGAAGGCCGAGTGATCCAGCTTGGATCTTGGGTCCAAGGGCCTCTGTGGGAGTTGGGGATGGGGGTGGGGAGCAAGCCACAGCTCCATTTCCAGGAGCACCTAGTATACACGCCGACCATCTCATGTGAATCGGGCAGAGATCGACCGACCCCATTTTACAGCAGTTCTCCTAGACCAGTCCCCTCCAAACCTTGCTGGAGGTCCCTCCCTGCCAGAGGACGGGACATTCGGGGCTGGAAGGAACTCGAGATGCCTTCTAGTCCAGCCCCATCTGACAGAGGAAGACATAGATCCAGTAAGATTAAATAATCTGCTCAGGGTTACGGGGCTGTAAGTCTCTGAGGCAGTCCTTGAACCCCATCTTCTTCACCCCAGGGCCCATGTGCTATTCACTGAGCTCTCAGAGTCATTTGAAAAGCCCAAAGCCGGGTCTGGCCCAGGGCAGCGCCTCCATAGGAAGGGACCCGGGACTCCACTGGGAAGCACAGGCTGCTTTAGCCCCCTACCCAGCTCGGGTCCTTCCCTCTGGAAGCCTCCCTTCCCCACCCCCTCCCGTTCTGGGAGAAGACACCCATGGAAGGAGTGAGTGTCCGTTCTTCCCCAGCTGAAGCAAAGGGCAGAAGGCAGGCCCAGGGCCAGAAAGGGAAGCTAGGTGGGTGGGGGAGGGGGGAATAAGAAAACTGCCTCCCGTTGGCACAGAAGGGAAATGACTGGGGGAGTAGAGAGGAGGGGGACTGAGAGGAGGGGGACGGAGAGGAGAGACGTTCCCAGTCCTGTCCTAAGGGAAGTTTTTGGAAAGGAAGAATGGAGGGGGGGGAGAGCCCCCACCCCCAAGCCCTTATGCGAGGGAAGCTGGTCTGAGTTTGGGGCAAGAGAGGAGGGGAAAGGCGCTAGGGGCGAGGAGACAGGTCCGGGTCACGGGAGGTTGAGGCTGCCGAAAGGAATTGGCAACGAGAGGAGAAGCTCTGTGAGTGTGGGGAATGGGACTGAGAAAAGGGTCGGTCCCGAAACCAGGCTGAGGAGGAACGGGACGCTCACAGCCTCGGGCCCCATCGAGCCAGGCCGGCCTTTGGGCTGGGATTGGGGCTTCATTTGGGAGGGGAAGTTAGGAGAAAGGGGAACCGGAGAAGACACCCCCGGGTTAGGCTAGCCCAGGCTGAGGAAAGGCTGGGACGGGCAAAGGGAGCGGAGGAAGGGGAGCCACCTTTGTGCTGCTGGCCCAGTCTAGGAGGGGCGCGGGGGAGTCGGAGGCAGGGGCCGGCAGCTCAGGGAGGCATCCCCGTGCGGCTGGCCCAGGAGCCCGGAGAAGTTGGGGAAAAGTCCTCAGCCGGCCCTCGCTCAAAGCGTCCGTCCCACCGAAGCGCAGATGGGGGCCGGGGGCCGGGGCGGGGGAGGGGAATGGGAAGGGACCCCGCGGACCCGGCAACTGCGAGGGCAGGGTGCCTCACCGATCCAGGCGGCCGGCACTGTCCTGCGGCGTCCAGAGGCTCCCCGGACCGGGAGCAGGCTCCGCGCAGCAGCAGCAGCAGCAGCAGGGCTAAGGCGAGCGCCAGCCCCAGCCCGAGTCCCGCCAGGCTCCCGGGCATCGTGCCACTCCTCGTCCACTTATCGGTCAGTCTGTCCGGAGCGCACGGGGCAGGGCGCGGAGCGAGGGCGCGGAGTGGAGAGCGGACGCGGAGCGAGGGCACGGAAAGGGGGCAGAGAGGGGCAGGGAGCCCCTCTCGGAATCCAGCCCGGCCCGGAGCCCCGCTGCCGGCCCAGGGATGCTCCGGGCTCCGAGGAGGGGCGCCTGGGTCCCTGCCCCTCCGTCCCTCAGCCCGGCCGGCCCCGGGCTCAGTGCTCTCCGCCTCCCTGCCTGCTTCACCGCCTCACTCCTTCGGGGAGAGTTTGCGGGCTAGGGGCCGGGCGGGCTGGCGGGCGGCGCGGAACAAGTGCGGGGCGGGGGCGGGGCGGGGCGGCCCGGGGCTGGGGGCGGGGGCGCCGGGGTCCCGGCCGAGCGGCCGTCAGTCCTCCCCCCGGGGCCGGGCCGCCCGGACGCCCCCTCCCCAACTTCAGGGGCCCGGCCGCTCCGCCATGCTGCTGCCGCTCGCCGGGGCCGGCGCCGGAGCTTCGGGCGGGCTCCGGGGCTCCCTCGGCTCCGTTGGCTGGGGAGGGCGGGCGGACGGACGACCCGGGAGGATCGAGGTTGGGCTGCGCGGGGCTGGGGAAGGGCCGGGCCGGCTCCGGCCAAGTCGGGCAGGGGCGGCCCCGGGGCTGCTGGGCTTGGAGCGGAGCTGGGGCAGGGGCTGGGGCTGGGGGGCCGCGGGCCGGGCCGGGCTGGGCCGGGCAGGGCTGGGCTGGGCCGGGCCGGGGGCAGCGGCGCGCTCCGCTCCGCTCACGGGCTCGGCGAGGCGGGGACTGAGAGGCATGTCAGCGTGTCAGACACACACACACTCACACACACACACATACTCACACACACTCACACACGCGCGCGCGCGCCCAGGGAGGCAGAACTCCCAGCCGCTTTCCAAACTTCCCATCCCCTCCTCCCTCCTTCCCTCCCCGCCTCCCGCTCCTTGTCCCGGGCCTCCCCCCAGGCGCGCCCGGCCGGACGCTAGAGGGCGCGCCGGACGCGGTCACCGTGGGGCCAAAGCGCGCTTGGCCCCGAGCCCGCGCGGGCCCAGGGCTCCCCGGGAAAGAAGGTGGCTCCCTGGAGTCTCGAGAGTCTACTCCGTTCGGGGGCAGCTCGGGGACCCCGAATCCCGAGAGAGCGCGCAGAGGACACTGGGCACACACCACCTTTTTTTTTTCTTTTTTTTTTTTTAAAAGCTCGGAGACTCTTAGAGATCCTCTGGCCCAGCTAACACTTCTCCCAAACGGGGAAACTGAGGCGGGGAGAGAAGCAGGGGAACATGGCTCCGTGACGGTGAAACTCCCTAGAGCAGATTCCGGCGCTGGATATCGCTTCTGGGGAAGGCCTCGGAGCAGAGAGTTTGGGAACTGCCGTTCCCTGGCCACAGTAACCCAAGCCCCTGGGCCAGCCTTTGCTCAGACCCTCCCCACCTCCAGTCCGGCCCTTTCCCTCCCCCTAGAATGTCGTCCTTCCTCTCCTCAGCCTCCGAGAATCCCGAAGCTCCCTCTGCCCTAGGCCAGCGAGTCTGCTTGTCCCCGCCTGTAACTTTGTAGCGGCCGAGTTTCATTGCTTCTACCTTGTGTCTAATTTGCTTTTCCTTATCAGGGAACATCTTGTTCCACTTTCCCTAAAAGATGGGAGATCTCTTGGAGAAATTCTTTCCGTTTTTTGCCTTTGTGTTACCAGGGTCTGCCACTCCCTGGAACATAATAGGTGTTTAATAAGTGCATGGGACATTATTGGAAGAGTGAGCCGGCACTCAGTACTGTTCTGCCTCTCCCTCTTTTAGACTCACTCTCCCAACCTTTGCTTGAATCCCAGATTGGGCCTGAACTGGTTCTTTTAAGGTTATCTCATCAGGCGTTGGGATTTCTGTCACTCTCTAGCCCCATCCCCTGTTCTTCCTCCAAAATCAATTTAACCAGTTAACATCAAGCGGGACATTTTCTGAGAGGGGATAGTGGGGACTACAATACCAAAATGCCCCTCTTCCCCAGCAGGAGAATCACTATCCCCTCAGAAGCTTCAGGCTCTGGCTTAAAGAGCGAATTACAAAGCATCCTCCTAACCCTGAGGGCCACTCTCTCCTGCACACATACACAAGGTCCCTGGGAAGATCTTGAACCCAGACAAAAGGGCGGAGGTATACCTTCAGGGGATACTAGGGGTACCCTGCAGCTGTTGGCCTTTTCTGCCTTTAAGAGGATCCTCATCAAATTAACCTTGGTGCAAAGACATTGGGATGGGCAGTCCATCCCCTGCTCAGCTTATTAAGCTCCCTTCAGAATGCAGTCTCAGGTGATGCTGGACAGTCCGCTTATTAAGCACCTACTATGTGCAGGCATGGTGCTATGGGTTGGGGATTCAAAGAATGGCAAAACAGACTCTGCTGCCATGGAGCTCCCAGTCTAATAGGAAGAAAACAACTAGGTATAAACGAGCTATGTTGTTGTTGAGTCTTTTGGGGGATTTTCTTGACAAAGATACTGGTTTGTCATTCCTTCTCAGTTCACAAATGAGGGAAACTGAGGCAAATAGAGGAAATTGACCTGTCTGGGATCACACAGCTAGTAAATATCTGAGGCCGGGATTCCAAGCCTGACACTGTATATACTGCAACACCTAGCTGCTACAAACAAGGGAGAAATTGGAAAAATTCTGAAGGCTGCACTAGCTCCTCTCTTGACATACAAATCAGAAAGAAGACGAGAATCATAATAAAAATAATGAGAACTGATTTAGGAGGGCTGAAGTAGATAAACAAAGAAAACCTCTTTTCTTTTCATTAAAGAAATAGATATTCTATATGTAACACTGTTTGAGGGGAACTTCCTTCTTCCTTCTGTAAGGGGGCAGAGTTGAATTCTTCCCAGGCCCACACCTATCTCTTCTTTGGGACGTGGTTTGGGATGCAATCTTGTCTCCGGCCGTCTCCTCTCTCTACCTTTCCTTTCCGTGCCTTTGATCAATCATACCCACTTCCAATAATTAATTGATTTTAACTTAGAGATAACATAATAACGTTTCTGAGTTCCACGAGGTCTCCTTTCTGGATTGTGTTATGGAGTTTCTATCAGAGGAAGAGTTATTAATGCAATCATAATAGCTCAGAGCCCCCAATTAGGAAAAACCCTTATGTTCTTAGAGAAAGGTCTGGCACTATCATCTAAATTAAATTTTATGTATTCCTAGTCAACATCTGGCTTTATCCAGTCTTTTTTTTTTTTCTTGGCATGGGCTAAGTACTTAATACAGGCCTTCAATGAAACAAAGGCAAGATACAGGAAGTACTTAGATAAAAGAAGAAAGAAGAGTACATAATAACACCTGTGAGGAGACCTGTATGGGAAAGAGAAATTGGGGGGGGGGAGGTAGATTTTTCAGAATTCCCTGGGTCCTTGAAGAGGTAATTATAACTGGCAGCTTCGTTCCCAGTTCTTTGTTCCAAGATGCCCATAGAGACACAGCAGCCCATCTTGACCTCTCCCTTCTTTGCCATGGTTCACATCTCTCTTTTTCTCTCTCCCTTTATCCATTGTTCCTGTGCTTTCATATCTCTCCAGCTCAGTACAGATCATTAAAGTCCCAAGTGTGAAACTGAAGACCCTCTCTCCCTTGTAACTGCTGTTTCTTATCTTATATACTCCCTACCTCTTCCTCTATGTCTTTTATTTTGCAGATTATATGCGTCTTCTCTAAAATTCCTGGATATGAATCACTTTTGGCTCAAAAATTGTGATCGTTCAAATCACTCTCAAGGATGAAAGGGAATGATTGTTTTTTAAAACTCTTCTCTAATTTCTATTACACATACATGATTCTTTGGGTTAATGTGTATTCTAATAATCCGATTTTATTTACCCAGAGTCCTTCTCTGATATCTTGTTGTGATAAAGAGGTGGCTCTCACTTTCAAAGCCTAGACCAAAAGGGTCCGTAGAATATCTGACAGGTCCTTCCAAATTAAAAGGGTAGCTAATACAGGTCTGTAATGGACAGTGGAGTTGTATCTGTCAATTAAACTATGCATCCATTATATCTGTTCTTAAATCCCGTGACCCTTGTCCCAACTCCACTCACATCCTGGCAAATCTTGACCCTGATTAATTCCTACTCTCGGCCTTCTCTCCTATTCATGTTCCACATTCTGGAATTGGAAGAAAACCCATAACCAAGCTGCCTGGATCCATTATAATCTGTGTTACTTAACCTCTAGTGGACCCTCAGTGCTTCGAGGTAAACATTTTATTCCTCTGGATGGAGTCCCTTCCCCCAAAAAATGTTGCCATGGAGATTGGGTTGACTAAGGCCAGGAGAGGGGGCCAGAGGGATCTGTCTGCTAGCATTCCCCAGAATTTCAGGGAATTCTTCTCATCACCAAGTAGAAGAGAAAAAGGACTGAGAACCGCACTGGCCCCCCCATCTTTCTTTTCTCAGTCCAAATGGAAACAGGGACATTGGGTACTGCTTCTGTTGCAGAAAACGGGGAACTCAAGTGCTACCAAAATTACATGTCCTAGAGCAGGGGTCCTCAAACTTTTCAAATAGGGGGCCAGTTCACTGTCCCTCAGACTGTTGGAGGGCTGGACTACAGTAAAAACAAAAACTTCCTTTTGTGGGCCTTTAAATAAAGAAACTTCATAGCGCTGGGTGGGGGGATAAAAGTCCTCAGCTGCTGCATCTGGCTCACGGGCTGTAGTTTGAGGACCCCTGTCCTAGAGGAACAATCATGAAGGTGAGAACAGATAGGATCAGGAGGACCAGAGCAGACTGAAAAGGAGATCTCACCAAAAAGCACCAGTTAAAAGGAGCTGGTGAAATTCCTGGATTCCAGTCCAGGATCTCTCAGCTTTCCCTGGAGCCAATCTCTGAAAGTTCCCTTGACCTGCCCAATCATTTGATTTTTGTTTTTTCCTTTGACTGTTGGAAAGGGTTATATAGGGTGGGCTGAAAAATAAGCTCCAAGTGGAAGCTTATTCTCTTAAATGCTTATCTGCATTTCCATGTAACTTGAAACTACTATTAAGAATACCACCATCTATCATGATTTGAATTCAAGTCAAAAAGTGTGTGGTTTGATACTAAGAGAAGGAAACTATCCCCAAAGAGAAAAATTTTGCCCAACTTAGTCTGAAATTGGGACACTGATTAAAAAGAGAATTTCAGGAATTTTTCTCATATCTGACTCTAGTCATGCTCCAAGATACTTTTGAACCTGGGAAATTTAATGAAGAAACAAGCCAGTAGCAGTGAGAGGCGGTGTATTTGTCCAGGTGACCTCCTGCACACATTTGTTCCCAATAAACTATACCTATTTGATTCTCTATCTTTCCCCACATAGGATATTTTAAATTTTCTTCTTTCTTACTTAGCTTTCTCCCATCTCCCCTTCCAACATGCTCAGCTGAGGATCTCACTTTATATTTTTAATAATTGATTCATGAGTTTTTCTTCTGCCCTTCTTTATTCCTCTTTCCCCCTCTCTCTTTCTTTACACTAAAGCAAATCCCTCAGTGTGTGCCCTTGATGTCATCCCTGCTGGTCTCCTCCAGTAGATCACTTCCCTCCTCATCTTTATCTCATCACTTCAACTTTCATTCTTTCCCTAGCTACAATTTCTTTCCCTGCTGCCTACAGACATAATCAAATCAACTCTTCTTCTTAAACACTTTCTCCAGACCTTACCATCCTCTCAAGCTATTACCCCATTCTCTCATCCCTTCTACAGTCAAAGTCATCTCTGTTGGTGCCCCCGTACCCATTGCACTCATTCCTCGACCCTTTGCAAGCCGAGTTTCTGACATCATTCTCACCTGAAAACTCTGTGTCCAAAGCTACAGATGATCGATTTGCAACGTGATGGTCGTTTTTCTGTCTTTGTACTTCGGCAGATCTCTCTGTAGCATTTGACAAGTTATCCCCTTCATCCGAATATTCTCCCTTGGGTTTGGGTTTTGCATTCTCCTCTTTCTTGGTTCGCTCCTTCCCAGAAATCTTTGCAGGATGGTGGTATGCCCACTAAGTGTAGCTATCCTGGGCCCTCTGAGCTTCTCTCCTCTCCTTTGGGCATCTCACTAGTGCCCATGAATTTAATGACCGTCCCCATGCCTCTGATTCCCAGATTGATTTATCCTCCCCAGTATCTCTTCTGAGCTACCATCCTGCAACCCCAGCTACTTGTGGCCATTTCAATGTACACATGTCCCAGGCACCTCAAACTCATCAGTTCTATTTTTCTCCAGAACTCTTCCCTCTCCCAAACCTGCTCCTCTTCTAAACTTCCCTATTTCTGCCAAGGATCCGGCCAGTCTTCCAGCCTCCCAAGTTTTTGACTTTGGCGTTAGCTTTCACCCCTCATTCTCGGTGGCTCATCAGCTTTCAAATCACTTCATTTTTATCTCCATTCCATCTCTCTCACTTGAACCCTTCTCTCTACTCATATGCAGTCACTCCTTTAGTTCAGATTTTCCTCATTAACTATTGTTACAATAGCCTCCCAATTACGGTCCCTCATGCTCTCTTCTCTACAGAGCTGCCAAAGGGATTTCTATTTTGAAGTGCCGATCGTGTCGATCCCCTACTCGATAACGTCCGATGTTTTCCTACTGCTTCTAAGATTTAAAAGCAAAAATAAATTCACATTTGGATTTTAAGCTTTCATAAACTGGTCCCGACTTCCCTTTCGTTATTCCCATTCCCAAGCTCTACTATCCCACCAAACTTGATGTCTTCTTCCCCATAACCCTCTGTGTCACAAAGCACTCATAATACATTCCCCCCTTACTTCTCTTCTTAGAAACTTTCAAACTCAGCTCAAGCACCTCCTTTGACAGGATCTTCTATTTGCTTTCACTTTAGCAGGAGGTATTGTGGGTGACTCAGAGAGAGGTAAAAATAGATACAGCTTTGGTATCTCCCCCCCCCACCTTTTCCCCCAGAAGACTTTGATCCTCGGCAGGAGGGAAAGCAGGAAGTGGGGGCCAGAGGTCGGTCAACACTTTGCTCCCTTCAGAGAGAAGGGATCCTGGGCTAGAATGGAATCTATCTGCTTCTTCAAATACTGTTAGTCCATGGGATGTCATTTTTAGGTTCCAGCAACATTCCTGATAGCTATCTCTAAAAGGGGAAGAGAGGGCCCCAGGCTTTATATTCAAGCCTTGGTTTCCTTCCCAACAAATGCCAGTTCTGCAAAGAACACACACAGAGCAAACAGCAAAGAGACTCATTTATCCAAGTTGATAGCAAAACCGAAATCAGGGAAAGGAGACAGCTGAGATAAGAGGGAGCAAAGGAGCTCTTCCGTTGGAAGTAAGAGAACTCGGTTCAGCCGGGAGAAAGTGTCTCATGTGTCACTCAACAGGGAAGCCCCCAAGGCCTCTCGTGGAGCAAGTTGGGGATGGGAGAATGATGGAGATTGCCTCTCTTGTCAACCTCTTCTCAGAGTCCTTTTCTCTCGGAAATCAGCCTGTCCATCTTCTCTGATGCTGAAAGCTAGAAGAACCCCACAGATTCCTCTTCTTTTTCTCACCAGCTCTGACCTCCCCCTCTCCCAGGCTGGGGCTTCGGACTCTCCCAATGAGTGGAGGGTCCCGTAGTCGTAAGCTCTGAGGCCTGAGTTACATGTATATGCTGAGCATGTACACATGGAGCAGCCCGTTAGGCTCCCCCTCGCCACTTGCACTCCCAGGACGGGACAGCCGCCCCGAGCTCAAGGTCTTTGGCGACTGCAATCCTAAAATTCCACTTCAAGGGCACTCATCAATATGGTTCTGTTTCCATATAAATAAGCTCAATGCAAAGGCATTTCCTGGAGCAACCTAGTAGGAACAGAAGCAAGATAATATCTCCCCCATAAACTTCAGGCACGCTTTCCCAAAAATACATACGGTGGCGGTGGGAAGTTAGACACCCATTGAGCTCACAAATAGAGGCGTGCAATAGTGAATGCTGGTAACCAAGGAAACTTAGAGCATCCCACTGACAAGCCCAGCACCTGTGTCTGCTCGTGACATCCTCCCCCTGCATCTCGTGGGGGTGCAGTGAGGCACGGGGCTCTGCCGGATCCCTTGGCGCTACTCCTGGGTGGATGCGTGTTGTCTCTCCTGGGGAGACAACTTTGGGCTTAGCTACAAGCGCATCCTTCCTTCCAGCTCTAGACTTTGAGAAGGTGACAGGAACCATGACAGGAACCATCCCCACCCCCATCCCCTAAATAGCCAGAAGCTGCAGAATAGTTTATCTCTCCTGTTCCCCAATATATCCAGCATCCCAGCTTTAGGTCCCAGACTCTGGACTTCTCTCGATGACTCATCTGGACTAGGGAACTCAACTGGATTCCATCGGTTCTGCTACAAGATGCCATGGTTGGACAGGACAGGAGAGAACCCCACTGCTTCCCACTACTTTTCAAGAATCACAAAGGAAAAAGTGAGAAGCAGACTTAGCAGCTGGAGCCTTAACTGGCTCTCTTCTACTACTTCCAAGGCAGATGCCTTGTTTTTGAGCTCTCAGTTTCCCCCATTTTTGCCTATGTAAAAAACTGGGCCGGGGAAAACACCAAGTTGAGCCATACCCAGAGCAAGCTTCTTGTCTTTTCCAGGACTCAACCAAGGGATGTATGGGGGATTCAGGGAGGAACACTGAATTTGTATTCCCTGAAAACTGGTACCTCAGCCCTTTCTGCTCATTCACCTTTGGTGTCCAATTGTTCACTCAATTCTCACCTGTGGCTCCAACAAGTTTTAGCATCACCGAGTGCAATAAAATGTTTAACATATATTAGATTACTTGCATCTAGGGGTGGAAATGGGGGAAGGGAGAGCAAAACATTGGAACATAAGGTTTTGCAAGGGTGAATGTTGAAAACTATCTTTGCATGTATTTTAAAAATAAAAACCTATTATTAAAAAATAACTTGGTCAGACATGGAAGGTGTTAAGTTCACCCACTGCATTTTCGACCATGATCATTTAGTCTGAATTTTATCCTTTTACCAGACTTCAGGGACTCTGGAAGAGTGAGGATGATGCCTCTGTGCAATTCTCCTGAAATCTAATTCACGTACAAGTGAGGAAATCACCCTGGGCAATCATTGGTTTTCTTCAAAAATGAAGGATGAACAAAACAGGTGTTTCAGATGGAAATGGACTTCTCCACATCTGCTGCATTTATTTAATTATTTAATTTCATTTCATCAGCCCATGAAGAGATGTAATTGGACGTGAGTCCTGACTGATCTCTCCCCCATCCCTAGTACATTTATATATGTACGTGTGTGTGTTTATTCTCAGATAAAATGCAGAATCCTCGAAGCTGAAACTATCAGCATTTGCCTTTGTATCCCTAGTATCTAGTGTGCCCAGAACAGAGCAAACTTCCTTAACACTTCTCAATTTTACTACTTTCCCTCTGCTAATTATCTCCTATTGACCCTCTATATTATTTGTTTTGCATAAATTTGCTTGCTTATTTTCTTCCCCATTTGACTGTAACCTCCTTGAGATCAGGGCCGACTTTTACCTCTTTTTTATCCCTGACACTTAGCACAATACTTGGCACATGGTAAATGCTTAATAAATGTTCATTGAATTGAGTTGACTTGCTCTAAATAGAGAGTATCAGAGGTCAGCTTTTTGTTTTTCTTAGTATTTTATTTTAGAGATCGTTTTCGACATCCATTTTTGTGAGATTTTGAAGTGCAGATTTTTTTTTTTCCCCAAAGAAGTAAGTTGGAAAGCTAACATCTCCAACCTCAGAGTCAGCATTTTTTCCTTCACACCACACTGTCTCTTAAGCATCAGCTCTTAAAGGGGGGCCTTATATTCCATCTCCTCGGTCTCCTTCTAGGCTGAATATCCCCATTTCCTTCCATCTGTTGGTTTCTAGGACTACGACCATCCTGTAGGGAAGGAAGCTATAATCATACTGGCAGCAAGAGAAATATTTGAAGAACTGAAAAATTGATTTTAATTATTGTTCCATTGTATAAATCCTTTAAAATTGTATGTGTTTCACTGAAAAGTCTGGGCTCCATTTGAAGGACACCCTTTATCCAGACCGATATAGAATTAATATTATTCTCCATTCAACGTGATCAGCACATGGGATGGGGGCGGACTTGGACTCTTTCACACAGCGGTTTCCATATACTAAGATGGATTTTTTTTTTGACAGATTCTTGATCCTCTGAACGCTGAGCAATCTATTAAATAATCAACAAGCATTTTTAAGATGCTTCCTAAGTACCAGACACTCTTAAATGCTGAGCATAGGAACAGAAGCAAAAAGAAAGACAATCTTAATGGAGTTACATAAGTGGGAGCTTCAAAAGGGCTCGGTGTCCAAATCTGTAAGATCAGAAAGAGAATTGGAGGGGAATGAAGGTTGGTTGGACCAAGTGACCTCATCCCGAGGGCCACTGCCTCCATCATGAGATTCTCATCCATGCCCTGAGAGAACTCTTACCCTGGGAGTCCCCCCAAAGCACAGGAGCCCTAAGTTCTCAGGGGTCTCTCACTATTCTAGGAGTACCAGGTGAGGACTTAAAGTGTTCACTGTGCTCTCCCTCTGAACCTTTATGCCTCTTCTTGTCCATCGCACATTAAGAGAGTAGTTCTAAAAGGGGGCTTCCCAGTGGTTACCAAAACCATTTGGTATTGGCTAAGAAATAGACTATCTATTGATCAGTGGAATAGGTTAGGTTCAAAGGACAAAACAGCCAATAACTTTAATAATCCAGTGTTCGACAAACCCAAAGACCCCAACTTTGGGGATAAGAACTCACTGTTTGACAAAAATTGCTGGGAAAACTGGAAATTAGTATGGCAGAAGCTAAGCATTGATCCACACTTAATACCATACACCAAGATAAGGTCAAAATGGGTTCATGACCTAGGCATAAAGAATGAGATTATAAATAAATTGGAAGAACTTAGGATAGTTTACCTCTCAGACTGTGGAAGAGGAAGGAATTTATGACCAAAGAAGAACTAGAGATCATTATTGATCATAAAATAGAAAATTTTGATGATATCAAATTGAAAAATTATTCTACAAACAAAACTAATGCAGACAAGATTAGAAGGGAAGCAATAAACTGGGAAAACATTTTTACAGTCAAAGGTTCTGATAAAGGCCTCATTTCCAAAATATATAGAGAATTGACTCTAATTTATAAGAAATCAAGCCATTCTCCAATTGATAAATGGTCAAAGGATATGAACAGATAGTTCTCAGATGAAGAAATTGAAACTATTTATAGACATATGAAAAGATGCTCCAAGTCATTATTAATAAGAGAAATGCAAATTAAGACAACTCTGAGATACCACTACACACCTGTCAGATTGGCTAGAGTGACAGGGAAAGATAATGCGGAATGTTGGAGGGGATGTGGGAAAACAGGGACACTGATACATTGTTGGTGGAGTTGTGAATACATCCAGCCATTCTGGAGAGCAATTGGGAACTATGCTCAAAAAGTTATCAAACTGTGCATACTCTTTGATCCAGCAGTGTTTCTATTGGGCTTATACCCCAAAGAGATACTAAAGAAGGGAAAGGGACCTGTAGGTGCCAAAATGTTTGTTGTGGCTAGAAGCTGGAAAATGAATGGATGCCCATCCATTGGAGAATGGTTGAGTAAATTGTGGTATATGAATGTTATGGAATATTATTGTTCTGTAAGGAATGACCAGCAGGATAATTTCAGAAAGGCCTGGAGAGACTTACACGAACTGATGCTGAGTGAAATGAGCTGGGCCAGGAGATCATTATATACTTCAACAACAATACTATATGATGATCAATTCTGATGGACGTGGCCCTTCAGCAATGAGATGAACCAAATCAGTTCCAATAGAGCAGTAATGAACTGAACCAGCTACACCCAGTGAAAGAACTCTGGGAGATGACTATGAACCATTACATTGAATTCCCAATCCCTCTATTTTTGTCTGCCTGCACTTTTGATTTCCTTCACAGACTAATTGTACACTATTTCAGAATCCGATTCTTTTTGTGCAGCAAAATAACTGCTTGGACATGTATACTTATTTTGTATTTAATTTATACTTTAACATATTTAACATGTGTTGGTCAACCTGCCATTGGGGGGAGGGGGTGGGGGGAAGGAGGGAAAAAGTTGGAACAAAAGGATTTGCAACTGTCAATGCTGAAAAATTACCCATGCATATATGTGTAAATAAAAAGCTATAATAAAAAATAATAAATAAATAAATGAAAGGGGGTTTCCTACCCATTGTCCCTGTCAGTCATCAGGACCACAAGGAAGCTAGAACAATAATTTTTAGACCCAATTTCGGCAGAGAAGGCCAAGCCCCCAAATATTAAGCTTGTCTTTACACTGTGGATAAAAATGACCTTAGAGTGAGGAACTGTGTTGTTCAGAAGAAAGAGCTTGGAAGTGGAGCTCAGACAATCTGATTTTAGGACCAGAACAAGCTTCTCTGGATCTCTGTTTCTTTACTTGGAAAGCAGGGATATAGCCATGACAGAAAGGGCTTGTGAGATAGGAGAAATGGAAGCATTTGGGAGAGGATATGTTGGTACCTAACACAGATCACCAAGGTGAGACTCAGAACGGGTTCTTCTGATGGCGCAGTCCACTCCACTCGGAACCCTTGCCTTAGTCACCAAGTCCCAAGGACACAAGCAGCCTTCCATGAGCCTAGTGGAGCCCTTCCTCCCCAGTGCCACGTCAGGGCCCCGAGAGTCAGCGACCAGTGGGTTATTTTCACATGCCCTTTCGCCAGCTTATTGCCAGAGACAGAATAGCTACAAGTGCCAGGGAGGCCCCAGGAGTCGTGGGGTGAGGGCTGTGCCCGGGCTCCAACCCCTGCTTTCATTCCTCCCTCTCCCCCATGTCCGGTCCCTCTTTGCTTTTGTTCCATTTTAATTAAGTGTTTCTGGGGAATTTCACAAGCTGTAATGTGGAGGCCTACAACGGGATGTATGGAGCATGAGAAAAAGTCTGGCTCCCGGGGAGATGCCCGCCTGGGGCCGGTACCAGGATGGGCCCCCGCCAGAGATAGGGCTCTCCAGCCCTCGGCCCTCCTGGGAGGCCGCCTACAACAAGACTGTGTTTTCCGCCCACAACGGAGCCTCAGTTTGTTCTCACCCAGGCCTGACTTTGGGCCTCCAACCTCCCAGGCCAGCCCACACCCACCTCCCGGGCCAGCGCCCTCTCCCCTGGCACCAGCTCCTGCCCAGTGGGAAATTTCCAGGCTGGAACCAAGAGGAAAGCACTCCAGGGGCCTGGCTAGCCAGGAGCGGTCGCCAGATAAGTGTGGGGGCTGGGAGAAAGAACCCCAGAAACAGGGACTCAGGGCTGCCCTCTCCTCTGGGCTCTCAGGGAGACCCCTGACTTTGCTGAGCCTCGGTTTTCACATTTATAAAATGGGGTAATTAGAATAGATGTTTTCTTAAGGTCTGTCCCAGCTCTGACATTTGGGTCCTTCTCAACTCTGGCATCTGTTCTAAGGGCTAAGGTCCCTCCCAGACAGGGGCGTGCGGGTAAATGTTTTACAACCAGCTGTTCAACACACTTGTAATATTAACAGGCCTTATCAACACTTTCTCCTTTACTCTCTTAGGTCTAGACGGTCAACAAAAAATATATTAGTCTGCTAAGTGAAATGAGCAGGACCAGGAGATCATGGTACACGCCAACAAGACTATATGATGATCAATTCTGACGGATGCAGCTCTCTTCAACATTGAGATGACTCAAACCAGTTCCAGTTGTTCAGTGATGAAGAGAATCAGTTACACCAAGAGAGAGAGAACCGTGGGAACTGAGTGTGGACCACAACACAGCATGCTCACTTTCTCTGTTTTCTTTTTCTTGCATTTTGTTTTCTTTCTCATTTTTTCCTTCTTGAGCCAATTCTTCTTGTGCAGCAAGATAACTGTATACATATGTATACGTACATTGGATTTAACATATATTTTAACAGATTTAACATGTACGGGACTACCTGCCAGCTAGGGGAGGGGGTGGAGGGAAGGAGGGAAAAATTTGGAATAGAAAGTTTTGCAAGAGTCAATGTTGAAAAATGACCCGTGCATCTGTTTTGTCAATAAAAAGCTTTAACAAAAACAAACAAACAGAAATATATCAGTCCTGGATTTGTAGCACTGACAGATTTCCGAGGTATACATGCTCATACTGAAAATTTAACAATCAGCTCTTCTGGAATGGATGTGAGCTGGCCCCAGCACCCCCCTGCCCCAGTTCTGAAATTTCACATTTTATGAATGAATGAAGAAGGGTTTATTAAGTGCTTTTGGTATGCCAAGGACTGTGCCAAGGATCCTCCCGGCTCTGGCTTTCCGTGTTCTGATGGGTGAACGTCCAACTCTCTTGGCCAGTGGCAGCCATAGTTTCTTTTCCTCTCTGGGCATCTTCAGCAGCCTGGTCTCCAGATGTGTGCCTTCTGCTCTCCACTGTCCACCTCCCACTCCTCTCTTCCCTCCAGCTCTTTAGCTTTAGAATCAGAATCAGATAAATATTTGAGCTGTTGCCACAGAATAGGGCAGCCAGTTGGCTCCCCAATGGCTCCCACTCACCCTCCCTATGGCTCCCTGGACCAAAACACTCATCCCTGGCCGTGTTTCACCTCTGTATCTTGAGGGCAGGTGCTATGGAGATTCTTTACCCTTAGCACAGTGCCAGGGATATAATACGGACTTCATGCTCACTCAGTCAATCACTCTCGAGGTACCTCCCATCTCCCAGTTTGGAAGGTGGCCCCTTATGCCCAACGGATTGGAAGAGGAGATAAAGGAGGCAGGAAGCCCAGTTAGGAGGCTGCGACACTTCACCTCCGCTCACTTCAGTCAGTTTCTGGAATGCTAGATAGAAGCTCTGATAAGGGGTGATGGGAGTTGAGAGAAGCCCGTGGCAGCAGGAGTAGATTAGGGGCTAAGACTGGACATAAGACAGGTATTCGGAGCTCCCATTGCCATGAGACATTAAATAAAGTTGACAAGACCATGAAGAAGACTGGGTACTAAGATATCGTGGCCTACATGTCCATCTTATTCTCCATCAAATTGTAGTTGGCTAGGAGTTATAAACTTCAATCCTCTCAAGGGGCTGCAGTTTTCTCAATGTTGTTGTTCCTTTCAATTATTTCAGATGTGGCCAATTCTCATGACCCCATTTGGGGTTTTCTTGGCAGAGATGATAGAGCGGTTGGCCATTTCCTTCTTCAGCTCATTTTATAGATGAAGAAACTGAGGCAAAAAAAATTAAGAGACTTACCTAAAGTCACACAGCTAATCAGTGTCTGGGGGTGCATTTGAACTCAGGAAGATGAGTTTTTTTGATTCCCTGCACGCTGTCATCACACCACCTAGCTATCCAGTTGTTTCAATACATCTTATCAAATGAGAAAATATTTGTAAAACTCTCAGCACATAGTAGGCTCTTGTTCCCTCTCCTTCCTAAATATGGCTCTGGATGTCACAGTGAAGGTCACAGCATGCTCACACCCGTTCATCCAATGTGCCTCTTGTCCACGACTTCTCACTGAGAATCTGTCCAAGTCCCAGACTCCTTCTTTCGTGGTCTTTCTTCAGTCTGAGACCATTGGATCCTTTGGACTCTCCATCTGTTACTGCTTACAGCTGCCATCCACCTGACTGGATCGTCTTTTTTTTTGGCAATATGATTTCCTTAATGATGTGCCTTATGCTGGGGAAACTCATAAGACCTGCCAGTCAAACAGATAATAATACTATTTCTGGCAAGATTCAAGATTTGTAAAGTGCTTTACAGATGTTATTTCATTTGGTCTTCATACTAATCCTATGAGGTAAGTGCTACTGTTCTCCCCATTTTACAGAGAAAGAAACTGAGGCAAACAGATTAAGGGACATGCCCAGAGTCACCTATTTTATTTTTTTAAATTTATTCAGGCATTCTCATGAAGGAGATGACATGCAAATAACTGCATACAAACAAATTGTAGACAGAGTAGAGAGAGAGAAGTAGGGGGAGGGGAAGGGACCGGGAGAGCTAGGAGTCGCAAATGAGGAGGAAGAGTATTCCAAGAGAGCCAGAGCTTGGAGCCAGGAGATGGAGCACTGAACGGCAATCTGGCCAATGGCTGGTTCTCATCCCCAAAAGCGAGGGAAGTTTCAGGAGGCTGGGAAGGAAGGAAGGGAGGAGTCTGATTTTGAAAGGCTTCCGATCCCAAAAAGGAGATTCTGTGTTTAATCTTGGGAGAAATAGGGTGTCCCTGGGGTTTACCTGAAATGGCCCAGATGTGGTCTGTACTTTCGGAAGGAGGCTCACCTCGGCAGTTGGATGGAGGCTGGATTGCCACCTGGAGAGACTTTAGTCAGGCAGAAGTTAGAAGGCCCTGGTGATGATGCAAGGATGAGGCCGTAAGAGCCTGAACCGGGGAGTAGCGTGTGAATCGAAGGAAGGGACTACAGAAAGACGGGAAGGTCAAAACGACAGGTCTGAGGATGAATTGAATAAGTGGGAGGAGCGCAGTGAGGAACTGAGGATCATATCGAGTTTGTAAGACACATTGATTTGAAAGTGATGGAAAAGATGGCCAGAAGAAAGTTTAGGAAGAAGAGAATGGTTTCCAATTTGGATATAATGGATCTGAGAGGGCTACAGAATGCCTAATTGTAGAGGTCCAAAAGGCAGTTGGTGATACGGGGCTGGAACTAAACATGTGTTACCTACATCCAATTGCTTGCCGTCTTGGGAAAGGGAGAGGGAGCAAGAGAGGGAGAAAGGTTTGGAGAACAAGGTTTTACAGAGGTGAATGTTGAAAACTATTTTTGTACGTATTCGGAAAAATAAAATACTATTTAAAAATAAAAATAAAAAAGAGGGCCCAGGACAAAATTCTTGAGAGCCCCCCACTGTTAGAGGGTATGATGTAGATAACAAAAGGGGCTAAGAAGGACCAGTCATATATGAAAAAGGAAAATCAGAAGAGAGTACCTGGTTATTAATCAATTAATAAACATTTATTGAGCATGTAGATTAAAGACAGGGAGAGAGATTAGGGCTGGTATCGAGCACACACTCACACATGTGTGTATGTTCACAAGCACAATCTATATCCATAGGCACATATGCATGTGTGCATATATGTATGTGTACATGTGTGTATGTGTACTCACACATTTCTGGAAATTTTCAGCCCAGGCAAAGCAAGAAAAGGCAAGATGCATTTATTAGGTACTTACTGTGTGCTTATACTTAATTACATTTGGTTTGCTAAGTTCTAGACTATCAATACAAGCAAAAAAAGAAAAAAATAGTCCTCTCAAGTAGCATACATTCTATTGGAAACAGAAACAACATAAAGAGGAGGGACAAGGGGAGGAGGGTGTTAAAGGAAGGTACTGGAATAGTATCGAAGTCCAGAATGTCAAAAGCAAAGTCAGAAAATTGGCCGTCCTGGGCCCAAATTGAAGGTCCCAGATGGGAGAAAAGGGATGGTACGGAGGAGGGATGTTCTAGAATGAGAAAGCCTCAGGGGCTAAGAGAAATTCTAGCATGAAATTGTAGCTGAGTCATAGCAAGAAAGTCCACAAAGTCAGAAGCAGAGCCAGGAGCACAGAGATTATAACTTAGCCCACGGGAAGTGATAAGATCACCAAGCGAGACAACAAAGTGGGAGAAAATAGAGAGCCTTGGAGAACACCCATGGTTAGAGAGCATGACCTGGAGGAAGATCTGGCAAAATGAGGAGGAAAACTGAGAGTTAGCAGTGTCATGAAAACAAAGAAAGTCAAATCCTATAGAATAACATGTCAAGAAGGAAGAGGAATGAGAACATGGCCTTCAATCTACTTACTAAGAGATCTTTGATAACTTTGGAGAGAGCAATTTCAGGAGACTGATGAAGTCAAAAGCTAGATGACAAAATATATGACCCTAAAATCTAGTGAGAGGAGAGGAAGTGGAAGTAATGGTGGTGGAGGACTTTTTAAAGGCATTTAGCTGGTAAAAGGAAGATATAGAATGACGGTTATCAGGAATGGTTTGGGAAGGGTGAGGAAGACATGGGTGTGCTTGTAGGAAATGGAGAAGCAGCTAATAGACCAAGAATGATTGAAGCTTAATGAGAGAGAAAAGCTGTAAATAGAAGAAGGATTCCTTGGGCAGAGTGAGGTCTTCCAGATGCTCCTGTTTGTAGAGGATATTGCGTCGATAGCATCTTGCCCTGGAACACCCAGAGCTTCCCAAATGGCAACCATAACCCTCAAAAGAGTTAAACCTCATTATCTTTTCAGGAAAAGTCAAGTAGATGAAATACGACTGGCCTCCAAATTGCAGGCTGCTCTGGTTCTGACAGACAGAACCGGTCTGTCAGCGTCTGTCTTGGACAAGACACCGTGGAACTGAACAGGAAGAGTGATGGGGCTCTCGGTGCACTTGGAAAATTGTGCAAGGATTATAAGGACGCCAAGCCTCTCCCTAAAACAACTACCCATTTTCAAATGTCATTATTTATCTGCTGATGCTCCGTGACTTTGAATCAGAGAATGCCACAGTCTCCAGAGGATTCTGGGTGACACAAAAGACCATGGAGAAATGCAGGATGGCTATGAGTGGGATGGAACATCTTTTACCAACAAATATATATTAAAGACCTTCTAGATGCCAGGCACTGTCCCAGGTGCTGGGGACAAGAAAACAGAAATGAAACAGTCCGTGCCTTTGTGGGGCTTCCAGTCTAACAGGAGAGAGAACTTGTGTCAGTGGAAGTATATTTACAATAAAGAGAGGCATGAGAAACCAGAAGGATCAGGAAGATCTTATAGGAAACCTTTGGAGATGGCCCCTGAGCTGAGTCTTAATTAAGGAAATTAAAGGAGGACTTATTGATCCATAAGCGACAAGATGGCAGGGTAGACATTTTCTCCCATCTTCACAATCTCTCAATTCTCTCCAAAACAGAAAAGAAGAACCAAAAATAAAGCAGGTTCAGCATCTACAGACAGAATAAAAAGAAGCAAAAAGAAAGTTTCCCAAACTCATGACCTGATGCTCTCTGATCCCTGAGCATCCTTTCCCCACTCCCAGGCTCTTGGAAAGTGGTTGCCCTGAAAGACCAAAGGCTTACATCAACACCCATTCCCGAATCCCATTCCTCACTCCCTCTCTCCAGTGTTGCAGAGACCCGGGCTCTGGACTTCAGGAGAATGTTCAAGCAAAAATAGCCAGCTTGGCCACAGCCATTCGGGATCAAAAGCCTGCTGGAGGCTGCAACCCCAAAGCACCAGTGCCGAGGAAAAGCAGGCTCTGAACTGTCGGGCAGTGGACTAAGAAGCAGAGAGAGAGGATCAGCTCCCTAGGAAAGGACAGGACCCATGCATGTGGGAGAGATGATTAGACTCCACAAAGCCTGAAGGAAGAGCACAGCATGGAGCTGGAGCCAGTTCTAAACACCTAAAAATCACACAAGCAGAGACTTAGGCGGGTAGACTGTGAAATGCCCATTGTGGGAGGAGGCTGAGATACTTTGAGATCCTGTCCCCCAATGAAACCACAGTCAGAAGGAAAGGAGTTGGGATATGGTGATAAGGAAAATAACTGAGGAGGGAAGACTAAATTTACTAAGATTCCAGGAAGAAGAAAACTCGAAAACTTTAAACTTAAATAATTCAGCTGGAAAAACATTAATAGCAGAAGAAAATACAACTTTTAGATCTAGTAAATGAGTTCAGGCATCTGCGAATAAATACTGCAAAATGAAGGGAAACGATTCAATACTTGAGACAGTGAAATTTGAGAAGAGCATGGAACCAAGACACATTGTTCCTGAGTGGTTCAAAAGAGAAATGAGAATTATGAGAACAGAATTTATGTCCTAAACAACAAAAATAATAAGCAGAAAAGAAAAGCTTCATTCTGTAAAGGCAAGGCTCTCCAAGGGAAAAAAAAAGAGAAAAATAGACTAAGAATGTAAATAAACAGAACTGAAGGACAAGGACAACCAAGAAGAAGAGAAGCAGAAACAGTAACAGTAAAAGAAAATATACTTATTATGCAAGCAAAACATAATGAACTTCAAGGCAAATGCATAGAGACAATTTAAGGATCATAGGTCTCCCAGAAGAACATCAGAGGACAAAAAAATCATCTTAACACCATCATGAGGGAAATAATAAAAGGACTTCGCAAAACTTTGGAACATAGGAAATGAAATCTAATTCAAAGTATTCACAGATCATTTCCAGGATGAACTCAAGGCTACAAGCTCAAAGGCACAGAGTGGTTAGATTTAACAATTCAAGTCAAACAGCAATGTCTGCAAGCCATCGGGAGGAAGAGCTTCAAACACAAAGAAAAGGACATTCAAATAGTACAAGACTATTCCTCGTTCACTATTCAATAAACGAAATAATAAATAATACAATTAAATTAAAATAGGGAATGGAATCATGTGTTCTGAAGAGGGTTGAAACTTAGGAGCAGCTTAGGGTGATTTATCCTGCTAGTCTAAGCTTAACCTTCGGGACAAAAGATGGACATTCAAAAAATAAAGAAAAGTTTGAAACATTTTCAGAAAGAAAATCAGAACTGAAGAGATCATTTGCTTCTCAAACACCCCAAACAACAGAAAGCAAGAGTAAATAAAAGCAGGAGGCAAGGACAGTAACAGAGAGACTAAAGACTTTTTTCTAAATGTGCACAAGGAGGCAGAGGTGAAGGGGGATGTCTGGTAGAAGGAACCATGGAGAGAAGGGAGCAGAAAGTACCTGGTGACAACTTGTCTACCGGTTCATCAATGCTTTTTTTTTTTTGTGGGACATAATAACATAAGAGGTTATGTGAAAGGAAGAGGGAACATGGAGATAGAGAAGTGATCCACTCAAATCAAGGACTATCGATGAGGGCAAGGTGATCTCTGTGTTCTCAACCAACAAAGGAGTAGATGAGATGGAGAGGGAGATAGAAGGAGGACTTACTTTAGAGATGGAAGGAGATTCTGGTGATGAATGAAGGCTTGGGAGATCTGAAAAGTCTATTCATCCCAGGAGAGAGGGGAAGATGGAACCCTTGGGAGAATGGCACCTGGAAGAGTGGATAAGCATGGGAACCAAGAGGAGATTTCTAGGCTAATGTAATTGGGGGGAAAAGTCAACAAGAGAGTGTATAGATCAGTGATTGGGAGGGGACTTGCCTTGGAATAGTGTCCTCTCTGACAACTTCAATAACTGACATTGTTCTGGAGGTGAAGCATTAAGAAAAAGGGACTGGATTGAACAAGTCCTACAAGGCAGTGGCAGAAAGAGTCTAGAGCCCTCAGAACAGCTACATTAGAAACTTGGATAATATGAAGAAAACAGAGAAAAGAGAGAGATAAGTTAATTATAGTAGTCATGAACCAGAGAATAGTGACAAACAAAGAGAAAATGGATAATGAAGAGACTGAGAAAAATCCTTTTTAGAATGAGGTATAAAAAGTTTTAATTAAGGAACAGAATGAGCTGAAGAGGAGGAAAGGAAGGGGAAACAGGAAATGAAAAGAGAGGATAAAGGTTGAGAGGAAGAAAGTCAATGGGAACAGTACCACCTTAAAAAAAGATTCAAGAAAAGTCCAAAGGAAAACAATACTGCTTACAGCAGAAAAGGGAACAGAAAACTGAAAACCTTCTGCACAAACAAAATCAATGAATCTGGGATAAAAAAGGAAGAGGGAAGAAATGGGGAAAAAACCTTTGGATTAAATTTCTCTAAAAAGAGTGTGGAATCCAAAATGTATAAACATCAATATATATGACTAATAGCCATTCCCCGATAGAGAAATGATTAAAGGATAGGAATAAAGAGTTCTCACATGAAAAACATGCTCCAAAACTAGAAATAAGAGAAATGCAAATCAACGCCATCCTGAGGTTTCACCTCATATACTTTCAAATCCACAAAGATGACAAAAATGGCAACGCTCAATGTTGGAGGGGCTGTGGAATAACAGGCATGTTAATACATTGTCGGTGGATTGTGAGATGATGCAACCATTTTGGAAAGCAAGTTAGGATTATTTACCATAGTAAGTACTTAACATGCTATTATTTCTTTCCTTCATTCACAGAATCCATGCCAAATGGATCCAGGTTTGGGGGAAGGATGGCGCTGGCAGCTGGTGGGGGGTGATGGCAAAAGGCTCCTGCAGATAGTCGTGAGCTGAGTTTTGAAAAAAGCCGGGATGTCAGGAAGTGGAAGCAAAGGGCAAGAGCAGTAATTCCGTGGGTGACATCGCCCGGTGCCAAAGTGTGGAACCAAGACACGGAGTGTGGAGATCAAGGAGAAGTGAGGACTTGAAAGTTGGATAATAGAATAACTGGCAGGGTATAAGGCCTAAGAAAACTGGAAAGATGGGAAGGGGCCAGGTTGTAAAAGGCTTTAACTGCCAAGCAGAGGAATGTTTATTTGATCCTTGATGTAAGCGTGAGCCATTGGGGTTTAGTTTGTGTGGGTGTAACATGATTGGACCTGCTTTGTTGGAAAATCACTGGGACTGTTATATGGAGGCTGGGTTGGCCGGGAAGAGATTTGAGGTTGGGAGACCAATCAGGAAGTTGTCATGATCATCCTGGTGAGAGGTGATGAAGGTCGGGACCAAGGTAACGGCCGTGCAAACGGAGAGGGAGGGATGTGGAGGCTGGGCCCCCGAGCCAGTATATGGAGTGAGGGATCGAAGGTGACCTGGACATGGCAAACTTGGGAGGTGGGATGATGGTAGTGTCCTAGAGAGGAACAGAGAAGTTCTGAGAAGGAAGGTTAGAAATTCAATGAATCCAGTCATGGGCATTTTGATACGAGATGTCTGTAGGACTTTTGGTTCTAGGACAAACGGTTCATTAGGCAGCTGGTGACATGGGAAGTGGTCCTCAGAAGTAAGATTAGGATTGGCTATGAAGATCTGGGAATTCTCCGACCAAAGACCACCTAGAGACCCCCTAGTCCTCCCCCTTCAGCAGCTCTTCTTGCCCTTGAGGAGAAAAGATAAATGTCTTACTGACATGTAGGGCCCTAAAAATCCCAGCTCCCACCTACTGTACAAGGCTTAGGTCATAGTTTTCCCATTCACAGTCTTCACGTTCCAGCCAAACAGGAACATTGGCTGTTGCCAGGTTTGGGGATTCCGTCTTCCACATTCATGCGGGGCTGTGCCTCTTGCCTGGAATAGTTCTGAGAGGTGGGTGATGGCTGGAAGGAGGAGGAGGAGGAGGAGGAGGAGGAGGAGGAGGAGGAAGAAGAGGAGGAGGAGGAGTCTCTAACTCTGGAGATTCTATTCTCAGTCATCAGCACTTTGATAACCACCTTCAACCTTCCATTGGTGGTCTCAGCCTCTTGTGGGATCCACTTTGGTTTACTACTTGATTTTCCTGAAGTTCCACCTTAGATTGTGTCCTTCTTCCCTTTCTTCTACTCCTCAGAGCATTCTGTTAAGTCCTCCCTTCCTCCATTATCTGCAATCCGTCTCCTTCAGCTCTAGCCATCGTCCTTCCCCAACTCGAGTCCTCCAAGGCTGCTCACGGCCTCCCTGATTTCCCTCCCCCAAATTCAGTCTCTGGCTTCCTTCCCAAGTCTAAAATCCTCGAGGTTTCCTTCACACACACCCCCTCCTCCTCCCCCGAGTGATTCTTGTTGCCTTTCTCCCACACAGCTTTATCCCACAAAAGCCAGAGAATCAATATTGACATGGCTTGGTTCTTCCAGTAGTAGGGCATCGCATGGGTCACTGGATCAAAATCTCACATTTAGAAGGGCCCACCTCAAGTTAATGTTTACAAATGTCTAAAAGTCGTGTCATTCCTCGCACCCCGTGCCCCCTTTCTAAGAGGACCGTGGAGCACAGAGGGCTATTTGTACGCCTCTTTGTGCCAGGGGTTGCCATGGCCCAAGAATTCCTCCCCCAGTGATCAGTGTGGAGCGGCTCTGTATTTATCCAGGCTGAAGCAGATTGCCAGGACTAGACTGGGGACTTTTCCCATCTGGGAAAATCTGCCGGAGCTTGAACTCTGGCACGGCCTTGGAGAGCTCGGGTTTTCCTCCATCCCACGATGCAACAGCCACGCCCTGGGGCAAGAGCTAAGGCAGGGATTCAGAGGAGACGCAGCAGGTAACGTGGCTTCCACACTCATCACCCTGTCTGGTCAGCGTGTCAGTACTGCATTGTGCACGGGGGCTTCTTAAACACGTCATTTCACAGGTAAGGGAAACGGTGACACCGTGGGATCTCACCCAGCTCTGCTCACTCCCGGCTCAGATCATTTCCCCAGTGATTGAACATAGAGCCGATGCCAGTTAAGCAGGATCTTGGAACATGAATGTTAGATCTGGGGGGAATCTTAGGATTTAGAAAATGAGGTCTCTGGGCTGGGAAGGACTTAGAACCAAGAACGCCAGAGCTGGAGAACTCTTAGGGCAGAGAACATGGAATGTCAGAGCTTCGGAGGGACCTTAGAGAACATACCAGGGGGCTCTCCGGTCTCCAGGGAGGGAAAATCAAACTCTCAAAGCTAGCTAGGGTTGAGTTACACCAAAAGCCCGGCTTCTTGGTGCTCCAGTGTTCTTCCTGCCCCGCCCCGCAGACTCCAGAGCCCTCTGGGATTTCTCCAAGAGCTGGCCAGGCCTGGGATCTTGCCCTCTCCCTGCTGAGCATGTTTCCCCATTTACAATCCAGCTTTTGGTCCACTTGTACTCGTTCCGTTTGACCAGTAGGGCCCCCAAAATGGCCCCTGCCTCTGGCCCAGCCTCCCGGGGAAGATCCAAGATGCTCCATCTGCTGATTAAATAAACAAAATTCCAACATGGTTTATATGTTGTTTGGGTCAGGGTGTCTCCTAGCATCCCGGCGCAGGGTGTTCATGCATTCCACTTGTCTCCGCTCATGGCAGGGACGCCCACAGACCCGTGTTCTAGACCTGTCTTCTCGGAAAGGCCCGTCAATCATCTCTTGCTCCCCTAGACCATCGACTCCTCCCCTAGAGTCAGTCCCCCTTTCCGGCTTACTGTTCAGTCTCTGAGAGAGATGGCCTGAACAAGGAGGCGGGGACCTCAGCTGGAGGTGGGATCTGCCACTCACTTTAAACATGTCATCAATTTCCCCAGGCCTCAGTTTCCCTCAGTTGTATATTTTCTTTGTCTGATCAATTCTATATAAATCTTTGCACTCACCCCACCCCAGTTTCCTACTTGTTTCCTTAAAAAAGCTAAGCTGAGTTCTTGATCTAAACCCAATTTTTCCCACCTAAATTTGATATTTATCAGTTTCCTCATCTGTAAGATGGGAATAATAACAGCCCTAAGCTTGTGGTCAGGCTCATATGAGATCATATTGGCAGAAAACTTGGTGAACCTTGAGGCTCTACATAAAGTCTAGCTAGGGTCTAAGCTGCTTATCTACACGTTTTCTCTCCAGCAGGAAACCATGAGCTCTCCAGAGTAAGGACTGAAACTTCCTTATCTCTGCCTCCCCTGGGGTGTCAAAGACATGGTCTTTCCTTTTGGTTCTAAGCGCGTCAATTCAAGAATGGATAGAACGGCCCGCTCTGCTGGGAGGGGGCAGCTACTTCTCCGGCACAATCGTGGAAGCTGCCCTGAGTACTGAGAGACCCGGGAGTCTGCCCAGGGTTGCATAGTCAGCGTGAGTCAGAAGCCAAGCGCAAACTCGGGTGTTCCTGACGCCGAGCAGGTCCTGCCTCAGGAGTGGTTAGTTAAAAGAAGGAATGCCAGGAAGGAAGGAAGGAAGGAAGGGAGGAAGGAAGGAAGGAAGGAAGGAAGGAAGGAAGGAAGGAAGGAAGGAAGGAAGGAAGGAAGGAAGGAAGGAAGGAAGGAGGGAGGGAGGGAGGGAGGAAGGAAGGAAGGAAGGAAGGGGGAAGGAAGGAAGGAAGAGGGAAGGAAGAAAGGAAGGGGGAAGGAAGGAAGGAAGGAAGGAAGGAAGGAGGAAGGAAGAAAGGAAGGAAGGAGGAAGGAAGGGAGGAGGAAGGAAGGAGGAAGGAAGGAAGGAAGGGGGAAGAAAGGGAGGAAGGAAGGAAGGAAGGAAGGGGGAAGGAAGGGAGGAAGGAAGGAAGGAAGGAAGGAGGGAGGAAGGAAGGAGAAGGAAGGAAGGGGGAAGGAAGGAAGGAAGAAGGAAGAAGGAAGGAAGGAAGGAAGAAGGAAGGAAGGGAGGGAGGAAGGAAGGAAGGAAGGAAGGAAGGAAGGAAGGAAGGAAGGAAGGAAGGAAGGGGGAAGGAAGGAAGGGGGAAGGAAGAAAGGAAGGGGGAAGGAAGAAAGTAAGGGGGGAAGGAAAAAAGGAAGGAAGAAGAGATGGAAGGGAGGGAGGAAGGAAGGAAGGAAGGAAAAAAGGAAGGAAGGAAGGAAGGAAGGAAGGAAGGAAGGAAGGAAAGAAGGAAGGAAGGAAGGAAGGAAGGAAGGAAGGAAGGAGGAAGGAAAGAAGGAAGGAAGGAAGAAGGAAGGAAGGAAGGAAGGAAGGAAGGAAGGAAGGGAGGGAGGAAGGAGGAAGGAAGGAAGGAAGGGGGAAGGAAGAAAGGAAGGGGGAAGGAAGAAAGGAAGGGGGAAGGAAGAAAGGATGGAAGAAGAGATGGAAGGGAGGGAGGAAGGAAGGAAGGAAGGAAGGAAGGAAGGAAGGAAGGAAGGAAGGAAGGAAGGAAGAAAGGAAGGAAGGAAAGAAGGAAGGAAGAAGGAAGGAAGGAAGGAAGGAAGGAAGGAAGAAGGAGGAAGGAAGGAACGAAGGAAGGAATGAAGGAAGGAACGAAGGAGAGGGGAAGGAAGGAAGGAAGAAAGGAAGGAAGGAAGGAAAAAAGGAAGGAAGGAAGGAAGGAAAAAGAAGGAAGGAAGGAAGGAAAAAAGGAAGGGGAAGGGAATGGAAGAGGTGGAAGGTGGGAAGATGGGAAGGGAGGAAACAAGTATCTATTCATTGCCTGCTCTATGGCAAGCACTGTGCTAAGCACATTACACATATCATTTGGTCCCACACAAGAACCCTGAGAGGCAGGAGCTATTCTTATCTCCATTTTACAGTTGAGGAAATGAGAGGACAGGCTTTCCCAAGGTCACACAGCTAGTAAATGTCTGAGGCCACATTGGAACTGGAGACCTCCTGATCCCTGGCCCAGAATTCTCTCTGCTTGCTCAGCCTGGGGAAAGGAAACAGAGCGGAGAGTGGCTAAGGACCCAGAGAAGCCCCCGAGGCCGGAGCCCCCAGAGCTGCCCAGCCCAGCAGCCGAGCTCGAGACTCTCTCACAAAGAAAGGACTTCCAGATGCTTCTGTACAGCATCATGTGCCCCAAACCACTGCCCAGACTTTGATCCCATTCCCACCATGGAGGCTGAGTGTATTTGTGGGAGGGCGTGGCCCGGGTTGTGGGGCTTTTAATGGGGGGAGGAGAAGGATGTTTTCAGCTAGTTGTTCTTACATCGCCATCTTAGCAAATGCTCATTAAGGCGGCGGCTCAATAAGGGGCCCTCGTGGGACACGGGAAGCAGAGTAGTGGGAGTAGCTGCTTGGGGGCTGCCCTGGGGCGGGGGTCCTGCCGCACAGCCAGCACTCTGAGGGAGAGTGTAAGTGGGAGCCCAGTGAGTGTGAGTGTGTGTGTGTGAGTGTGAGTGTGTGAGTGTGTGTATGTGAGTGTGAGTGAGTGTGTGTGTGTGAGTGTGTGTGTGAGTGAGTGTGTGTGTGAGTGTGAGTGAGTGTGTGTGTGTGAGTGTGTGTGTGAGTGAGTGTGTGTGTGAGTGTGAGTGAGTGTGTGTGTGTGAGTGTGTGTGTGTGAGAGTGTGTGTGTGAGTGTGAGTGAGTGTGTGTGTGTGAGTGTGTGTGTGAGTGTGAGTGTGTGTGAGTGTGTGTGTAAGTGTGAGTGTGTGAGTGTGAGTGAGTGTGAGTATATGTGAGTGTGTGTGTGTGTGAGTGTGTGTGTGTGTGTGAGAGTGAGTGTGTGTGTGAGGGGGGCTTCCACACTAACATTATCTCATGTGGCCTCAAACCAATCCCGGAAAGTAGCTGCAGGTCTGAGCTCCCCAGTTTTGTTATTGGCCTTTGTTTTTGAAGACCAGGGACTTCTCAATATTGCAGTCGGGATGGAGTGCAGAGCTGTGGCTGCTCAGGCCAATATAAGCTTGGAAAGCACTGCTGTAGATCTGGGCACACACGGCCTGTCTGGGTGTTGGGGGGCAGTGGCCCCGGCTTTGCCCATGGTCCATCCGGGCATTGGGGGGCAGTGGCCCCGGCTTTGCCCACGGTCCATCCGGGCATTGGGGGGCCGTGGCCCCGGCTTTGCCTACAGTCCATCCGGGCATTGGGGGGCAGTGGCCCCAGCTTTGCCCACGGTCCATCCGGGCATTAGGGGGGCAGTGGCCCCGGCTTTGCCCATCTCATGCTCCCTTTGTGCTCCCAGGATTCCGCTGCCCTCTTGGCACCTTTTTTGGCACAGGAAGGCTGCGCCAGGATGTCCCGTGCCAGTGTCTCCCCGGTCACCATTAAAGCTCTTTTTATCCCTCCTTCTGACCGTCATGGGAAGGTTCGCCGTGAGTGATTTCTCTGTGACAGTCTCACCCATGTTCATGGGCACTCGCACACAAGGCCGGCCCCTCGGAGCATCCTGGGCCGTGCTTTGAGTGCTTGGCACTTCAGCCAAGACTTTGATGTCTGTACATCGGGAATCTCGTCTTTTCCCGTGATCCTCAGGATCTTCTAAGACAACTGAAAAGGAAGCGACTCCGTGTCCGGGCACGGCGCCGCTCCCCATCCAGGTTTCCCAGACACACAGCAATGGGGGCACCCCCACGGCCTCGGAGACCTTCGGCTTGGCAGTCAGTCCAACACCTCCCCCCCCACTTTCCCCAGCCCCCCCCCCACTGAGCGGCTCCGGCAGCGTGTGCCCGCCTCAGGCCCTCTGTGACCGCCCCCAGAAAGCGCTGAGTGAGCGCTCTCCACTTAGCGCAGGGGTCACAGGTGAGGCGGGCACGCAGGCTTCAGGGCAGGTATTCCCAAGGGCAAGGCCCGAGTCCTGGCCACCGACCGCTGCACTTTCTCGTGAAGTCTCTCCTTCCACAGATGAGCAGCTGCGAGCTCTAAGGTCCATTCCTGGGCACAGGGATGAGTGAGTGAGTGAGTGAATGAAAGAAGTGAATGGTGAGCGGGGGCCAGGCCTGACTCCGAATTTCACAGCCCCTCCCATATCTCAGTCCGCACGCCCAGGAGCCACTCCCTGCTTTCAGGTACTCCCCAAACTGGACACCTTGTTCCTTTTTTGTTCCCCTTTTGTTCCTGGAAACAAAGGCTCCCAGAGCCCCCGAGCTGGAGGAACCTCCAAGGCCCCCCTTTCTCCAGCGGCCAGGAGAAAATCTGGTCTCCTGAATGACTTTCGGTGAGATGGCGTCCACTCCCCACTCCCCCCATCAAGGCAGCCCAGTCCCCTTTGGGACAATGCTGATTATGACCCCCCCCACTTCCAGCCCAATGCGCCTCTGCACCTTTCCTCCACTGCTCCTGATCTGGTCCTCGGGGATCCCAGTAACAAGCGTCCTCCTTCTCTCCTGTGGAAGGGTCTGCGAATGGCCACCGAAGCTCCCCAAGTCTTCTCTTCTCCATTGTGGACACCCCGTCCGGCCCCAGATCCTCCCGTTTCTCCAGGCTGCTCTCCCCTCCTCACTTCCTTCAGACCCATAAACCTCTGCTTGGAGACACCGTTAAACCCCCAGTCGGGGGAGGCAGACTTCCCGGCACTGTCCCTTCCCTCCTGAGCAGCCTCCGGCTGGGTCCGTGCTGAGAGGAGAGCAACGGGTTCTGAATTCGTAATGCACCCACCTACTGACCCTGGCTCCCCCTGGGGACGGCCACGGAGAGCGCTGACGGTCACAAGTCCCAGAGTTCTTCAACCCTGACCGTGTCCAGGCCTGACCCCCCCCCACACACACAGCTGATTTCCCAGCCTGCCTAGTGTTTATCCCAATGACCCCCTGCCCGGGGCCTCAGACCTCAAGCTTAAGTTTAAGATACAAATTTTACCGTTTCTTTGTAATTACAGTTTCTAGCTTCCTAGACTCTTGGGCAGGGATCGTGGGACTAGGTAAGTCAGCCCCATTATACTTTTTTTTTTTTCCTGAGGCAATTGGGGTTAAGTGACTCGCCCAGGGTCACCCAGCCGGGAAGGGTTAAGTGTCTGCGGCCAGACTTGAACTCAGATCCTCCTGACTTCGGGGCTGGGGCCGTATCCACTGCGCCATCAGCTACCCTCAACCCCGTCATATTACAGAAAAAGAAACTGAGGCTCCGAGAGTGGAAGAAGCAAGTCTCAAGTCCAAGTCTCTGTGCTCTACTGGCTCATCTCCTCTCCCTGTGAACAGAGACACCCCATTAGAGCCTGCATGAGCCCCATAGGGTCCTTTTAGGACGTGGCTTCCATTGTGGGATTCCGGGAGTTTGTGAGCTCCGCCGCTGATCTCCCCCCACGAGCAGCTCATTGGATGGCAGGGCTGTGCCCCCTTTCCCTCTCTATGTTGGGGGCCTCGCAGTGGAGGCTGATGCAGAGAGAATGCACTCAGGAGACTGAACCAAGCTCCCTTAACCAGAACCCACTTGGAAGTCACCTCACTTAATGGAAATTAAGAATTAATCAGAGGCCCATCCTAAGAAAATGCGCCGTGGACGGGAAGGCCGGGGTCTCTGCCCGAGCTCTGGCCTCCTGGGGCTGGAGCCGGGCCAGTCCTGATGTTGGTGGGCTCCCTGGCGAGATCAAACCGCTCCATCCGTGGCACGGTGCCCTGTGGGAGCCAGAGCGTCGCCGCCCGGCATGGAGGGGGCCGGGAGTGGGGGTGCGGTGGGGGTGGGGAGGGCTCCTCCGCACTCTGGGAAAAACACACAGAACCACTTCATCCCCAAAGCATTTCAGACAGACTGCAGCTGCTGCCCGGCGGGGCACTTGGCTGGCCCAGAGCGCCGGCGGAATGGGGCGAGTCTGGTACAAATCCCAGCTTAGCCGTACTTGTGAACGCCACCGACCAGGGCCCAGGAAGGGAGAGCCGGCCGTGGGACGGCGTGCTGGACCTTTCAGGATGGCCAGGGAGAGGCGGGCCCCGGAGCCTCCTGGGCAGGGGGATGATGTGCCCTCGCCAAGGCTCTTATTCTAGGAAAATCACTTTGGGAGCTAAGTGAAAGATGCGCTGGAAAGGGAGCAAGAGAAGGCAGGAAGATCGTAGCTCCAGAGGTGGAAGGTCATCGGGTCCAACCCTCCCATTTTACAGAAAGGAATGGAGACCCAGAGCAATCATAGGTCCAGAGCAGCAAAGTTACTTAGCGCCTGAGACGGGTTTCACTCCTAACTAAGCCCAGGTCCCCGCCCACTGGGCCGCCCGGTCTCCTCCAGGTGAGCGGTGATGGGAAACAGGCGTTTATCTGAGGAGACCGAAGGGCATAGAGGTGAGAGATACGTGGAAATGACGGCTACTTGGTTATAGAGAAGAAAAGGGAGGCTGGGAAAGTTAGGTGTGGGCTGAGGGGGGAAGGGGGTCTGCAACAGTGCTGGGGACTTTAGGGTGAGGAGCTGGAGGAGCAGTTGCTCTGGACTTCCTCTGTCTGCGTCCCAAGGACCCTCCCAGCCTGACCTTCTCTATTTCCTGTTTTAGGGGCCTGAAGTCAGGCTTCATATAATATATGAACATAATTAATATTACATTCATGCATTATATGAATATATTAATAAACATTCCTATATAATATATTCACATAATATGAATAAAGTCTTCAGGTTTCAGTCTCTCCCTGCAGGCCGGCCGAAATGATGTGAGCACGGAGCTCGGAGTTCCCTCTAGGTATTGGATGACAGAGGCCTCAGGTCAGGGACTCACAGGAGGAAGCTAAACTGAACACTGACGGCAAGTTCCACGTGGACTCGGACCCACTGGAAAAGTACAAGATAGGGGTCACACTCTCAGAAACCCCTCCCCCATGGACTGGTTTGTTTGTGATGTTTAACGGTCCACAACTTCAAAATACGTCGGCGTTGTGGAAGAGCAGCGGGGATCGTTCAGCCCGAGCCGTACGCAAGATCCACTGCAGCATTCCCGACCATCGCTCTTCCAGCCTCCCTTTAGAGACCTCCAATGAGGAGAGGCCGGACGCTCCGGGTCGCATTTCCCTGTCAAGGTTAGGAAGCTTTTCCTCCTGCAGCCTACGTGGTAATTCCTGGTAAATCCCCCGTCCCTACCCCAGAGGCTCAGGGGCACAGTGACTCAGTGGGCTCAATTTCAGGAAGATTCCTCTTGGTGGTTCAGATCCAGCTTTAGACATTTCCTAACCGTGTGACCCTGAGGTTAACCCCGTCCGCCTCAGTTTCCTTTTCTGCAATATGAGATGGAGAAGCAATGCCAGCCCACTCCAGTATCTCTGCCAAGAAAACCCCAAATGGGCTCACCCAGAGCTGGCCACCCAACAACAAACTTTCTCTGTTGTTTCTTGTTCTAAGTCCCTCGGCCCAAGAAGACAAGGCTCATTCTCCTCCCAGGAGACCACCCTGGGAGTCCATGAGAGCAGCTCTCACCTCTCCTGTAGCTCTTCTCTTACCCGGGCTAAATCCACTAACTCGTTAGCCTGCCCTCGGAGGCCAGGGACAGGACGCCATCATCCTGCTTGACCTCCCCGGACCCCCTCTCTCTAGTGAATGTCGTTCTTGAGCCGAGTTCAGCGGGATCCTCACCTCCCAATCCGGGGAAGCGGCGCTCCTCGTGCTGCCCAGGGGGATTTTGGAATTTTGCTGGAGCTGGGGATTGTGGGAGGAAATGAGACCCCAGAGTTGTCATCGGTACTTACAAGGTGGGAGGATGAGAAGACTCGAGTCAAGGAAGGGCATAATTTGTAAAAACAAACAAATAACTAAACAGTAACAGTAAGGAGTATGAGCACACAGGGTCACGAGCTTTGGGACGTCCAGTGCCCTGGGCTCCCAAAATGCACATGGAGCGATTGGTGACTAATACACAATCTATAAGTCACTCTCGTGATACTAAAGAAGGGACAGGCCCTATGGGCTAAGGGAGCCAGACGGGGAGCCTGGAAGGAGCAGGCCTGATCCACTGGGTTTTAGAATTGGGAAGGACCCAAGAATACAGCTCTGACTTAGGACAGAGAAGAGGCAGCCAGAATTGAGAAAGGTACTAACAAGGAGAGCGTGATCAGGATGATGGCAGCGCGGTTGGAAAGGCAGAGAGAGGAGCCGCTGGAATGAGCTACTGGAATGGTGGGGACAAGGGGTGAGGAGAGTTTGAGCTAGAGTTTATAAGGAGAGACAAGAGATGGAGGTGGCAAAGTCCAGAGTTGGTCAACAACCTTTGTTTCAAAAAAGTACGTTGTCCTGGATTTGATCTCAGAGGACTTGGGTTGAAAGCCTAATAATAATAATAATAATAATAATAATAATAATTATTATTATTATTATTATTGCTATTAAAAATACTTATTTTATTCCATAAATTAAAAATAAAAGCTCAGTTCTAACATTTATTATCTGAATGGTCTTGGTCAGGCTAAGTTACTTATCTGTAACCCAGTTTTCTCATCCGGGAAATCTCTAATTCTCTGATTGTCCTTCCTCTTCCTCTTCCTCTTCCTCCTCCAGCTTTTTGTTGTCCCGCAAGAGAACTGATTTTGAGAACGGATCCCGGACTGCTTGGGAAACAATCGCCCCTACCCTGGCTGTGGATTTCCATGCTAGGCCGGGCCTTGAGGCAGTATCCCAGAGGTGTTTCATCCCCCACTTCCCCCTCCTGAGAACGCTGCTCTGGCCGTCGGCTCCCGGCTTCTCCCTGAACCGAGCAGCGGTGGCAGCCTACGTCAGCTCGCCCCCTCGCCTGCCGAAGTCGGCCTTGATTATTGGAGAAGGTGCCAGGAAAATTATGAAAACCATGTGACAGGTAAAGGGATTCTGCGGCGACCGTCTTGGGTTTCAAAGAGCCCGCGCCCCGGAGAGCTCGGCCTGGGAATGTTGCTTTCCCGAGAGGCCGGGAGGTTTACAAAACATGCCCGAAATAGCCCATCTTTGCATGACTTCTTTTTCCCCTCAGTGAAACCAGATTGCCCCTCGCAGAACTCCGCGTTGATGGCTCGCCCAGAAATGCTTGTAATCCAAACACTTCCATACCAGGGGCTTTGGGATGGGAGGATCGAGCCGCAAAGAATCCTCGAATGTCGAGGCTGAGACTCTGGGACCCTGGAGGCTGGCCAGTCCAGCTCCTCATCTTAGGGGAGGCCATCAAGGCCTAGGAAGAGCTTCCCTCCCTTCTAGGGGAGGATAAGAGGGTGGCCCAAGGCGCCCCAGGGTTTCTGTAGCTGAGATGGGACCAGAAGCCAAGGACAGAATCCCTGGCTCTGAGCTGACAGGTTCTCAGAGATATCGTACCTGTCCAGCACATCCTGAACAAGAATCATCCAAGTTCTCCTCAGAAACCTCGGAAGAAGGAGAATGAAGGCCTTGGGGAATGAATTCTGGGCTGGGAGTTCTGGGCTGGGAGTTTGAAAGGTTGGATCTCTTCTCTGACATTAGCAATTGGAGGAGGTCACAAAGAGCTCACAATTGAAGCTGTCCCTGGGTGGTAGGGGCTGACCCTCCTACCCAGAGTTCCAGGCTCCAACAGGCTCTTCAGCTCTGGCATTGTTTCTTCTCTGTAGTAAGATCCCTCCCAACTCTAATTTTCCATGAGCTCTATTCTTGGGTCCTTCCCAGTTCTAAAATTCAACATATCAGGGGCCACTCGGCATTGCCCTCTTTGAAGGTCTCCACTAGGGTCTGACCCACCCTGGACTGTACTGGTAAATGTTTAACAACCAGGAGAGAGGGAGGGAGGGGGAGAGAGACAGAGACAGATAGAGACAGACACAGAGACAGAGATACACACATACACAGAGAGAGACAGACAGACAGAGAGAGACAGAGACAGAGACAGAGAGACAGAGACAGAGGGAGATAGTCAATGTGAGAGGGAGAGAAAGAAAGAGAGAGACAGAGACAGAGACAGAAAGGAGAGAGAGAGAGAGAGAGAGAGACATAGAAAGAAAGGAGAGAGAGACAGAGACAGAGGGAGATAAGGGGAGGGAGGGACAGGGAGAGGGAGGAGAGAAAGAGAAAGGGGGAGAAAGACAGACAGACAGAAATGGAAAGACAGAGACAGGCGTACACACAAAGTTGGGGGGGGGACATACATTTAGTGTACATTATTAAAATTGTCTCTATCCCTAAAGGGATAAAGGGGGATAGGCCCCCCGAATATCGGGGGGCCTGTGATGCCGGCGTCCGGCGGACAGCGGGGGACATAGCTGCCCCTGGGCCACTTCTGCAGGAGAGACACGCAGCCACTCTTTTGCTTATGCCCTCTTGATGCCCAGATGCCCAAATCAGGGTTCCTGCGCCCCACCAGAGGATGTGAATCTCACATCTGGAGCAGGAAGGAGCCGGAGACAGGTGCTCCCACCCCTCCCAGGACAGATGAAGAAACTGAGGCGATCGCTTGTGGCCGCACAGCTAACCAAGGCGGGATGGGGATCCGGGTCCTCCGTTTCCAAATCGAGTTGTTTCCACTCTCCCACAGCGCCTGACTGGGGATCAGCAGCCTCTATAGCCAAGGGGCTGAACTCACCCCAAGGGAGTCAGCGAAGACTTCCTAACAAGTAGCATGTCTCCAAAGGGGAAAGTGCTGCCTCGGGAGGGAGCCCGCCTCCTCACTGGAGGCCTAGCTGAGGGGCCGGAGGACTTCTGCTGGATGCTGGGGAGAGGATTCCTGTAGTAAAGGGGAAAGAGGAGCCCGGAGGTCCCTTCTAGAGTCTGAATCTGTGACCTTGAAATGATCCTGGGGGCTGTCCCCCCAAGGAGATGCCCAATAGAGCCTCGGGTCTCATCATTGCAGAATCTTTGAAGGATTCTAGTCCCCTAATCCTTCATCCGGGAATTTCATGTGCTCTTGGGTGAGTCACTTTCTCTCCAGGCCTCAGTTTCTCTCTCTGTAAAATGTTGCCCCCCCCCTCCCTTTTTAAATCTAGGACTCCAGCAGTGAAGCCGTCCACCTCAGTCAGGGACTACCCAGCCTTGGGGAGGTATCACGGGAATCGAAAAGTATGTTTAATTGGGTTCAGATCTGATGTGATTGCTTACTAAATTACCTTAGGCAAACGACCCTCCCCCCTGCATCTTAGTTTCCTCCCTGTGAAGTGAAGGACCGGGCTAAGTGGTCCCTCCTAGCACGTAAAACGCTCCATTGGCCGGCGTCCCTGGAACGGGCCTGTCGGAGAAGGCCGCTGGGCCTGGGTCACTGGCCCGGGGAAGCCCAGAATGGGAGCCCCGGCGCTGGGCCGAAGCCGAGTGCAGAGCAGCCCCAGAGGAGGAGAAGGCAGGCGGCGCTCGGGCAATTTGTCTAGACGCTCACCCCTGCCTGGGTAGGCAAGAATGTGGGAATGGGGGTCTGAATTGTTTCCACCTTTGGTAATGGAAACAGAATGAGCCCGAATTAGCTCCTCACACAGAGAAAAAGAAGCCTCCGAAGAGAAGGGCTTAAGGTTGGAATCCTCTGCGCCCATCCCCCGGGCATCCAAGCACTGGGCGCAGGGAAACCACAGAGACTGACTTCCTGTGTCACTTCAGGCCGGCCCCTGGGCTCCCCGAGCCTCAGTTTCTCCATCGAAGGGATGCTGAGTCCTGCTTTGCTCCAGAGGATGAAAAGCCCCGTCACCTCCCAGGATTCCAGGCCAAGTGGAAGAGTAGATCCCAACCTGCACTGCTAGGAGGGGGAGCTTCCTCGTTTGGGAGTGTGTAAAGGACTCTTTAAACTCCAAGTTGATGAGGTCGGGAGAACGGAGCACTTAAGGCTAATTACTGGCTGGACGATACTCTATTAGCCTATGCTTGGAAAATGGCCCTTCCCACTATTCTGTGCTGGTCCAGTCTTTTGGTATGTACAGAGAATTGTGGGAAGGATTGGGGGGGGGGAAGACAGGCCAGGGTCACTTGGGCAGTGGAGGTGGAAAAGGAAGGTCCCAGAGATCTGTGTTTGTTCCCTTCACTTCTACCCCTAAAGACCAAGAATAAAGACCAAGGGCTTTTGCTTATCCTGACTCCGGCTGATTCTAAGGCATCCACGGGGCTAACTCGGTCTTCACAGAAGTGCCCTGGACCAGTGGAGTCCCAGATCCAAGCCCCAGACTCCTGCATCTTCAGTCTGCATTTTCCACATGGACACAAGAGATTTCCCATCACTTGGAGTATAATCCTCTTCTCTTCCACTTCTGAAGCCTTGCCTTCTCCAAGACTGTCCATGTACCTTGTCGCTGAATCCCCTCCAACCTCAGTTTCCTCATATGTAAAATGAGGCTGTTAAATTAGTTTCTTGCAACTCCAGATCAAGGCCCCTCCTACTGTCTCCCTCCTCCCCCCTCCACCAACAAGTTTTTTCCTTTAATTCTATCTAACTCAACAAACTCCTCTGATGCTCTAATACGTGCTAAGTGCTGTTCTGAGTTCTAGAATCAAAAGACAGATGTGGAAATTGATCCTTTCTTCAAGGAATCTCCATTCTGCCTGGGAACCGGGAGTAGCCCCATGGGCCTGGGGAACAGGGGCCCGACAGCCTGCCGATGCCCAGAACTTCAAAGATGGCACTGAATACGTGGAAGATGACCAAAAAGATAATCTGGCTGTGAGTCAGCCTCCTTATTCCTCTCACACACATTAACACAAAGTATTCTAGCAGAGATACAGCACAAATCACTGGAACCGAACGGGAGCGGTACCAGGATGTGTCGCTTGAGATGTCCTGTGAGAGAGCCCAGAGGAACATGGGAAAGGGCGGAGCTCTAATCAAAGCCCTAATGTGGAGGAGAAGAGGGAAGGCTCCCGTCCACAGCCCTGGACCCCCTCCCAGATCCTATCTGCAGCAAAATCCCATCACCTTGGCAGAATGGAAACTCTTCAAGGGCAAAGGCTCTTGAATGTGTTGTAGTTTGATCTCTGGGGCCAAAGTCCCGAATGTGGCAGGCCCACAATAAATCTTTATCAAATGAACGAAGGCTCTGGCCCTGAATTCACTATGGGGGTGTCGAGAATAAAGACATATATAAGGGAACCATTGTTCTCATTTAGGATGGAAGAGAAATGATTTCTTAGGAAAAAGGCCTGGGGTACAGGAGTGGAAATGGAGGCTAATGGGTAGCAATGTGATACAGAACCCAAAGAAACTCATGAAAAGTCCCTTCGCCTCCCAGGATTCCAGGCTAAGTTGGAGAGTAGACATTTAGTCCTGGACCTCAATAATTGTGACAGGGCCTGGGGACTGGGTGGACACGCCCCCAACCCAAGGTGGTGTTCAGCTCTGGTGCCAAAGGGTCAGAATGAAAACAATGGCTCAGAGGGTCCAGGGGTGGAAACCAGGAGGTGACACAGAGCGCATAGTAGGCTCTTAAATGCTTGCTGAGAGAAGGTAGCTTGATCTGCTGAAGGAGCTGAGGGAGAAAAGACTCAGGAGCGGGCGCAAATATTTGAAGGGCTGTCAGGCAGAAGAGGAATTAGCTTTGCTCTGTTTGTCCCCTGAGGGTCTGACCAGGATAGGTTTTGATGGGAGAGTCTGATGTTAGCTCTTGTTATTACTGTCATTTCACACACACACACACACACACACACACACACTCACGCACACATGCACATACACACACACACATACACACACACACATTGGGATTTTCTTAGCAGAGACACTGGAATGATTTGCCACTTCCTTCTCCAGCCCATTTTACAGATGGGGAAATAGTTAAATGACTTGTCCAGGGAAATACAGTTAGTAAATGGCTAAAGCTAGATTTGAACTCAGGCCTTCCCAATTCCAGGCCCAGCACTCAATCCACCGCACCACCTAGCTGATCATATTGGCCCCGGGTAATAAAGAATTTTCTTTAATATCTCAAAGCTTGAAGATTAAATGTAAATCAACACATGCTATATTCACTCTTTTTCCTTTTTCTTCTGTTTTTTTTCCTCTTTATTCTGATTTTTCTCTCCCAAAATGATCCATCAAGAAATGTGTATTTAAAAAAATTAATATACATCTATAACCAGGAAAAAGAAAACAATTAAAAAAACTATCAGAGCTGTACAATGATGGAATAGACTGATTTGTAAAGTAATTAGTTCTCTGTCCAGGGGAGTGTTCAAGCAGAGGCAGACTGAGTCAGTCAGTCTATAAGTATTTATTAAGTGCTTACTGTGTGCCAGGCACTGGGGTGAGTGCTGGGAATACGAAGAAAGGCAAAAGTCAGCCCCTGTTCTCAAGAAACTCAGTCTACCCCCGGAGACAACATACGGACAACTATATACAAGAAAGGCTTAGAGAGGGCAAATTGGAAATGGTGGCTAAAGGCAAGGCATTAGAGTAAGGCTGGTTTCCCTTTCAGGGAGGGCAGGAGGCTGGATTAGATGGTCTCTAACGGCCTCTCGTCCTCTCCATCCCTGGCTGGTCCCTGGAAGATGCTGAGATTCTCAGCTCCCAGAAAGCCTAGGATTTCTGTCTGGCCCATCCATCAGCCCTGCCATGGGACACCTGGCCTCGGGCTAATCCAACCCCTGCCGGCCCCCTGACCCTCCCTCCCCAGCTCCAGATAAAAGGCCCACCTGGGGCCGGGCTGCTGATGTGGCAGGCTGCGGATGGGGGGACCCTGGGAGTGGGCCGAGGGAGGGAGGCCCCGCTCCCAGCGGGAGTTAAAAGGTCTGCTCTGCCCTTTGCAATCAGTCTGACCCTGCCCGTTTAGTAGGACACCTCAGCCCCAACCTAGCCCCAGGACAAATAGCATTTGTCAGCGCAGATTAGCCGCCCCTGGGGCTGACAGTGGAGCCTGAGCAGAGCCAGGCCTTATCAAAAGGGGCCCTGGCCGGCAGGGGAGGGCCTCCAATCAGTCCTCCCCCAATGTCCTCTAATCCTCCACTCACTGTTTGTTTGTTTTTTTTTTTTTTTAAAGTTTCCTTCCATCCTGGGTGAATTCTGCACCCTGGGAAACCTCATCAGGAGAGAACCCACATTCTGGGCCTTCCTTCCCTTCCCTTCCTTTTCCAGCCCCGATTCTCTGTGAGCCTCTTCTAATTTGGAACCTCAGTTTCTTCGGCATCCAAGAGGGAGAATGCTCTTAGTCCTGCCTCCCTTTTGACATTGTGATAAAACACAGGAGATCGTGAGTGAGAATTTCACAGGAACCCTCAACAAGTGTGTGATCCTGGGGGAGTCACCAGCCTCACTTAACTTCCTCGTCCCGAAATGAGGCCGGCCTCGGAGGGCCCCTCCAGCTTTGGCCACCCCAGGTTAGGCGGGACCTGGACAGTGTCCAGAGGAGGAGAGCTTTGATTTGGGCTGTGAGCCGACTGAATGGGCAGGTTTAGCTTGGACTAGAGAAGCTCAGGTGGGATTCCAGCATTATCTTCCTGAATCTGGCCAGCTTTGATGTGGGAGAGGGATTAACTTCGATCTGTTTGGCCCCAGTGGCAGGAAGTCAAAAAGCAACAGATTCAGGTTTGATAGAATGACAGACCTCTCAGCAAGGAGAACTTTCCCCAAATGGAAGAGGTTCCTTCAGCCGAGGGGGGTGGGAAAGAGAGGAAATAAGTGGTGAGTTTAAAAAACATTAATGGGCCGGGCTGGCTGGGGAGCTGGGGAGCTCCCTCTCCATGGGAAAGCTTATGGGGATTTCTTTGGTGCAGGAGGTGGAGGAGAGGCCTGTGAGATACCCGTCGGCTTGCCCAAGCTGCCATCCTGTTCCTTTCCCTTCTTATTCCACTTTATCGGATCTTTGTAGAGTTAAGAATAGAAAAAGACGAAAGGAAGTGGAAGAAGCCATTGCGAACAGCTGTCTCCAGTTTAGCCGGAGAAGGGGGAAGGATAGTGGACTATCGTCAGCAGGGATGGATGAACCGAGGGGAAAATTTTGGAAGAAAGGAGAGCCAAGGGCATTTGGAGGCAGTAGAGAAGGAGACAGAGAGAAATTAAAGACATTTGAGAGGAAGCAATCTGCTGGAAGAAACGGGGTGCAATGGGATCACAGGGGGACACAGAGGGATTCGTTTTGGCAAGAGAAGGGCCGCCTCATCCTCAGAGACGGGAGCAAGTTATTGTTATTTATCTTTGGAGGGGCAAGAAGTGTGGTACAGTAGGAAAAGCATTTGTTTGAGCAGGGGATGGCTAAACATTGTGGTTGTGACAGTTAGACGACACAAGGGATGGAACGCCAAGCCTGGAGTTAGGAAGACCTGAATTCAAATCCAATCTCAGACATTTACTAGCTGTATGATCCTGGGCAAGTCATTTAATCCAATTTGCTTCAGTTTCTTCATCTGTAAAATAATCTAGAGATGGAAAGGCAAGTACTCCAGTTTCTTTGTCAAAAAAACCTCAAAATGGGGTCACAGAGTCAGACACTACAGAAAAACAACTGAACAACAGCCAAAAAAACCACTAAAAGATCAACAGTGAAAAAAAAAAACCCTAAAAAATCAACAGTGACAAGGGGGTGGCTAAGCAAATTGTGTTACGTGAAGGCAATGGAACACACAGAGCTGTTAGAGATGTTGTTGATAAATGTGGGGGAAAGGGAGAAACAGGAAACTTATGTGAACTGATACAAAGTAAAGTCAGCCGATTCAAGAAAATAATAGACAAAATGACAACAGTGTAAGTGGGAAGATCAGTGACATTGTAACAAGCGGAACAGAATGGTGCATTGTTGTGACAACCAAGTTTGGCTATAATGTCAGACTTTTAAACTACCTTACCTTTGCTGAACTGTTTCCCCTTTACTAATTTTTCTTTGTTATCGGAGGAGAGGGGACGTTCTACAAAAGGGGAGCAAAGGGATACGTGGGGAAATGATATAAAAATATTTATAAGCGCATATTAAAATGTGACCTGAGCTCTAGCCCAGATCTTCTACATATTATCTCACCATGGCGGCTAGAGGTAAGATTTGAGTACGAGTTTCTCCTCAGACACTGATTATGTCATTTCTCAACTATGGCACTCAGGTTTGAACACAATATTCATTATTTTATGTATCTTTTTTCCCAAGGTAATTGGGGTTAAGTGACTTGCCTCAAGTTACACAACTGGTAAGTGTTAAGTGTTTGAGGCTGGATTTGAATTCAGATCCTCCTAACTTCAGGGTTAGCGCTCTAACCACTGTGCCATCTAGCCATGCTGAGCACAATACTCTAGATGAGGTCCAGCTTGAGCCTATTTCAGAGGGAAAAAAGTCCCTTAGTTCTGGGCACCACAGATTAAAGACCTTCATCAACTGGATTGATATAGGGCCTACCAATCAGCATGATGAAGGGCTTTGAAGCCATGTCATAGGAGAATTAAAGAAAGTGAGGATGAAAAGTCTATAATTGGGGTTGGGAGCAGGAGGGACATGATGGCTGTTTTAAAGAGGTAAAAAGTTATTCAATGTGAAAAAAAACAGATCAGATTTGTTCTCTTTGAATTCTAGGGGCAGAAACAGGAACAATAGGTTCCTAGCTGTATGATCCTAGGCAAATTACTTAACTCAATTCACCTCAGTTTCTTCATTTTTAAAATAATCTAGAAAAGGAAATGGCAAGTACTCCAGAATCTTTGCCAAGAAAACCTCAAAATGGGGTCACAAAGAGTCAGAAAGAAAAACAACTGAATGACAGCAAAAAAAAAAAAAACTCTAAAGAAACCAACAGTGACAATCACAAAGAGGTAGATTTGAGCTGGGTGTCAGGAAAATGGCTGCCTCGAGTGGCAAATGGAATCCTCTTCTTAGAGATTGGGCCACAGGCTATGGGATAGTATTTGTTGGGAATATCTTCCATGCATGGATTAGACTCAATGCCTCAAATATGAGAGTCTATGCTGGCTACATCTGGCCTATGGATTTCTTCATGTGAGTAAAGGTCCTTGATGCACAGTTCTGTCACTATCACCCTTATTTGCCAAGATCTTCTTTTTTAAAAAAAATGTATTTATTTCCAGAGCCATAATCCAATCATGAATTTTATTTCATCAAGTCTCAGTGATAGCTTTGAGATCAAACTTCTTTTTATTCAGAATTGTTTGTCATCTAAATTTTGGACCATTGTTTTCACTTCTGGTTCATTTTTTGGTTTGCCTCCTGCGGACTTCTAGGTTTTTTGCCTGCTGTTCTTCCTTTGTAGCAAATCTCTACATCGTGTAATTTAGAAAACAAATAGAAGCCATTTTCTCCATCTCACATCTCTTTAGTTTAAAGCCTTTTGATAAAATTTTCAATTCATTCTCATCCATCTTTGTTGGTATGCTCCATCCCTGGTCAGGAGCCTGTTGTCCCTGTGTTTTAAATTATCATGCAAAAACAAATCTAATTCTCAGCCATTACCTTCTCTGTGAGCTGCTCACTTCTCAAATTGGTATTTTTCCTTTCACATCCCCTTCTGTCAGTGAACAAAAAAATACAATCTGTGAGAAAAATACAATCTGTTCCCCTGTGATCTTTAGTTTCCTGTTTAAAACGCTGTAATCTTTGGCAATGTGTTTAATATATGTACCCACCAGGTTCACCAGAAGTAGGGGGTAGTCACAAGTTTTGATAAGTCTCAGGAAGCTCTCTGTGATGTGTTAGATACCTGCCCTAGGAAGATACCAGACCTCTCTATTCTTGGTGTCAGGACAACAAATAGCTGCCTCAGGAACTGTGAGCAGGGAGTCACCCACCACCCCTTATTGAGTTTTAGTTGTGTCCAACTCTTTGTGACTCCATTTGGAATTTTCTTGGCAAAGACGCTGGAGGGGTTTGCCAATTTGCTTCTCCAGCTCATTTTACAGATGAGGAAACTCAGATAAATAGTGCGAAGTGACTTGCCCAGGATCACACAGACAATAAGTGTCTGAGAACAGATTTGAACTTAGGAAGATGAGTCTTTCTCCTAGAAACCCTAGAACTTCCACGCATGGCATTCTACTCATTGTGCAACCTAGTTGCTTGCCAACCACCTCTATTGTTCTCTTTTTCTTCTTTCCTTTCTGGGTGATCTCTCATCTAGGAGTGTCTGTGGCTCTTCTTCATCATTCTATGGGGGACAAATAGCATCTTCTTTCTCAGATTATCCATTCTCCCCTCCTCAGGAAGTCGATCAAAAAGCATTTTATTTATTTTTTGTATTAAAGCTTTTTATTTTCAAAACATAGGCATGGATAATTTTTCAACATTAACCCTTGTAAAAGCTTGTGTTCCAATTCTCCCCCTTCCTCCACCTCCTCCCCTAGATGGCAAGCAATCCAATATATGTTAAATATGGTAAAAAGTTGTTAAATTTAATATATGCATATTTATACAATCATCTTGCTGCACAAGAAAAATCTAATCAAAAAATGAGAAAGAAAATAAAATGTTAGCAAACAACAACAAAAAGAGTGAAAATACTAGTTGTGATCCATATTCGGTTCCCATGGTCCTCTCTCTGGGTGTAGATGGCTTTCTTCATTCCAAGACCATTGAAACTGGCCTGAATCATCTCAATGTTGAAGAGAGCCATGCCCATCAGAATTGATCATCACATAATCTTGTTGTTGCCGTGTACCATGATCTCCTGGTCCTGTTCATTTCACTCAGCATCAGTTCATGTCAGTCTCTCCAGATCTCTCTGAAATCATCCTGCTGGTCATTTCTTACAGAACAATAATATTCTATTCAGCCATTCCCCAGCTGATGGGGATACTCAGTTTCCAGTTTTTTGCCACCATAAAAAGGGCTGCCATCAACATTCTTGCACACGAGGGTCCCTTTCCCTCCTTTAATATCTCTTTGGGATACAGACTCTGTAGTGACACAGATGGGTCAAAGGGCATTTGATAGCTCTTTAAACATGGTTTCAAATTGCTCTCCAGAATGGCTGGACCAGTTCACAACTCCACCAACAATGTAGTAGTGGATTGTTGTATTGCTGAGAATAGCGAAGTCATTCAGAGTTCTTCATCGAACAATATTGTTTCAGCAGGCATTTATTAAGTGCTTACTGTGTGCTAGGCTCCATTCTAAACCCTCAAAACATGCCAAAAGGTAAAAGACATTTCCTGCCATCAAGGAGTTCCCGATTTATCAGGAAATAACAACATATAAACCAGTACGAACAAACAAGCTTTATTCAGGATAAACTGGAGATAATGACACAAGGAAGCTCTGGTACATGAGTCGTGTCCCCTCCTTTGTCCTTCATGTGTTCTCCAACCTCCTGACAAAGTACGTGGACTAAATGACCTCCAGGTGCATGCTAGCTCTATATCTGGGCTCCTCTTCCATGTAGCAGCATGTTAAATACTTGAAGGGAATGATTATGTCCCCCACCTTCTCTTCATTTTGGCTAAATAGCCTTGGTCCCTTTGGTCTTTGTATATCACAATCTGCAGCCCCCCTGCTATTCCAGGAGTCTCTCTCTGGCTACATCCTGGCTCTTCCATGTCTCTTCTCAAAGTCAGTGCCCAGAACGGAGCCCAGTATTGCAGCCACGGTGTGGCCACCAGACTAGAGGAGCGTGAGATCACTGGCCTTCCCTGCTTTGGCTACAAGGCAACTTGGAACTGTGGGAAGGAGCTGGGACCCTCTGTTAACTTCTGCCTTTGTGACTTTGTGTCATTAGATTCTTGTGCATGCCGTCAGAGGAAATATTAGGGCTTTATTTTCTTTTTTTTCATGCTATACTTCTTGTTCTTATCAATATTAGAGCCACTAGGATCCCCAGATCTTTTTTAGATGAATTGTTTCCTAGACTTGTCCTACATAGCTCACTCGATAGAGTGCTGGATCTGAAGTCAGGAACCTGAGTTCAAATCTAACTGTGTGAACCTGGACAAGCCACTTAACTTTTTTTTTTTGTTTGCCTCAGTATTTTTATCTGTTAAAAGTGGATAATAATAGCACAAACTTTCAGAGGATCAAAGGAGATCATATTGACAAAGTGCTTCACAAATCTTTTTTTTAATCTTTTTTTTTATTATAATTTTTTTATTGACAAAACATATGTCTGGGTAATTTTTTACAACATTATCCCTTGCACTCACTTCTGTTCCAACTTTTCCCTTCCCTCCCTCCACCCCCTCCCCTAGATGGAAGGCAGTCTTATACATGTTAAACATGTTATAGTATATCCTAGAAACAATGTATCTGTGCAGAACTGGACAGTTCTCTTATTAGTGCTTTACAAATCTTAAAGAGCTATACATACTCCTTCTCCTATTACTATTTCTTCTAGTGTTACTATTAATACTTCTTTTATTACTACTACTATCACTTCTATTACTGCTACTATCGCTACTTCAATTACTATTAGTATCACTGCTACTTTTACCATTAGTACTTTTATTACAACTACTACTTCTTCTACTTGTACTATTGCTACTTCAACAATTATCAGTACTTCTACTATTTCTGCTTCTTCTTTTACCACTACTACTATACATATTTCTAATATTTCTAGTATTTCTTCTTCTTCTACTGCTCCTGCTGCTGCTACTACCACCACTACTACAATTACTATTAGTACTCTACCACTATTTTTTACTATTACTTCTACTACTATTAATACTTTGATTACTACTACTTCTACTATTACTATTCCTATTCCTATTCCTACTTCAACTACTATTAGTACTCTACCACTTCTATTACTACTACTATTAGTATTTTATTACTACTACTTCTACTATTACTACTACTTCTGTTACTATTACTTCAATTACTGTTAGTACTTCTATTAATACTACTACTACTATTTTAACTACCCATAGTACTTCTACTACTACTACTACTACTCCTACTACTACTACTTTTACTATTACTACTCATCTCTACCAAGTATCACTATCCACTCCCTGGTCCTGCCCACTGGAAGCAGCCTCTCCCTTCTCTGAAGTCCCAGAGCCCCAGGTTTGCCTCTTTCTTTGTTTCCTGTGTGCCTTTACTGCCTGAATAGATGAATGAGTAAACATGTGCCGAATGGAAAAGTGCTGCTGCAGTCTGCCCCGAGCTGCAGGGTTCTTTACTGGTGTGGAAGGTTTCTTGTCGACACTACGGGTTCCTCCCACCAGAGTTACCGGGAACCTGACTCATCGTCCCAGGGCTGATCCCAAAGAGGGAAAATTCCCCCAGCCTCTCCCGGGAAGGGGACCCCCCACCCCAAGCCCACCGCTGGGAGTTCTGTTTTCTATTATCACTGACATCACTTGTGGGGCGGGCAGGCAGAGCCCTGGGCTTGTGGGTGGTATGTACATGTTCCGTGTCCCCGGAGCGATGTGTGTGTGCTGTGTGTGTGTGTGTGTGTGTGTGTGTGTGTGTGTGTGTGCTGTGTGCGTGTGCGTGTTTGTGTTTGCACTGTGTGTGGGGTGGGAAAGATGCCTCGTTGTGATCAGGGTGCTTCTGGAGTCAGGGAGCATCAGGCGTCCGGCGAGGACTGTCGATCCAGCTGGGAGTGTTAGGCTGTCCAGCTGGGATCGTCTGTTAGTTTGTGGCAGGCTGTGACTGTCTGTTGGACTGTGGCCATCTGCCCGTCCAGCTGTGAGTGTCACACCGTGACATTGTCTGGCTGTGACGTCCCGTCCGGCCGTGAATGTCAGGCTGGGACACTCTGGCTGTGACTTCCTGTCTGGCCGCGAGAGGAAGACAACATTGTCCGTGTGACTGGGGAGGCTGCAGCTCAGCCACCTCCCCTAGTCTGTCCAGCTTCTTTCCTCCCACCTCCTCCAGGGAGCCTTCCTGGAGCTGTTCTGTGGTTCACACCCCATTTCCCCACATCGCATTCCCGCAGAATATTGGTCCCCTCTTTTCCCCCACTCCTAAGTTTATCAGATCATTGGTCATTAATGCCACGTTGCTCCCCACTCTCACTCCTGCTCCCCAAAACAAAGACCATCTCGCATCCAAACCTGGCCCCTTCCCTCGTCTCAAGCAAATGCTGCTACAAAAGGACTCTGGAACACTGATCTAGAACCGCAAAGGGACCGGCTTGTCCACTTCCCTGCTTTCCAGACGAGAACGTTACGAGACGCTTAGGAAGGAAGACAGCCTGCCCAAGATCTCGTCATGGTAAGTTTCAATGGGGGATTTGAATCCAGACCCGATGTTCTTTCTATTAGTGCTGTTTGGTCATTCCAGTCATATCCGACTCTTCCTGATCTTAATCAGGCGAAGATACTGGAATGGGTCTTTATTCCTTCTCCAGCTTATATTACACATGAGGAAACTGAGGCAGACAGGGTTAAGGATGGTACTAGGAGACCAATAAATGTTTGTTGAATGAATCCCAGGCAGTAGATGTTGGGAGACAATTACTGGACAGCTATCGCCAGGCTCTGACATTCCCCCTCCCAGAGGGCCCCACCTCTGTCTCTCCCAGCTCCATAGAGGAAGGATTTTGCCCAACATCACACATTTTAACAAAAAAGGAAGAATCGGGATTTGAACCCCAGGCCTTTGGACCGCAAGTTCAGCAGTGTTCCCATTATGTCCATAGACCTCAGAGCCTGGCTCCTCCAGTCAGATCCTTGATTCTCCCCGCCCCACCCCAGCACATATCTCTCCTTTAGATCTCCTACAATATCCACTGCTGTTATCGCTCAGTGGGACCATAGATTTTAACTGGAAGTGGCCTTAGGGCCCACCTGGCCTTACTTTATTTTACAGATGGGTAAACTGAGGCCTGAGTTAGTGGTGGGCCTAGGATTTGAACACAGGGCTCCCGGGTCCTCTATCTAGCACAACTGTGTGCTACTGTCGCTTTCCTCCTGGTCCAACCTTCCCCCAGAAAAGAATGCTTTTTCTCTTTCTTATTCTTCTGCCCCCAGTTCTGCCATTCATCTAACAGTTGTGTGTGTGTGTGTGTGTGTGTGTGTGTGTAAGGGACATCTTTGTGTCCCCTTGTGAAAGAGCCTTGAATGTGGCAGCCAGAGCTCAGGTTCCATCCTCCCTCAATACTGGGGTTAGCTACGGGGTTTCCCACGCTCTCAAGGCTGGAAGGGATTCCCCACCCATCCCTGCTGGAAGCTCCTCCACACCACGAGTGAGTAATAGGAACACCCAAAGGGGCCGAAGTCCAGTGCGAATACCTGAAGTGATGAGGAACTCACTACCAGTCGAGGCCGTCCCTTCCTCAGGTGACGTGGTGGGACGGCTCCCAGGACATTTGGGGCATTAGCTTTGGGCAAGGGAATTAACCTGCTTTTTCCCATCTTGCATTTCTGCTCTCCTTCCCGGCATCGTTTCCATGAAAGGGCTCAGCAGACCTCAAAGTGCCCTGGAAATGGGAGCAGTTATTATTATCCCCCAACCGCCTCCTCTGGGCACCTGGGAGACAGCCCCGGGTTCCCCCAAGCAGCCGTTCAAGTGATTCGGCATCTCTGAGGAACAAATGAGCAGGAGGTAATTAGCTTAGCCAGGCCTTGAATGCAGACCCAGCCCATCCCCAGATCTCCAAAGCTGCCCAAAGTAATCCCTATCGTGTGTATATTTTGCATACTTAAGTCATTCAATGGACAAGCATTTTTTAAGCTTTTACATAGTACCAGACCTGGAGTCAGAAAGATCAGTTCAAATCTGGCCTCGGACACTTCCTGGCTGTGTGACCCTGGACAAGTCACTTAACCCTATTTTCCTCAGTTTCCCCATCTGTAAAATGAGCAGGAGAAGGAAATGGCCCGAACAGCTCCAGTATCTCTGCCAAGAAGTCCCCAAATGGGGTCGCAAAGAGCCAGACACAATAGCAGAATACCAGGCACCGTGCCGGGGGTACAAACACGGAAATGAAATGCGTCCTTGCCCTCGCAGAAATGATATTCTGTAAAGGGAGGAAAACGCAGGCATTTTAGCCGATCCAAAACGATAAATATGAGCCATTTGAGGCGTGGGGGAGGGCATCTGGCAGCTGGGGAGACCAGGGAAGGCTGCAGGTCAGTGGTTTTCCCCGAACTGAGTGGGCCCTGCCGAGACTCGGCTTGGGGACCACCTCCTCCGTGAAGCCTCCCCGGCTCTCCCTACTAAGATGCAAACATCTTCTCTCTCGCATCCAGCCCAGTAAACGTGCACGGGGAGAAGTCAGTCACCACCAGTTTATCCCACTGAGGCCCCTCTTGGCCCCGAGCTGGTCCTCAGGAAGCCTTCGGGGTCTCCCTGACCTGGCAGCCCGGGCCCCGCGGCCTCAGACACTTCTGGCCGACGTTTGTTTGTGCAGCTGCCGGGGATGGGGCTGGGGGAGGGCCGCCCGGCTTGGCTCTGGACACTCACCTGGCTGTGGAGACGGGGACACGCCGACCCGTGGGCCTCTCTGGCCGGTACCCAGCTGGCGGGGGGTGGGGGCCGGCGCCGGGGGAGAAGAGCCCCAGCTGCTGGGCCGGCAGCTTCGGAGCACCATCCCCCCGTGGGGCACAGAACCTCAGCCGGACCTGGAGGCCGCCAGGGCTGCCTTGACATTTTGGCAGCTGCACAGAGATGGACCGGCCTGGGGAGGGATCTGCGCAAGGAGGCCGACGAGGGGGCTATCGCCGTGGTCCCAATGAGGGAGAGTGAGGGCCTGACACCTGGTGAGTGGGGGGCTCCTCTCAGATCGCCCCGAGACTTGTTGGGTCCCTACTCGGGCGATAACTGGACTAGACCCCTCGGGTCATTTGAAGGTCATCTAGTCCAATGGTCAGCAAGCACGCGCCATGTCCAGGGAGGGGAAGCAGCAATGGCGGAGAAGGAGCTCTTTCCACTGCCCTGGCCCCGTCCAACTTGGGCCTTGCTCTCGGGAGATTTGGGAGGTGATGAGCTCCCCGTCATGAAGTTATAGGTCCACTCGTCAGGGATATTGTGAAGTCCAGTGTCTTAACTGTGGTCCATGGCCCCACCTGGGGGTCCCAAAGCTGTGCTTTCTTCTCAGGAAATGTTGGACTTGTTTCCTATTTTACGTCCCAACCTCGAGTGAAAGTTCTGGGACACACGGGGGTGGTGAGAGAACGAAGTTGGAGGAGGGCTGTTGTAACCGTCACCCTCAGTGAGGGGGGGCAGCCACTGCCAGAAGCTCCTCTTGCCCCACAGACTCCCTAACACCCCCCATCCCCACAGGGCAGTTTCTCGGAGGGATTTTCCCCTTCCCCAATGCAGAGACTGCAGTGAGCCCCCGCCCTCGCTCTGCAGGGAATGGGCTCCATTTCGGGTGGGATGAGGCCCTCGGGGGCCGTGCCGGCTCTGACCCCCCGGGGAAGCCCTGCCCGCCCGGGCCCTCTCCCTCCTGCTTCGCCCAGGGTATCCCGAGAGCGTCCTGAGTGACGAGGAGAGCTTGTCCCACACCCGGGTATTCCCTCTGTTGGGCTTCTCTGATGGTCAAGGACACGTCGCGTGGCCCAGAATTTACAGGAACAGGCTTAGGAGTCATTGGCGATACTGTGACTCCGCAGCCATGAGGGGCAGTGGGCTCGGGTCTGGGCGCCATGATGGGGGGGGACGTTAATGAGCCCGAGAATGTCCAGAAGAGAGAGACGGGCTGGGGAGGGCCTGGGGTCCGGTCAGATAAGCTCAGCTGAAGAGACTGAGCGTGTCTATGGGGGAGAAGCGGGGGAGGAACGGGAGTAGGGAGGTGTGGACAGAGAACCGAGCTCTGCCGGGGCCCAGAGAAACTCGCAGGAGGGGCAAGACCCCGACCACTGAAGTTTGATATCAAGCAATCAACAAATATTGATTAAGCACCGCCCTGTACCAGGCCCTGGGGACGCGCCCACAGAAGAAATAATCCCTCCTTCCAAGAAGGGCTTCCCGAAGACGAGAGCCGTCCCAAAGTGGGGGAAGCGCCCGGGGAGGCGGCAGCTCCCCAGGATCTCCAGGCGCCCGCTGGAGCACCGTGGGTCGGGGATGTTGCGGTTCCTTTGGCGGATGCCTTGGACGAGCTGACCACCGCCATCCCTGCCAGCCCACCCATGTTTCTGTTCTGTTACTCCGCAACACCCCTATATTCCTGTTGGGGGTTTTCAAGTTACACGGTGACTTTATCATATGGGAAAGAATAGCAAGTTCTCCATGATAGATTTGCAACTTCATGTGCAATCATGTTATGGAAATGCATGTTTCATTCCAAGTTAAAAATAAAATAAATAAAATAATAAAGGAAAGGACCATCTGGGAAAGGCCTCCTAATGAAAACAGGCTTTGAACTGAATCTCTCTCTCTTTTTTTTCTTTCCTTCCTTTCTTTCCTTCCTTTCCTTCTTTCTTTCCTTCCTTCCTTCCTTCCTTCTTTCCTTCCTTCCTTCCTTCTTTCCTTCTCTTTCTTTCTCTCTCTCTCCTTCCTTCCTTCCCTCCCTCCCTCCCTCTCTCTCCCTCTTTCTCTCCCTCCCTCCCTCCCTCTCCCTCTCTAGTGCTCTATCTACTGCACCATCACCATTGAGCTGCCCCTGAGCTGAATCTCAAAGAAACTCAGGGAAAAGAAGAATTCACTGAGAGGGAAGAGCATGTCATGCTGGAGGTTAGCCCATGACTCGGCATGGTGTTCAACGATATTCATTCTTAATTATTCACTTCATCACGATGCCAGTTGAAAAAAATTAAACCATCAAGCCCCATTGCTGAATGGACCTCTATAACTTGGCACTAGACCTAGGGAGCTGGATTGGGAAACAAGTGGATAATGGATAAGGGATTAGGAACCTGCAAAGGTAAAGGGGCCTTGTGATGAAAAGTTTTATGCAATAGAGATCATATGATAGAGGTTTGAGACTCTGACATCCCCTGTTTTAAGCCCCTTCTATCCCTGACCTTCCCTGTTCTAAGCCCCCTCCCAGCTCTGACATCCCCTGTTCTAAGCTCCCTCCCAGCTCTGACATCCCCTGTTCTAAGCTCCCTCCCAGCTCTGACACCCCCTGTTCTAAGCCCCCTCCCAGCTCTGACATCCCCTGTTCTAAGCTTCCTCCCAGCCCTGAAATCCCCTGTTCTAAGCCCCCTCCCAGCTCTGACATTCTTTGTTCCAAGGATCCTCTCAGGATCTGACAACACCATGAATTGCAAACGTTCTGAGCAGTCACAAGCCGAGATGACAGCAAGGTGGGGACCAGTGTGGATCAGAGGAGAAGACGCCCGCTAGCTTGGGCTCAGCAACACTGGGAGCGCACGTCTCTGTGTCTCATGAGGGGCGTCTGACCAAGTGCATGCCCCCCTCCCTGAAGGCGCGCTGCCCAGCGATGACCAAGAGGGGAGACGGGGCCTGAGAAAGCTGCCGAGCTCCCACGGGGAGAGTGATTTACCGAGTGCCAGACAGGGCAGGCAGGCTGGGTGGGAGCAGGGTTCAGGGGCAGATTAGAGAAACAGCTCAGGCCCCTGGTGCCTCCGGCCTCTGATGGATGCTCTGCCAAGCAAACCTGGGCCCCCTTCCTTCCCTTCATCCTCACTGCTCTGTCCTGGCCTCTCCCTCCTTCCCTGGCCCTCCCTCTGCTTCCCTGGGCATGGGTCGAGCTCGTGGGTGACGGAGCGGGAGCGTCCTGCTGGCCCGGCTTGCCCCTCCTCGCCAGCATGGGCTCCGGCTGGGATCCGAGCTTCCCAGCACTGAGCTGTGTGAGAAGGAGGCTGAGCCCCCAATTCCTCCCCTTCCCCAGGGCCCTTAGAATTACACTGGCTGAGCACGCCAGGCTGAGTCACATTCCACTAAGAGAGCTGCTTGTGAATCATACGGAGCAACAGGGAACAGCAGGGACGGCCCAGCATGGGGGAGAGCAGAGACTCTCTGGGAGGGTCCTGAGAACAGGGAGGTCAGGGCTGGGAGGGGGCTTAGGACAGAGGGTATCAGGGCTGGGAGGGGGCTTAGAATAGGGGGTATCAGGGCTGGGAGGGGGCTTAGAACAGGGAGGTCAGGGCTGGGAGGGGGCTTAGAACGGGGGAGGTCAGGGCTGGGAGGGGGCTTAGAACAGGGAGGTCAGGGCTGGGAGGGGGCTTAGGACAGGGGGTATCAGGGCTGGGAGGGGGCTTAGAATAGGGAATGTCAGAGCTGGGAGGAGGCTTAGAACAGGGGATGTCAGGGCTGGGAGGGAGCTTAGAACAGGGGGTGTCAGAGCTGGGAGGGGGCTTAGAACAGGGCGTGTCAGAGCTGGGAGGGAGCTTAGAACAGGGGTTGTCAGGGCTGGGAGGGGGCTTAGAACAGGGGTTGTCAGGGCTGGGAGGGGGCTTAGAACAGGGGGTGTCAGGGCTGGGAGGGAGCTTAGAACAGGGAGTGTCAGGGCTGGGAGGGAGCTTAGAACAGGGGGTGTCAGAGCTGGGAGGGAGCTTAGAACAGGGGGTGTCAGGAGTAATGGGGCCTGGGGGCTTAGAACATGGAACAAAGATATTCAAGGTTAGAAAGACCTCAGAGGCCTTCTAGTTCAACTCCCCTTATTTCATAGAGAGGGAAACCCAGGTTTGGGGAGAGGACGAGCCTTGAGGGACATCTCCCCATGGAGAGTCTCACCAGACAGTTCTGAGCCTTTGCTGCACAGACAGGAGGGCTGTTACAAGGGAGCTCGGCTATCTTGGGGAAGGCTCCATGATTTGGGCAAAGGCGGTTGGTCTCTGTTCTGGCTCTCCACTTATTCTCTGTGTAATGTTGGATCAGTCATTGCCCCAGACGGGTATAAGACTGACATGGAGATCCGGGTTCCTTTCCATGTAAATCCCAATAACCCCCACCCACTGCCCACCTGAAAGACCTTGGTGGGAGGTAGCTCTGCCAGCTCCCAGTGTCCCTCTCTGCCAGCTCCCAGTGTCCCTCTCTGCCACACTCACAGAACGCTCCTCCTGGGAAGCCCGGACTTTCCCTCCCCACCCTATCCAGCCGGCCCAGCTCCGGCTGCTATTTCTAGGGGGTTGTTTAGATAACCTTCCAGTGCTCCCCCCTCCAATGGCCCCACCCCTGCGGTTCCTAGCCCAGCTGCCCCTTATCTCTCCTCTCTAAGCCCCCTATCAATTCCAGCCTGGGAGTGTTGTTTTTATCTTCAACTTCCTGGCATGAAACTTATTTCACTAAATAACTGGGATAGCTGGCCGGTGACCCCGCCATTGCCCGATGGACATGTGGGGAGGAGGGGGCGAGGGCTGGTGCCCGAGAGCCACAAACCGCCAGAAACTGCCCTTCTCTGTGCCTGCCTTCCTAGCTAGAGAATGGGGCTGGGCTCGTGCGCAGGGACTCAGTCCGATGCCTCAGCTCACACTGGGAATTCTGACACTCTCTGCTACTATAATGCCTGGGAAAATTAGCAGAAGGACCCCATTTCTCTGGTGCTTTTACACTTCAGAAAACTTTCTCCCCCCACACACCCCTAAGAGGTAAGTAGTAGCAGTGCTGATTGTTCATCTTACAGATGTAGAAACTGAGGCTTAAGCAAGTTAAGGGACTTGCTTAAGTGTATGAGTCAAGCTTTGGGTTCCAGTAAGCTTTGTGTGCTCAAACTTTCTGTGCTCCTATAGCCCCTTCCAGCCTGACAGCTCCTGTTCTAGGCTCCCTCCCAGCCCTGACCTCCCCTGTTCTCAGGCCCATTACTCCTGACATCCCCTGTTCTAAGCTCCCTCCCAGATCTTATATCCCCTGTTCTAAGCCCCCTCCCAGCTCTGACATCCCCTGTTCTAAGGCCACATAATTCAATTCAATAGACATTTATTAAGAGCCCATTATTTTCAATGGAATACAAATAAGAAAAAGAAAGATAGTCTCACCTTTAAGGAGCTTACAATCTAATGGGAAACAACAACAACAACACACACACACACACACACACACACACACACAAGCTGGAAGAAGAAGAAGACACTAGGCAGGGGTCCTCAAACTACAGCCCGGGGGCCAGATGCGGCAGCTGAGGACGTTTATCCCCCTCACCCAGGGCTATGAAGTTTCTTTATTTAAAGGCCCACAAAACAAAGTTTTTGTTTTTCCTGTAGTCCGGCCTCCAGCGGTCTGAGGGACAGGGAACTGGCCCCTATTTAAAACATTTGAGGACCCCTGCGGGGGTCCCAACATGAGGAGATGGGGAATATAGAATGTGTTGGAAAGTCCTTCCCTCTCTAAAAGGAAGGCTTTAAAGAACTATCCAATCGGAAAGGAAAGAAGGTTGAGAAAGTTGGGAAGATATTGAGTGTCTAAAGCTGAGTTAAAGAGCATGATGAGGAGATTCAGGTGATCAAAAGATTCAACAGCAAAAGGAACCTTTGACTCCTTACCCAGCATTCTCTCCACTTTGCCCTGAAGGCCTTTTTTTTATTCCAAAGAACTTTTTTAGACTAGCTATGGCCCAATCCTCCCGCAACCCAGAGTGGTAGAGGGGGTGAGAGCTTGAGAGTGGGGAAATTTGGGGAGAGCACACTCGTGAGTGCGGGCTCTCGACTACCCCCTTAATGCAAGCACAGAACACGGAGCAATCATTTTCCCCACCAGGGACGGGAATCTTGGGCAAATGACCAGGCTTGAAACACAGATTTCACTTAACTCAAGTTTCTCAAGCTTTGTGGGTCTGATGTGATCCTCTTTAGGTTAGGAGTCAAAAGTGCAAATGGCGTCTCTAACTCCGAGTATCTCCAGAAGATTTGGGTTTGGATGCTGCCTCTGCCACTAAGTGCCTGTAAAACCTCAAATAATCCGGTTTCCTTATCGGGCCCTCATCTTCTCTCTCTGTAAAATGAAGTGGTTGGATAAGGCCATCTTCAAGACCCTTTCAGGCTCTAAATCTTCTGAAAGTGGTCCCTGATAAGCAGAATACCAGATAAAATGTAATTAGGTAATTCCTACAGGAGACAGATCACCCTGAATTTTAAGAGATCAGGGGTTCTCAAACTCTTTAAATAGGGGGCCATTCACTGTCCCTCAGACTGCTGGAGGGCCAGACTATAGTAAAAACAAAAACTTTGTTTTGTGAGCCTTTAAATAAAGAAACTTCATAGCCCTGGGGGAGGGGGATAAACGTCCTCAGCTGCCGCATCTGGCCGGGGGCCTAGTTTGGGGACCCCTGGATCACATAGTCCAATCCATCCCTGAATAAGAACCCTTTCAACATTCCTAGCGAGCAGTCATTCTGCCTTTGCTCGAGGACCTCCAGTGATGGGGAGCTCTCTACCTTTCAAAACAGGCCATTTCCATTTTTCTCCAGTTGTTATTATTAGGCAGTTTTCTCTGACGTTAAGTCAGAATATGCCTCTGGGCTCTTTCTTCTGTATTCTACCAGGTTTTTGGTTCTGCCCTTTGGAGTCAAATAAAACAAATCTCATCCCTCTTCTATATGATAAATCTTCAAGAAGATAAATCCTCTCTTGTCCCCCAAGTCTTCTCTTCTCTAGGCTTACATGATAGACACCATGTGTCATTCTTCTCTGGAGTCTCCCAGACTTCGCAGTGTTCTTCCTATAATGGGGAGCCTAGAACTGAACACGGAACCCCAGAGGTGATCTGACCGGTACAGGCTACAGCTACCTCCCATCCCAAGATGGCGTTGTTGTTTTTGGCTTTCCTATCCCACGGCTGATTCGTGGTGAACTGGGAGTCCACTAAAACCCTCCTGGTGAGCAGCTAGGTGGCCTGGGTCAGAAAAATTGATTTTCCTCAGTTTAAATCTGCCCTCAACACTTACTACCTGCGTGACCCTCAGCAAGCCATTTTGCCTTAGTTTCTGTAAACTGAAAATTCTGTAAAATGAGTTGAAAAGGGAAATGGCAAGCCCCTCCGGTATCCCTACCAAGAAAGCCCCAGATAGGGTCAGGAAAAGTCAGACATGATGGAAGAAATGACTCAGTAGCAATAACAAGACCAGTTTGTGTCTTCTTCAGACAAACTTTCTTTCAAAGGTCTCCTCCATCTTGTCCTTGGCAAGTCGAAATACATTTTTAAACCTGAATGTAAATTAAATTTTATATTTCTCCTCTATCAAACTTTATCTGATTAGATCCAACCAAAGAATTAGCATGGCAAGATCTTGTAGCCTCTGTGATCATTCCACCATTCCTGACCAGGGGGATTCTGGGGCAGCCCTTCCCCGCCATGACTTCTTTCTCCCACTCGCCGTGACTTCTTTCTCCCACTCCCGTGACTTCTTTTTCCCACTTGCTGTGACTTCTTTCTCCCACTCGCCGTGACTTCTTTCTCCCACTTCCCGTGACTTCTTTCTCCCACTCGCCGTGACTTCTTTCTCCCACTTCCCGTGACTTCTTTTTCCCACTTGCTGTGACTTCTTTCTCCCACTTCCCATGACTTCTTTCTCCCACTCGCCGTGACTTCTTTCTCCCACTCGCTGTGACTTCTTTCTCCCACTTGCCGTGACTTCTTTCTCCCACTTCCCATGACTTCTTTCTCCCACTTCCCATGACTTCTTTCTCCCACTCGCTGTGACTTCTTTCTCCCACTCGCTGTGACTTCTTTCTCCCACTCGCTGTGACTTCTTTCTCCCACTCGCCGTGACTTCTTTCTCCCACTTCCCGTGACTTCTTTTTCCCACTTGCCGTGACTTCTTTCTCCCACTTCCCATGACTTCTTTCTCCCACTTCCCGTGACTTCTTTCTCCCACTCGCCGTGACTTCTTTCTCCCACTCGCCGTGACTTCTTTCTCCCACTTGCCGTGACTTCTTTCTCCCACTCGCTGTGACTTCTTTCTCCCACTCGCCGTGACTTCTTTCTCCCACTTGCCGTGACTTTTCTCCCACTTGCCATGATTTTTTTCTCCCACTCGCCATGATTTCTTTCTCCCACTTGCCGTGACTTCTTTCTCCCACTCGCTGTGACTTCTTTCTCCCACTTGCCGTGACTTCTTTCTCCCACTTGCCATGACTTCTTTCTCCCACTTCCCATGACTTCTTTCTCCCACTTGCCATGATTTTTTTCTCCCACTCGCCGTGACTTCTTTCTCCCACTTGCCATGATTTTTTTCTCCCATTTGCCGTGACTTTTCTCCCACTTGCCATGATTTTTTCTCCCACTCGCCATGACTTCTTTCTCCCACTTGCCGTGACTTCTTTCTCCCACTTCCGTGACTTCTTTCTCCCACTCGCCGTGACTTCTTTCTCCCACTCGCCGTGACTTCTTTCTCCCACTTGCCATATACTCGCCTCCAGAAGGTCAGCTGAGAGCAGCATCACGGCTCACTCTGTTCCTATCCATGGGTCCCAGTGATGTTGTGCAGCCCTTAGGAAGGCTGTGGGCCACCTGACCTTGGGAGTGATTGGGGGGAATGACGGATTTCTTCCCTGAGGCCGTCCTGCCTCAGTTTACTCCATATAACCAGGCTGCCGAGTCCACATCACCAGGACACTGCCATTCTGCAGACTGTCTCCAGGAAGGCCTTCCTATGGCCAGGACAGGGAACTGTTTCTGAAGCGAGTGCAGGGCTCAGCTCTGGGGTCTCCTCAGACTCGTTCACTTGGCAGCCTCTGGGAAGCGCCTCCAGTGAGTTTAATTCAGGAACCTCTTAGCTTCCTCTCAGGTCTGACAAAGCACCTGCGTAGCTGGGATCCCTGGGACCGTCCCCACGCCCTCATGTAGGTCCCGGTCTACCCAGGAGCCCAGGCTTTTATGCCGGGACCTGAGACACAAAGATTAACATTTTTCAAAGCAACCTTGTTCTGGCTTACAAGTAATTTCTGTTTTACCGGCGGGATATTCCCCTGACAGACACCGCCCTCTGAGGGGGGCTGGGGAACGCTCCCAACTAAGGGGATCAGAAGAAGAAGGTGCCCTGAGCTGAATCTGGAAGAGCTTCTGAGAGGTAAAGGTGGAAAGGGCCCCTGGAGAACAGCTGGCAAAGGCGCAAAGGGGGGAGGCCCATTAGTCATCTTACCCTGGAACAGCAGGCCATGAGCTGCACCAAATGACACTGTCTCTTCAAGTAGCTTACACTCGACGTTGCCTCGATGGGCTCGTTTCTCTCCGTTATCAAGTAGGGCTAATGGCTTCCTCTCTGCCTCCTCGGAGGGACGGCGAGAACCCTCTGGGAACCTCTGCTGTCTCATCTGGGAAATGGGGGGCCTGGCTGAGAAAATACTGACCACTCTTTCTTTTGGGGGAGACAGAAAAGCCAGGTCAGGGCCCGCCTTGGGGATGGCTCAGGCTGATAGAAAACCCCCCAGCAGGATCAAGGAAAAGATTTAAAGCTGGGGGGGGGGACCTTAAGGGCCAGCCCTGCCCTTTCACAAATGTGGAAACTGAGTCTCAGTGAAATGACTTCTCCATGGGTCATAACCAGCACCGTCAGAATTTGAATCCAGGTCCCCAGTGACAAGTCCAACATGTTTCCCACTCTATAACAACAATTCTCCTTCTTGACAAATGGGGAAACTGAGGCCCAGAAGAATAGACTTCCAGGCTTCCTCCTCCTCCCGCATCACTGCTCCCCAGCTATCGTCCTGTCCTGCTTTCTCCCCAGGATGTCGGTCCTCCCGAAGTCTACCCTCAGTCTCTCCTGCTGCTAGGTCTCCTCCCCGTGCCTCTGGGCTGCTTTCCAGCCTTCTCCCAGAGAGGGAGGCAGACGCCACCCAGGGCGGGATGACAGTATTTAATTACCCTGCTAATTACATGTGTTGGCAAGGCTGCCTCATGTGCAAGATAATTAGCCAGGGAAGGGAGGGGAGGCACGTGCCAGGCTCTTGGGGTGGCCTCTCAGCCCCAGAAATTCCCCTCTAATCACTTTCCTTCTTTCAAAGCTGGAGAAAACATCTCCACTTCCTCCTTCCTCCTTCTGGGAGAGGAAGAACAAAGGCCGATCCTTTCCATCACGTCACACTCACACCCACACAAGGCCTCCCCGGGGCGCTGAGCGGGACCACCGGGCACGGAAGTGGGGGACAGTCCCGGAGAGCCCAGAAACCCGCTGTCAGACTGGGAGGGAGCCGGTGAGTCCGGCCCAGCCCTGCTTGCCGATGAGCCCAGAGAATTCAGTTCACTTGCCTGAGGTCCCACAGCAACTGGGAACAGACCCCAAGCCTCTGGTCTTGGATCCCACTCTTCCTTTGGAAATGAAGAAGCTGGGGATCAGAGCGTCCCAGTGGCTCCCCCGGAGTTATCTAACCATCGGTCGTCAGCCCATAAGCCTTTATTTATTTTTCTGCGCTTGCTGGGGAGGAAGGCAAAAAGTCTATTCCTGCCCTCAGGGAGGGGGCCTTCTACTGCCCCCCAAGGTACACACGTGGCAAGAGGAGCGGGAGCTGAGCTTCAAGGAGGGGCCCTTAACATTTGGGAGCCCAGCGACGTGCCCCTTTGCAGCAGAAAGCTTGGCTGCCCACGCTCGGAATCCAGAAACACGCTGAATTTTACAGAGGAGTTCATGAAAATGAAGGCCGGGGCTTTTCCTGTCCAGTTTCATCCAAGGCGGAGTCTGTGTAGCCCCAAGTAAAAACCTTTGTCTTAGAGGGAGGGTACAGACACAAGAAGAGGGGGAGACCTCCCGCTGAAAGTGGGGGAAAGCCAGGGAAGGGAAGCATGGGGGGCAGCGTTTTAGGAGAGTCCGTATTCTGACTCCTGGAAGAGCCTTTGATCTACACCAGATCATTGGTGATGAAGTGGGAGCAGAGAGGAAGGGTCTGGAGTTCCCTCCGCCATCCTCTGTCTTCTTCCCGGCCCTAGCTCAGTTTCTTTATCTATAAAATGGGATAAGAACAGCCTCTACCTCCAGAGTTGTGAGAATAAAATAGGATATTTGTACATCTGGCACACAGTAGGTGCTACATAAATGCTGGTTATTGTTGGCAGTAACCGTCTCGTCGGAGGGTCTTTCCCCAGAGCTGGCCCTAATTGGGGATGGCCGGGAAGAGATGACATCCTCGCCGAGGCCCCCCTCTTCCTCCCCGCTGCCAGCCAGCTTGACTTGAAAGCCTCCCCCCACAGGAAGTTATTAAGTTGATGAGCATTCCTGCGGCGTGGGGATTGATAGGGCAAGGCTCCCACTCTCAAAGCCCAGCTTGGGCGGGTGCCCAGGGAATGTGGCCGCCTTCCCCCGTTGCCTGAGAGCCCAGACCTGAGACCCTTGTTGGAGGGGGAGGTCCGGCTTCCCCCCCAGCCCCGACCCTGACCCCGGGCTAGGCCCTCCCCAGCCTTCTCCTCCACAGAAGTAACTGGTCTGTCCCCCGCGTCCCAGCTCTTTCACCTACGACCCCATGAATGTCCCCCAGGATGGGCAGTGGGCTCCGGGGGGCCCCCTTGAGCCCATCTGGATGTCAGAAGAGCCCCCGGTTAAAAGGCTCATGAGGGTGGGGGCAGGGAGGAGCTCCCCCCACCCCTGCCCATCTCGGGGTCTCTGAGCCAGAAGGGACCCCCTGGGATCAAGCCCAACTTGGGGGCCAGTGCAGAGACCTCAGTAACCTCCACTTCAGGGGGGTGGGGCAGGCAGCCTCCACCGGCATCTCTAGGGCCAGCTCATTACATGTTGGAACAGCCCTGGTTTTCTAAGAAAAGGCTTCCTTCGTCTGACTCGGAACGCTCCTGCCGGTAACTCTCCTCCCATCCCTAGGAGCCTGTCCCTTCCTTCTGCCCCCCGAGACCAAGCTGCGCCAGCCCGAGCCTTCTCCCAAGGGCCAGTGGGGCAGGGCCACAAAGGGGGGCCTTCGCCACCAGGACAGGCCGGGCCCAGGGTGAAAAACCAGGGCCCACGGGGCAGCTGGGACCCCAATTCCAGGTCCCTGCCAGAGCGGCTGCCAGGCTTCCGTGCCAGAGGAGAGGAACATTTTCCTCCCCCCGCGCGGCTAGCTTGTGATCTTACCTAATTAGTGCGATAACCAGGAACTAAGTTCTGTCGGGTCGAGGCCGGTGCTGCCCCCGGTCTGGACTCAGAGCTCTCGAGATGGGGCATTCTGGGGCAAAGCACTTCTTCGTTACAGCCCAAGATGGGCCCCGTATCTCAAAGGATCCTTCTCGCCCAGTGAAACCCTCTTGTTCCATTCACCCAGATTTCCAACCTAGGAATCAGTCCGTTAGACAAAAAACCCTTATTGTGCACCTACTGTGTGCCAAGCACTAGTCTCTCCCCTCGGAGAGTTCCAAGTCTAATGGGGGAGTTAACAATATCCCACAAGCTGTTTATAGGATAAATAATCAGCAGGGGAATGAAGGGAGGTGGCTGGGAGAGGGAGACGGGCACAGGCTCCTTACTCTCACTCATTGCCCTCTCCCCTCTATCCAGGTCCCTGTTAGGATGACTTTTTACCAATTCTCCTACATATTTTCCACTTCTTTCTATTCTATTCAGGCCCTCATCCCGTCCCCTTCCAGTCAGTGAAATGGGCTTCCCCCAGAAGGCTCTGTCCCTCCCCTCAGCCCCTGCCCCTTCCAAACCGCCTTCCTCACGTGCTAAAGCGATATTCTGAGCCACAGGTATGACCATCCAATCCCCAGCTGGAAAGTCCCACTTGGCCTCCCACGCCCAGTCAAGTACGAACTCCTCTTCTGGGCCATCAGACCCCCTGTTCTCACCTCCAAGCTACGTCTCCTAGATCATTATGCATTACTCCCCCTTTGTGCACTTTTTGGGCCAGAAAAACTGGCCTGGCCACATTTACTTGCTCTGTTCTTTCCATAGGAGATACAATTTTCCCTCTGAGGCAACTGGGGTTAAATGACTTGCCCAGGGTCACACAGCCAGGAAGTGTTCAGTGTCTGAGGTCAGGTTTGAACTCAGGTCCTATATATACTTATATTGTATTCAATTTATACTTTAACATATTTAACATGTATTGGTCAATCTGCCATCTGGGGGAGGGGTGGGGAAAGGAGGGGAAAAGTTGGAACAAAAGGTTTGGCGATTGTCAATGCTGAAAAATTACCCCTGCGTATAACTTGTAAATAAAAAGCTATAATTAAAAAAAAGAACTCGGGTCCTCCTGACTTCAGGGCTGGTGCTGTGTTCACTGCTCCACCTAAGCTGGGCCTTCCCTGTTAGGACCTGGGGGCTCCTTCCCATGGGGCTCTGAAAGTGGGCAGTGCAAAGCAGGCTTCCCCTGGAGTCGGAGGACGTGGCACTGCCAGGTGTTTTCAGCTTCTTGTGCCTCAGTTTCCCCTTTTAAAAACTGAAGGGTTTGGGCTAAATGACTGGCCAGAGACCTTTCAGGGCTATTTCCCCTGAAGGTTATCATCTCATTAAACAGATATAGAAACTGAGGCCCAGAGAGGTGAAGGGCTTTGCCTGAGATCTTGAACCAAGTTAGTGGCAGGGCCAGGACCAGAAGGCAGTGATTTTACCTAATTATTGTGATAACAGGAACTAAGTTCTGCTGGGTCGAGGCTAGTGCTGCCCGGGATCTGGATTCAGAGCTCTCTTTCATGCATTCACCATCCACTGAGTCCATAAACACTTGGGAAGCTCCTACTACGTGCTGAGCCTGGTGCTCTGTGCTAGGACATTTAGCTAAAGCTCATCCCCGTCCTCACGGAGCTCCTGAACTAGCAGGAGAATCAGGAGCTCCGTGGTGTGAAGGAGCCGAGGAGAAAAGGCCTGAGAGACGGGCAGGATGAGGGAGGGGGGCATTCAGGAAGCAGCTTCATGGGTTTCTGGCCTGGGCCTCTCAGCCTGGATCCCTGCTGACAGGAGACTTTAAAGATCCAGCTGGGCGTCTCCTCAGTCTCCCCAGCTCCTCTCTTCTCCTTACCTGCTGTGGAGGTGGTCCTGACAAGCTAATCCTGCCTCCATCCTGCTGGTGACTCACCTGGGAGCATCCCCGGGGTCTTGAGCAGAAGCCCTCCTGCTTCCAAGCCCGGATTCAGGTGGGACACCCCCCGTCCCCACCACTCCTCTCCCCCTGGGAGAGCGGCCCATCTCGGAGCTAGTCTAAGCCCTGGGAGGAACCTGAAACTCGGAAAAATTAAGTTCCTGCGGTCCCACAGCTAGGAAGTGTGAGAGGCCGAGAGGTCTTCCTTCTTCCTAGCCCACAACCCTCTTCACTACGCCCTTTTCTTCAAAATATTCCTGTTACAGAAGTTCTGAAAGGGCCGCAGTAGAGAGAACTCTGGTTCTAAAAGGGCCGCAGTAGAGAGAACTCTGGTTCTAAAAGGGCTGCAGCAGAGAGAACTCTGGTTCTAGAGCTGGGAACAGCACAGATTCAAGCAGCCTGTGCACTAGAGCCCTGGTCCAGAGCTTTTGTAGCAGCCAGGGCTGAGCTTCTCTGGGGGTGAGTTAGTGAGTGCGAATTCACTCCCTGTCCAGCCCCAGATTAAGCCATCTAACTAACCATCCCCCAGGATGCTGATCTAGCAGGGCTCCAGGTCCTCTGCCTTGTCCCCACCCCCACCCCCAGCAGTTCCCCCTTAAGATGGGAACAGGCATCCAATCAATGCTACCTTTGCTCAGGTACAGCCCATCCCGGGAGCTCCCCAACCCAAAGTCCTTTCCTCTAGTTCTGACTAAACCTGGGCAAGAACTTTCTTCTCTAATTGGACTGTAAGTTCCTTGAGGGCAGGAACAACCTCATTCTTACCCTTGCTTCTCTCTGACCCATCATAGTTCCTGAAACAAATAATTGGTCCAGTCCTTCGTTCTAAAAGTATTACCCTTTACAACATAGCCAAAAATGGTTCCCCAGCTTTTGTTGGAAGACCTTCAATAAGGAGGGTCCCATCACTTCTGGAAGCTTTGGGATAGCTCAAGTTGTTAAGAACCTTTTTCTCCCCAGCCCTTCCCCCCAAGCTCTGGGCTCTCACAAACTGAGTCCAAGATTGACTTTGGGGTCTTCGTTGCCCCCACTCAGAGCTGCCGTTGAAAAATTTCAGAATGTGACTCCTCTTTGGACCCACAGCTAGGAATCCCAGATCCTGGACGGGCGCTCACATTAACAAGGACTGCGGTCTTTGGTCCAGGAAAATTTTTGCTTTGATCTCTTTTTCGAGGTTCTGGTCTGTCTTCTGGAGTTGGGGGAGAATAAGGCAAAAAACATTCAGAAAACACAAAAACCTCTTCCCTCTCCAGTAAACCTTCTTTCCCTCCATGGGCCTAAGGATCTAGAGACTCATAGCACCATTTTGTAGCTTGGACTCCCCCAAAGGAAAATACGCTTGGATCACTAGATTGGCCAATCTAGAACATTGTGATGAGTCCCCCCCAGCAGGTGTCCTACTAACACACTCGCAGAAGGTTGGGTTTGCAGAAATACTACCACCCAGACCCTGGAGAGCCCCAGTCCAAGCTGCCATCTCTCAGCATGAAGAATTGGGTCTCTCTGGGACTGGTTCCATATTTCGCTTCCCTTGCAAGGGTCCAGGCGGAGCGCTCATGCACCCAGGGCAACCATCAGGTGATCTCATTTGCAAGGCTCTGGTTTGTCTTCAGAAATGGAGATTGGGGGAGAATAAGGCCTGAAAGTGAGGGCTTCCTTTGATCATCTGGCACAAGGGGTGCCCTTTGACCCCAACGGTCCATTTCTCGAATTCATCTCCAGTCACCAAGACTTATCCTTTCAAAGACACCAGTAGGAACATTTGATCACAGGCTCAAATGGAGATTCACGTCCCTCTGTGCTCATTGTCTTAATGAGGAAATCCCCGGTCACCCTATTCCACAGGAGCTCCGCCAAAATCCGAGTCCTCAATGACTGGCTTTTCCTAGTCAACATCAGCACCCCAAGTGTGAGAAGGAACCAAGTCTTCTAAAAAGAGAAGGGCGGGTCCTGGCTTCTTGGAGAGAAAAGAAATTAGGTATATGGCCCCTAACACTGGACGAGTAATAGGGGAAAAGCTCTCCCTCTGCATGCTTACAGCATCCCTCTCTGGGTCTCAGGGTCTCTTCCTGTAGAATAAGGAGAAGGGGTTGAGTAGATGATCTTCAAGGTCTTTTCTAGCCCTACAGTTAGAGAATCCATTAAGATGCAAGAAAGGAAGCAATTGGAGAATGGCTGAACAAGTAATGATATAGGAATATAATGGAATATTACTGTTCTATGAGAAACACCCACAGGAGGATTTCAGAGAAGCCTGGAGAGACTGACAGGAAGTGATGCTGAGGGAAGTGAGCAGGACCAGGAGATCACTGTACAACAAGATAATGATCCCTTCTGCTGGACGTGGCTCTCTTCCACAATGAGGTGATTCAGGCCAGTTCCAATGATCTTGTGGTGGAGAGAGACATCTGCACCCAGAGAGAGAGAACTGTGGTTCTGAGAATGGGCCACAAGGCAGTATTTTCACTCTTTTTGTTATTGTTCCCTTGCATTTTATTGTGCTTCTCTTTTTTTCTTGTGTGGCAAGATAACCGTACAAATCTGTGTGCATATATTGGATTTAACATATACTTCTACCATTTTTAACATGTATGGGACTACTTACCATGTAGGGGAGGAGTGGGGGGAAGGGGAGAAAACTGGAACGCAAGGTTTTGCAGGGGCTAATGGTGAAGAATTGTCCACACATATGTTCTGAAAAATAAAAAAAGCTTTAATAAAAGGGAAAAAAAGATGCAAGAAAGGAACAATGTCCAATGCCAAAGGAATGGTTGCCTGATAGAATAATTCCAATCATTGTCTTTCAGCTTATGGAGAATATTTAAGTTTAGGGTGTTTGGGGTTTTTGGGAGGGGAAGGCGAGAGGTTTGAAGAGAAGTTTCCAGCTGCTGCTCATATCACATTATTAAGGTATCCACCATCCAACAAGGTTTAGGGCCATACGATTCTTCTGTCCAGGCTGTGAACTGTCTATGATAAGACAGCTGGCTTGTCTTGAGAACCCTCGAGATTTGAGCTTAAAGGAACCTCATGAGGATTCTAGTCTAAACCCATAAGTGAAGAACACTCTTGTCTGCCACCCACCCAAAAGGAGACACCTCGCCTTCCTGGAGGAAGCCCCCTCACAGGGGATCCTGTAAGAGCCTGAAGCGCCCCTGGCTCCTGGACAGCTCCTAATTCTGGAAAGTCCTTCCTTATATTCTACCTGAAGCTGCTCCTCTGGTGCTTCCCCAGGGGTCCAACAGCTACTTTCTGAGATATCTCTCAATCCCCACATACACTTGAAGTGGCCAAGTTAAACATCTCTAGTTCCTTCAGCCTTTAACGCACCTCGCTCCCCGTGACTGGCTTACAGGGTGTTATATGAAGGCTGGCTAATTTTTTCCCACTGACAAAACTCACAAAAATTCATTGTTTTATTGCACCACGATCTTGGCCAAATCTGAGACTACCTGCAGCAGGAGATGCAAAGTGCAAGGAGATGGCATATGTAGCTATGCACATGCATTAGAGAGGACATGCAATCATTAAACATGAGATTTTTTTTTTATCTATAACCATATATTCTTTTAATTTTAATTTTATTTTTTATATATTTTCATCTTCTTCCAAATAATCCTTATAAGTGAGAGCCCACACGGACACTGCCCGGCTTTTTCACAGCTTTCCCCTCAGAGCCAGGAGTAGCTTCAATGTTCGAGCTCAGTATCCACCCGGGCCAGACCTCGGGTTCTGCACTTTCCTCCTCGACGCTCCAAGTATACCTGGGTGTCGGGGGCCCGTATCCCTGCCGTCCCTCCTCCTCGGCCCCTGACACCTTCAGATTGCAGAGGCCCTGGATCTTTCCTCGGGGAGTCGGCTTCTGCTGAGTTCTTGGCCAGATGAATCTGACTGTTTTCCTTGGACAAGATTTGCATTCTCTCTCTCCTCCTATTTTCCAGCCCTGGCGTGAAATGCACAGGGTGTGCCCGCCTTGTCCATCTTGTGCTGTGACCTTCTGGAGATTTATGGGGGATCAGCAATAACGGTGGATGGGGATCAGTGGTGACTTGGCTGAAGCTGCCCGGTGAAATTGATTCCAGCATTTGGGAAGAGGCTGCACCGACCTTCGTGTGACGTGGCCGTTGAGAAACCTGGGCTTTCTGGGTCTCTATCGGGAGGTCCATTTTTTTAAGAATGAGGAGAGAGAGGGTCTCTCTGTTCTTAGCCCTAGTCAGACCACAATCAAAAGCAAAAAATACATTCAGTTTTGGGGGGGAGAAGCGTGTTAAAAGGCTATTGATAATCTAGAATGTCCAGAGGAGGCAACCAGAACCGTCAAGGCCCTTAACCTAGTGTCACGAAGACAAGAGTTCAAATGCAGCTTCAGACACTTACTAGCTGTGTGATCTTGGGCAAGTCACTTAACCCCCTTTACCTCAGTTTCCTCAACTGTAAAATGGAGCACCTACCTCCAAGGTTGTTGCAAGGATCAAATGAGAGAGTATTTATAATATTAGTCTTCCTGACCGCATTTGGAGTTTTCTTGACAAAGACACTGGAATGGTTTGTCATTTCATCTCCAGCTCATTTTACAGATAGGGAAACTGAGGTAAACAGGGTGAAGTGACTTGCTCAGGGTCAGACAGCTAACAAGTATCCGAAGCCAGATTTGAAGTTGGGGAAATAAGTCTTCCCGACTCCAGGCCGTGCACGCTATCCAACGTATCACCTCGCTTCCCTGTGACTGGCTTACAGGGTGTTATATGAAGGCTGGCTAATTTTTTCCACTGACAAAACTCACAAAAATTCATTGTTTTATTGCATCACAAACTTGGCCAAATCTGAAACTACCTTTAGCAAGAGATGCAAAATGCAAGGAGATGACATATGTATCTATGCACATGCATTAGAGAAAACATACAATCATTAAACATGAGATTTTTAAAAGTTGTCAAAAATGAAGATCAGGTTATTAAAACAAGCTGATCAATGGTAATTCATTTGTGAGTGACATTATACTTTGTCACTCAAAAGCATCAAGTCTTTGCAGTACAGATCATACTCTACCCCAACTCACCCCCTAAATGCAGTTAAATAAAGTCCATATCCTAAGTCAGGTGAATGACTGCTTTTACAAAAGCTTTATATATGTGTATGTATATGTAAAGCTTATATATATATATATATATATATGTTTGTATGTGCATTTATAGATATGTATATATGTACATGTCACCCTAGAGTTTGTAAGAAAATTATTTCTGAAAACAAACAAAAGAAAAGAAATGATTTCTGGGCACTGTTCCTTTCCCTTTCTAATTTGGTTAATCATCATTTATAAAAGGAAATGGCTAGTCTACATTTGGACAATGATAAAATGCTTTGGAAAGTCATATATGTACGTGTGTATATACATATGTATGGCTAGCTATTATTATTATTAATCATTATTTGAATTAACTGGAAATATTTCACCCAGCCAATGAAGTAATATTTGTAAAGTGCTTAGCACAATGCCTGGCACATAGTAGGAGCTTAATAACTGTTTGTTCTCTTTCCCTGGAGAAAAGAAAGTCAGGGAGATCATGAAAACTAGGATGGGATATGGGAAGGCAGCATGATATAGTCCTTGAGGATGAGGGCCTGAGTGAAAAATCCAAGCTTTACCCCTCACCCCTGATATGACCCTAGGCAAGTCACTTAATCTACAAGCATTTATTAGCACCTACTGTGTACCAACTACAGTAAAATGCATTAGTGTTAAAAAGATAACTGTGACTGACATCAAGGAGCTTACATCCTGTCGCAGGAGACTACAGATAAATTAAAAAGATGTGTACACAGAGACTCCCCCAAGCTTCCCTGCCCAATTCTGGCAGACCACGTGTGCCTGCCCGGAGCCTTGATGGTTTGGGGATGTAGTTGTCCCTTGCTGCTTCCCGCTGGCCATGGGTGTCTCATGTGTGCCCAGGGACAATGAAGTAAATGACTCCCTTATTAGCCACTGAGCAGAAAGAGCCTATGAATCAAAGGACCCGTAAAAGAGAGAGACCTGTTTTCAGCTGCGACTATAGCAATAATAATAGCTAGCTGGTACATGAAGGTAATGGAATATTATTGTCTATAAAAATGATGAACAAACAGATTTTAGGAAGGTCTGGAAAGATTGACATGAACTGATGCTGAGGGAAACAAGCAGAACCGGGAATACGTTGTACACGGTAACAGCAAGATTGCACGATGATCGACTGGGAAAGACTTGGTTCTTAGTGGATCAGTGATCCACAGCAATCCCCATAGACTTTGCACAGAAAATGCATCTGCAGCCAGAGAAAGAACTAAGGAGACTGAATGTAGATCAGCACATGCTAGGTTCACCTTCTTTTTTCTATTTTTTTTTTTTTATCTCTCCCTTGGTTTTTCCCTTTTACTCTGATTTTTCTCTCCTAACATGATTCATAAAACAATGTATATTAAAATAAATAAGTTCAAAAATAATAATAGCGAGCATTAGAGAGTGTTCTAAGGCTTACAAAGCACTTCATATATGTAAACTCATTTGACCCTCCCAACAATCCTGGGAGGCACATGCTGTTATTAACTGTTTTTTATAGGTGAGGAAAACGAGGCAGTCAGAGGCATTTCTGAGGCAGGATTTAGGGGTTCTCCTGCCTAAGTTCAACTTCTGCCCACAGTGCCTTGCAGCTGTCTCACTGTAGATTTGTCCTCCTGCCTGGAGAATAAACCTCTCACTAGGGGAGTAGTGATGGGAAAAGGTCACCCTTCCCCCAATCCAGCCATATAATGACCACTCCTATGTGGCAGCTACAGCAAGGATGCTCAATTAGATGAGCTTCAACCTGGGCCCTCGGCTACCATGTTTTTTTCTTTTGCCTGAGCACAGGTGACTGAAGAGTGAAACAGAGAAGGCTCCATTCAGTCTTGGAGGGACCATTGTGAGTTACTGAAGTGGAGATTCTGGGTCTGTTGGTTGAAGCTGGCTAGAAGTAAGCGGACGTTTCTTTATGGATAAAAATAACTACCAATAAAAGGGGTCCAGGTACAAAACAGTTAAGAGCCCTGCTTTTGCTAGTCCTCTTTCTAAACTAAATGAATTAAGGTCTTTCCAGAACCATAACTCCACTAGGTATAGGGGGTGGTCCCATTCTACCAAGTTTCAGTGATACCTATGATTTCAAATTTAGAATCAGTCAACAAGCATACAGTAAGTGCTTACTATGTGTCAGGCTTACTATGGTATAATCTAGAACTAGACAGAATCCTAAATAAATCTTCTCTTATTATAGAAGAGGAAACATCAGACCTGAGGAAGGAAGGAAGGAAGGAAGGAAGGAAGGAAGGAAGGAAGGAAGGAAGGAAGGAAGGAGGGAGGGAGGGAGGAAGGAAGGAAGGAGGGAAGGAAGGAAGGAAGGAAGGAAGGAAGGAAGGAAGGAAGGAAGGAAGGAAGGAGGGAGGGAGGGAGGGAGGAAGGAAGGAAGGAAGGAGGGAAGGAAGGAAGGAGGAGGAAGGAAGGAAGGAAGGAAGGAAGGAAGGAAGGAGGAAGGAAGGAAGGAAGAAGGAAGGAAGGGGGAAGAGAGGGACGGAGGGAAGAAGGGAGGGAGGGAGGAAGGGAGGGAGGGAGGAAGGAAGGGAGGGAGGAAGGAAGGAAGGAGAGAGAGAGAGAAGGAAGGAAGGAAGGAAGAAAGAAGCAAAGAAGGAAAGAAAGAAAGACAAGAAAGAAAGTCAATAAAGACGATAAAAGGAAAAGAGAAAGAAAAATTTCCCAGAGTCATAAGGTAGAAAGCATGTGACACAGGATTTGAACGCATTTTGCCCTAACCTATAATTGACCCTTCTCATTATCTACTCTTTCTGCATTTGTGCAAAGATCTCAGAGTTCATTGGTTTTATTGCTGGCTATTGTTTCCCATGATCTCTCTGCTGACAACATTCTTGTGCAATAGCTCACATTTATATAACACTTTTAAGTTTACAGAGCACTCTACTTGCATTATCTGATTTGTTCTTAATGATTGCCAGGGACAACACGCAAAAAGCATCTATTTATTCAGTACCAAACCTGTCTTAGGCCCTGAGGATACAAAACCGAAATGGACCCATCTCTGCCCTCAAGTAGCTTACAATCCTTTTCTTCTGTCCTCCAGGCTACTTTCTTCCACCTCCCCTCAATCATTCCATCTCTCCAGGCTTCTGGCTCCTTCTGGCTCACGTTCCCCCCATTCCTGCCACCCCTTCAAGCTCTCCTGATTCTCCTTTTCTAAGACAACCTGGAAGAAAGCTGACCACACTGGCCACCTCCACTTCCTCCTTTCTCCTTCTTTGTAATTTGCCTAGTTGAGTTACCAACAATTTCTTAATTGTCCAATGACTTTTTCTCAGTTCTCAGCTTCCTTGACCCCTCCCTTTGACACTATTGACCATCCCCTCTCCCCTCTGAACTGTCATGGTCCTGCCTCCTCGCAGTTCTCCTGCCTCTCTGACTGCCCCTCCGTGTCCTTTTACTGGATCTTCAGCCATCTCCTCCTCCTGAGCATGAATATCCCCAAGCCCATCCTAGACCCTCTCTCTCTCTTCTCTCCTTTGCTGATCTTATCAGTTCCCAAGGGTCCACCTCTTATCTTATCTCTTCAACTCCCCTATTTCTATAAAAGACACCGCCATCTTTCTTGCTGCCCAGATGAACCATCTCAGAGACTTCCTTGGCTTTCTTTCTCCCTGATTCCAGTCTCCATATTGGGGCAGCTGTGAGTCAGACTGGTTTTCTTCCCATAGCTCTTGGGTCTGCTTCCTTCTCCCCACATGGCTGTCACCCTTAGTTCGGGACCCCATCACTTGTTGTCTCAGGTAAATGTCCCAGCCATGTCTCACTTCATTCTCCAGACACCCGTGCCCAGGGCCTCGAGCACCCCTTCCACACCTCTGCCCCTACGCCGCTGCTCTCTACCTGAAACCATCTCCAAACCTGCTTCTGGAAAGGGAGGGTTTAGCTTTTATTGCTCCATTCACAATTCCTGTAGTAATTCCCAGCGACAGTTCCCTCCTCGGAGAGTCCTCAGCTCTTGGAGTACTCGGTGCTTTCCATAGGCCACGTTAAGCACTGGATTCTCTGGAAGGACTCTCCTGATCTCGACTCCGGCTGCTATTTCCTCCCCAGCAACAAGTAATTTTGTGCGTATCTGGGGGCATTTGAGCTTGTCCACTTAGAGACTCCATCTGCCCTGGACAGATAATATTATGCAAGGTGCATTCTGCAGACCGCCAGGCCAGAAGGAGAAATTAGATGAAAAGTTTCAGAAACAGTTCACAAATCTGACACACGTCTGTTCACAGATACAGACATTAGAGAAGATTTAAGGGAAAACAGGTCAAGTTGCAGGCTGAGACACCTTCTAACTCTAGGATTCTCTTACGTCATGATTCTCAGAGGCAGGGGATGGGTTGGGGTCCTCCTGACTGCCAGGACCGCTGGTGTGGGACTCCCTGAACCCAGCTCCCATGGAGGAGGAGAAAGTAGAAGCGCGTGCTCCTGAGCTTGGATGCCCTTCAGAATCCCAGGTCAGACTGTGGGGAAAGCAGCCCCGAGGGGCCCTGGGAGGATTAGAGGCAGGCCATGGGTGGGCTTCCTGGGAAACATATAAACAGTAATTAGCAGATGAAGAAAAAGATCCAGGCAAGGCGGCTCTAAAGAGATTCAGCACCGTGTCCTCCCTTCACCCCTTCGTCCTCAGGAGGTCCCCGGGGTCAGGGAAGCCCTCGGAGAACCCGAGATCAATACAGGGAGTGGGTATTTGTGCCCCGGGATGACAACAACGATAATAACAACAGACACTGCTGGGAAGCTTCATTTTCCAAGCACTTTGTGACCCAATCGGAGCTTATCACTGACGCTTTAAGGTATCATAATCCCAGTTTTACAGGTGAGGAAACTGAAGCTAAGAGACACTACTGGGCAGTTCCCAGGGACGCTACTGTCCTAGGTACTTAATAAAGGCTTTTTAAGGAGAGGGAGAAACTAGAGTATTTCTTTTCACCACCTGTTTCAGGCATCGCTTTACAGATATTATCTCACTGAAACCTCATACTAACCTAGTGAGGAAGGTGCTATTGTTATTCCCATTTTATAGTTAAGGAATCTGAGGCAGTGGAAACTTACAACAAACCTCACACAAACCCAGTGAGGAAGGTGCTATTGTTATTCCCATTTTATAGTTAAGGAAACTGAGGCAGTGGAAACTTATAACAAACCTCACACAAACCCAGTGAGGAAGGTGCTATTGTTATTCCCATTTTACAGTTAAGGAAACTAAGCCAGTGGAAACTTATTATAACAAATTCCTAATTCCACACATTCCTCTTAAAAAAATGCCACAATTTGGGAGACAGTCTAGGAAGGGAGCAAAGATTTCTTTTTTACCCTCAAGGAGCTTACAGTCTAGAAGGAGAGATGAGAACAGATTAACACTGGACAAATGATAACTGTTATGTGCTTTAACTTTCCATTATGTAAAATGGGTTGGAAGCTTGACAAGCTCCTTTTGATTGGTTTAGCCATTTTTCTCTATGATTCTATCTAAAGCTGATGTTCTATGTCTGTTTCAAGGTCCCATGTATCTCTGACAGTCTGTATTCTAACATCACTGCTAGTTCTGACACTCTATGTTCCATGTTTTAAAACCATTCTTGATTCTAACATTGTGTTCTTTTTATTCTAGCATCATTTCTGACTCTGACATTATATGTTCTAATATCATTCCTGAGTCTGACATTGTAGGTTCTAAAATCACTCCTGATTCTAACGTTCTATATTCTAACATCATTCCTGGCTTTGGTGTTCTGTGTTCTATGTTCTAATATCATTCCGAGTTCTGCCACTCTGTGCTCCAACATCACTTTTGGTTCTGATAATCTATGTTCCGATGTCATTCCTGGCTCTCACTTTCTTTGTTTTGCATTCCAAGGGCCCTCCCAGGGCCTGTATTCTGTGTTTATAGGCAAAGCTCATTTGTGCAGTGGGATAATGATAATAATGATAATTAACAGTAACAATTATTAATAAGGATAATGATGTTAATAATTATTGTTATTAATAATTATAAAAAGGTCTGTGTTCTCCGGCCCCCTCCAGCTTTGACATTCTATGTCCTGGGTTCAAAGATTTCACCCAGATCTGACGTCCTGAGTCTTTTTCAAGTGCTGACATTTTCCGAGTTCTAATTCCCGGAGCTGGCATCAGCAGATCCTCTGATCCTCGACTTGGAACAGAACCTGGCTCCGTCTCCACATTTCTCGCCTCCTTAATTACACACCTGCCCGCCTTTTATTGAAGAGATTGGGGAGAACAGGTCATAAAATAAAGGGGTAAAGGAAATTACTGGGCTGCTGAACCACATTGCCGAACGGATAGATTAACACCTGAAATGAAAGGGGGAGGGGGAGAGGAAGGAAAGCCAAAAAGAAAACCGAACCATTCTTGCCTGATGAGTATCGGTCCACCGTCTGCTCGCTGGCCAGCTCTTTCCCCCGGAACCCTGCTCACCTTGGAAGGTCACTGGCCTGCCCTAACCCCTCCATCAAGGCTTTATCTACTGGATGAAGCTGGAGAGAAGTTGACTTGGTGCCTGGTCTTTGGCTTCCAGCCAGGCCTCTGCCAGTAACTCATGCTGTGACCCTGGGCAAGACTCCCTGGAGCTGGGACTCAGTCGACTGCTCTGTAAAATGGAATCTGACCCCTTCCTTATAGAGCTGCTGAGAGAAAACCACGGAGGAACCCATAGGATTGCAACCAGCATTGGCTCAGATCCCGCAGGAGTGTTCGGGCCCCTGTATTAGGGCTGGCAGAGATACAGACATTAGAGAAGGAGGACCATGCTCTTGCCAAAAGGATTAGGAAGTGGAGAACCCCATAAAAATAACGAGAATGATCCCCATTTCTCTGGTGCTTTAAGATGAACATGAAGTTGCTGATACAGAATATTCTCTGGATGGGAGAGCGGTAAGGTGAACGTGGTGACCCCCATTTTACTGAGCCTGAGAAAAATGAGGTGATCTGCTCAGTGTCACACCACATCGTGTCTAAGAATCAAGCCAGAGTCTTGGGACTCAAAACAGGACTTTTCCCCACTGCTCTTCCCCTCTAGCAAAAAAGAAACACATTGATTTATTCATTCATTTCTTTATCCATTCATTTTTATTTGTAAATTTTTTCATTTATTCTTTTTATCTATTTGTCTGTCTTTCTGTCTGCCTGTCTACCTACCTGCATATCTTTCTATTTCTCTAACCTAGCACTTCATGTCTGTAAGTTTTACCAAGTGCTTTATAATGGTTTGGTTTACAAAGAAAGTGAGAGCATTGTTATCTTCTACCTGGGACAGACCCTGCTCCTGCCCCAGAACACTGGGGAATTCTGATGGAAAGGTCCCATGATCCTTACGGGCATTTCCCGCTGCAGCAAAGCATTTCCGCTGATGGAGGAATGTGTGTTGCTGCTGTCGAACCACTTAATTGAATCAAGTTTGTGTTGAGAACTTTCTTTTCTGGCTCTTCAATAGCTGAGACATTGGGGGCTACAGCACCTAACCAGGTACCATTTGCACACTTGCCCCCCTCCATAATTGTTGCTGGAACCATATTAGAAAGAGGATGGTGGCTTGGAAGGCACGTTAATCGCAAAGCTCTTGCTTGGGCTAATTCCACCGGAGTCTGAAGGAAAGGGGTGGCTGAGCTGAGGATCATGATCTGACCCACCTGGCCCACACTGCCTGGTCTCCTTTCCCTCAGGGCGCCTCATTGCTCCAGCTGCCCCTGGTTGGTGGGGGGCCCATTTCCCACGGGGTTGTTCCCATGCCCGTGGTAAGCATGGCTTGCCTTTTCTCCACAGGGTTTGCTCTTCTGGATGATGCTCGTGGTGGGGTCGGGTAAAAGATAGTGCTGGTGGTCTGGGGGGAGGTCACCGCTTTCCCAGGACTCTCGGGCAGTCAGTCACTGTAGTGTTAGGGAAGGACCTTGAGTTCATGGCACATAAGGACCGGTTGAAGTAACCGGACGGCAGCTGGGATGAGGCAGTCTTGGGGCAGTCCTGGAAAGGAGAGATTAATCGGATTCTCTTTGGTCCTAAGCAGCAGAGCCGTAAGCAACGAGGGGAAGCTGCTGACAGACAGTTCTAAGGAAAAGCTGTCCCCAGGAGGATGGGGCGGATTCCCCCCCTGCTTGGGAGCTAACAGAGGCAGTAGATGTCGGAGTCTGAATTCAGCCCTCAGAAATGATTTGAGGGAAGAATTCATTTTGATAATGAGGGAAAGAAAAATGAGTTTCAAACTCATGCTCGTGTCTAGATGCTTCCCTTGACTTTCTGTGTAAGTCACCCTCAGGGCTACTGCCCCAACCAGCACGCTCGCCTGTGAGGTAGGTCCATTGGTATCATGGCAAATGTTTTTATCAACTGACTCATCGGGGAAGGGGGATGTATGAACAGCAAACTATTTTTTATTATTTACAATTTTTATTCATGGAATAAAACAAGCATTTTTATAACAGTATAATTTTAAAAGGATGACTGCAAAATGTTTGTAGCAGCCTTTTTTGTGGTAGCAAAGAATTGGAAACTGAGTAAATGCCCATCAACTGGGGGGTGGCTGAACAAGTTGTGGTGTATGAAAATAATGGAATATTATTGTTCTATAAGAAATGATGAGCAGGCTGGTTTTTGAAAGGCCTGGAAAGATTTGTACAAACTGATGTTGAGGGAAACAAGCAGAACCAGGAATACATTATATACAGTCACAGCAAGAATGTGTGATGATCAATTATGAAAGACTTGGTTCTTCTCAGTGGCTCAGTGATCCAAAGCAATCCTGATAGACTTTGGTCAGAAAATGCCGGCTGCTGCCAGAAAAGAACTAAGAAGACTGAAAGTAAATCAGCACATGCTACGTTCACTTCTTTTTTTGTTTTTCTCTCTTTCATGGTTTTTCTCTTTTGTCCTGTTCTCTCCCAGCATGATTCATAAAGTAATGGATATTAAAAATAAATAAATGTACTAGGAAAAAAAAGATGATTGCACATGAAACTGAAAATCTATTGTGTACAACTTGCTATTCCTTTTAAATTTACAATATAGTTACCATGCAAATCCCTTTTTCCTACCCCAACCCCAGAGATGTGACAATATACTTTTTGCATTTAATCTGTTATTTACATTTTTTCCATTCATTATTTTCTTAAGTCTAGACAATCCACAAACAATCCCCAAGCCTGATTTGGAGTGTTGCTGATTTCCAAGGTGTAAATAAATGCCCACAATGAAAATTTAACAATTGACTGTCACAAGCAATGTCCCCCAGCCCAGCACGTGCCTGGTTAGATTCCCAGGAAATAACCCCTTTCACTTTCTACCCATTACCCTGTGGGTCTGTTCTCTTAACACTACAGCTCATGAGTCCCCAGTGGCACGGGTATCTTTAACAATCAGTCGGTAGGCAATATTTCGCTTTCAGAAAAAGCACTTTCTAATATGGCGTGACAAATATAGTAACTATACCTGGGGCGCACATTCCCATAAATATATACGGCATCTGTGAGATTCCATAAAAGTGCAAGGGCAGGAAAGCACACGTGTAATAAACAGGTACGGCCAAGGTGACTCACGGCTTCCAATAAAAGGCCTTGAACTTACAAGTTGTGCTTCTCTTTAGGGAATTCTTACAGATTTCCCCTTGGAAGCTGTGCTTCTAATGGAGAGACTGTTCTTCTGAGTTTACAAGGCTTCCTCCTTTCCCCATTCTGATGCTGCCAGAAGTCAAGATCTTCTTCCCTGGGATGACTACCTCAGTACCTGTGTGTCTCTACTACCCCCCATCCCCACCCCCAGCCCAGCAAGTCCCTTTCAAAGCTTCATAGCTTTGATTTTTTTTCCTTCCAGAGGTTTCCTTCCTAGTCCACCCTCAGCTTGTGATACAAACTTCTCCAACCGATAAAATTCCTTCAGCTTTAGATATTTAAGGACCCAAAGGGTGTGGCTAATTTGTTTATTCAGCCAATCAAATTGCTCCTTGCTTGACCCAGGGAAGGATATATTCATATCTCATAAGGATAATATACACACGTTGGGAAGACATTAAAATCTCATTGGCTGTGATTGTATCAGCTGGAGTGTGTAAGTGTGTGTGGCGACGGAGATGTACATTTATACCTGCAGCAGCAGGAAGGTCTGAGGGCCGGAGGACGGGTGATAGGCCAGAGCATGTCATCGGTGTCATTAATAGATGCAGACTCACTAGTCAGGATGTCATGGGGGTGGGTGGGCCCAGAGGGGAGCTTTGCTTTGGGTGGGGAATTGGTTTCCGAGGCTCCTTCCAGCTCGGACATTCTAGGACTATAGGAGGGATTGGCAAATCGGGGATCAAGGAAATCTTTTGAGCCCAGGGCCCTTCTCAGCATTTAAGAGAAAGTAAGGAAAACTGAACTTGAAATTGGGAAAACCTGAGTTCAAATCAAACTTCACTCATTTACTGGCTGCATGATCCTGGTCAGGTCACTTATTCTGTTCGTGTCAGTGTCTTCATCTGTAATGGGGAGAAATACCCCCATCTCCGTCCCAGAGCTGTGAGACAAAATGTGTAGAGCGCCCCATGACCCCAGAATCCCGATATAAGTGCTTTCGGTTATTATTCTCATCGGTAACCCTGCACGTACGGCCCGTTCACAGATGGCCAGCACCAGCATAACCTGGCATTAATCATTTACCTCCAGAATGTTAAACTAAAAATGGGCTAATTAAATATTAAGCTCCAGCTCCGGAGCCCTAAGGCCGGGGGAAGCCAGTCTCCTGTTTCAAGGGGTAATGTCCGGAGAAATCCAACCCAGGCCTGTGGAGCAGGGGATGGGAACACAGGGCTGGAAATGCACAGATCTGTCCTTTAATCCCAGGATTTGCTACGTGACGTTGGGTGCGCCATTTCTCCTCTGGAAAATCATAAAATGTGGACGTTGGGAGGGACTTTGGGAACCAGCTGGTCTCACCCATACCTACAAGGAGTCCCAGCTATTACACGCACCCAACAAGTGGACTTCTACCCTCTGCTTGAAGACCTTCGATGAAGGGGAGCCCACCCTTCCTGACATTTTCATGATTCGAAGTTTCCTCTTGTAACTGCTCCCCAGGGTTCCTGGTTCTTGTTCTAGGTCCAGCAGAATAGGATCAGTCCTTCCTCCATATAGCAGAGCTTCAGCTGGCGGGGACAGCAGCTCGTGCTTCCTAATAGTCTTCTCTACCGTAAACCTTCCTAGACCCTTTCTATGTCATGGACTCCAGGCGCTTCCCTCTGCTAATCATCCCTCCTCTGGATGCCTTCCAGGTGATCAACGTCCTTCCTTAACAAGGATGCTGCAAGGGCGAAAACTATCTCTGCTGGTCTTCTGCCCGAGACTGTCTGAGATTCTGCCTGAGGAGATTGTGGTGAAGAAAGCTTAAAGCCAGAGAGAAATGGGAGTCACTATTATTGATTTTTAAGAGCAGATGCACAGAGCACTGGGCAGTCAGGAAGTCCACTAGGCCCCAAACCAACCCAGCCTTAGGCACTCAGGAGATGTGGAACCTTAAGACAGTCATGTAATTGCGGGCTTCTTTTTGCTCAACTGTTAAATATTTCCCAGGGTGGTTGTAAGGGTCAAAAAAGATATTTGTAATGTGTTTAGCATACTGTAGGTGCTTAATAAATGCTTGATTGGTTGTTTTTCATTCTCCAAGGGGACCAAAATGACACCATTATGTTAGAGCTGAGTTACACTGTATTCCACTGTGGCTGGTCAGACCAATTCGGGCTAGCCCCGGGTCGGACACAAATAGTCCCTATGAATATTTAGGGCGGATTCTCCAACCTTGTGCATCTGGAGTTTCTTAATCCATGTTTCCATATAGAGGATGCGGGGAGCTGATTGAGGGAGAATAAATGCTTCTTCCCCTTCAGAGCAAAAGGCAAGAGGAAGCGGACCTCTTACAGGTCACTGGACCAATTAACCAGCTCTCACCTCCACTCTCTCATTTGACCTTCTAAGAGTCTTGTTAGTTGGGAAGGAACAGATTCTTATCTCCATAAGAAGGAAACTGAGTTTCTCAGAGTTTCCTTGACTACAAGTTCTCCATTGAAGGGAGATTTTTTTTTCAAAGAAAGACCTTTCTGTAACAGCTCTCATTGTTAGGAGGCACACACTCTCTCTCTGTCTCTCTGTCTCTCTGTATGTGTTTCTCTGTGGGTCTCTCTGTTTTCTTTCTTGTCTGTCTGTCTCTATATGAACACACACACAAATATATACATACACATCTATTTATCTATCTCCATATATATACATATATATGTATATATCTATGACTATAAACAAACATCAATAAATAGACAGACAGATGGTACTTGGAACATAGGCATTTATAATTAATAATTATATAATTATATATAATTAATAAATTCTACCAGACTGACTGCCATCAAGACTAACTTTGCCTCCTTGTCACTCCACCTGACCCCTCTTCCCCATGCTCCTAGTCCTCTGGAACCAAATAGAACAATCCTTCTTTTCCACACTAACCCTTTAGATTCTAGAAATCTGTCACCCCTACCCCCCGCTCCTTCTCCTCTCCAGGCTAAACAGTCACCCAGCATCTCATCCTGCTCGTTGGTGCTGACCAGCCTCTCCTACAGGGACTCTGCCTTCTGGATCTGAGATCTGCCCCTGCACATCTGGGTCTCCCTGCGTGCCGGGGCCAGTTTCTGGGGAAGACGTGCCTTTATTCGTGGAGAGCCCATTTCTAGATCCCTAAGAGTTGATTTGGGCCAAGCGTGTCGGTGTAGCTTGGGAGATGTTCTGGCCAGCCCTAGACACTGACCATACTCCACCTGTACCTCCTGCCATCCCACAGGCCCTCTCTCACCATGGCTGGTATGGGTGACTTTCCTTCCTTCTTCCTCTTTCGGTCATCCCGGAATAATCTCTCTCTCAGCCTTCCCTCCATATACATTTTCTGCCTCTTTTAATTTTTTTTAATTTTCATATCCCCAGGACTTAGCACAGTATTGGAACATCATAAATGTTTTTATTCATTCGCCTCTCTTTTCCAGGCTAAGCATCTCCGGTTCCTTCAAAAGGCCCTCACTTGGGATAGATTTAATGTCCTTCTGATTTTCCTCCTCTGAGGGTCCTCCAAGGGACCTTTGAGTCACAGATCCAGAAGATCAATCAATCAGTAAGTATTTATTACTCGCTTAATCTGTGGCAAGCATTATATGAAGTCCTGGGGAGGCAAAGAAAGACAAAGACAGACCTTATTTTCTTTTTCTCTCTCTTTTTTAATTAAAACATTTTATTTTTCAAAATGGTGGACGATTCTTCAACATTAGCCCTTGCAAAACCCTGTGTTCCAATTCCCCCTTTTCCCCCAAGCCTTCCCTAGATGGCGAGTAGTCCAATACATGTTAAACATCGTAGAAATATATGTTAAATCCAATCTATGCATTCATACTTGTACAATTATTGTGCTGCACAAGAAAACAAGAGAAGCAAAACAAAATGCAAGCAAATAACAACAAAAAGAGTGAAAATGCTCTGTTGGGGTCCACACTCAGTTCCCATGGTTCTCTCTCTGGGTGTAGACGCTCTCTCCATCAATGAACAATTGGAATGATTTGAATCATCTCATTGTTGAAGAGAGCCATCAGACCTTATCTCCAAGGACCTCACAGTCCATTGGGGAAAAACAACACACAAATAACATTGTACACACCAGAAACAAGTAGAGTAGATGGACAGTAATTTTAGGGGGAGGTTTCTCACAGTTGGGATAACAGGAGGAAGAATTAAGGAAGGTTCTATAATTCTAGCATCAGTTACTTCCCAGCTCTGATTTCTCTCTTCTCAAAGCTGAATTTCCTCATCCTACGTACTAAAGTCTCCCCCTACTCCCAGCTCTTTCTATGTTCTTTGGACCCTCCCAACCCTCACATTTCTTGATTCTAAATTCTCTCAATTTCATCTTTCAAAAGGGGGTCATTCCTGGCCTGCCTTTGGAACCACCAAACAGGAGAATGTTTGGAAAGGCCTTTGCATACTATGGAGTGCTTTGCAAATTATGAAGTACTTTGTAAATGCTAAAGTCTTCTAAAAACTAAAACACTTTCAAAAAGATCAGCTCTACAAACTATAAAGTGCTTTGCAATCTGAAAAATACTTGTCAATGGGACAGTTTCTTCTTATTTTATAGACTATCAAGTGACTTTTAAAAAGAAGTCCTTTGTAAATAGTACAATGCTTTTCATTTGCATTTTGCATTGCCCCTGCTCCTCCAGGACTATCAGGAAAGGTGATGATTTTTAAGGGTCTCAAGCATCTTATCAGAAAGCATAAAGGGCAGTGGGTATGACCTAGAAGGAAGGGTCCCATGCTATGTTGTCAAAGCCTCCAAACACAGGAAAGTAATTCTAACAGTAGCATTTACAGACAAATTGCTTTCTAGGCCGGGAAGGGGCTCTGATTTAATTAATATATCATCTCTGGTGACTTAATTCAGGGTGAAACAGACCAGCCCTTTTGCCCTCGAAAGGAATACCTTCCTCCCAGAGCAAATCACCTTTGTACACAACTGTATTTTCACAGCAGCCATAGTCAGCCTTTCTGCCAGCTTTTGGGGCCCGGTGCCCTCTGGCCTAGGGCCCAGGCCTCCCTTCCTGCCTGCCTGCACTGCCCTGCTCTCAATCAGTAATGAATAGGGAGGCCTTTGTGGCTCTGGGTTCTAGTTAACCAATATCCCAACCAAATTGGCAGTTAATAAGCAGTCTGGGTGCACTGCGGGTGGTTGGCAAAGACCTAATCATTAACTACAAACCCTAATCAGTGGTTGCCATCAGAAGGCTGTAATTTCCCACCCAGAGTCCCCCATCAGGGCACAGGGGGGGAGAGCCACATGGTAATGGATGGAAAATGGGTGATTTCCGGACGGTTAACAACCAATTCTCCAATTAGCCGAGGGCTGGTGGTCTCCCGTGGCTCTCAAGGGATTCTGGGAGACTCATCCAACCTTGGGACCTCCAAGGGCATCCATGAAATCAATGACTGAGACTCAGAGCTTGAAGAAGTCTGAGTAGCCATGGAGGCCCACGAGTACCTGGAAAGAATCCTTTCTATATCACACCCACCAAGTGGTCATCTGGCCTCTGCTTAATGACCTGAGTAGCATTAGGGGAGGAAGGGAGGAACATTGCCTTGAAACAAGGCAAAATTCGAGGAAATTTTCTTTTGCATTAAACTGAAATGCCCTTCTCTGCAATTTGAGATCACAGATATTCAGAGCTGGAAGTAACTTCTGAAACCATCTGGTACAAACTTCACATATTACAGCTGAGGAAACTGAGACCCAGAAGTCAGCTGACTATCCCAATGACAGAGATGGTAAGTGAAAGTTCAGGATTCCCCTAAAGTCTTGTCAAGAAAATTCAGAAATCAAGATTCTTTCCATTGTGTACCATCATAGAAGAAATTAAAGCCTTTTTATTATGGACAGCCCCATCCAGTACCCCCCCACACACATCTTTTTATCCCCATTTCTCTCGGGGAGTTCTTATAGACATGGTCTCCAGCCCCCTCACTCTCCTGGTGGCCCATTTGGGTCGCATATCAGCTCATCCATTATCTTCTTCATACTTTCTATCAAGAACTAAGAAGGACAGGATTTGTTCGTGGAGAGGGGGAAATTCTGAAGTCAGGACTCCTGGCACTGAGCACTTCATTCATTTGAATTTAGACCCAAGAGGAAACTTAGGGACCACCTAGTCTCAACCCTATATTATGCCAGGGAGGAGGGCATTGAAGCCCAGTTCTGGGACTTGCTCAAAATCATACAACTAATAAGTGGCTCAAATCCAGGGACTCTGATGCCAAATTTGGCACCTCACCTATAAGCCAGTTACCTCTTCTCTTCCCTTCATTCATTCCTTCAGAGAATCATAACATATCCGAGACTCAACAGCCATATGGTCAAGCTCATCATTTTATAGAGGCCAGAGGGGGAAATTAATTTGCTAAAAGGTCAAATAGTAGATTAGGGGCAGAATCTGGATCAACTCCTGAAATTCAAGTAAGAGTTACAGTGTGTAGAGCTCTGGACTCCATCCTGGGAAAGAGAAATGAGATACCATTCTCCAATTGATAAATGGTCAAAGGATATGAACAGACAATTCTCAGATGATGAAATTGAAACTATTTCTAGCCATATGAAAATATGCTCCAAATCATTAATCAGAGAAATGCAAATTAAGACAATTCTGAGATACTACACACCTGTCAGATTGGCTAGAATGACAGGGAAAGATAATGGGGAATGTTGGAGGGGATGTGGGAAAACTGGGACACTGATGCATTGTTGGTGGAATTGTGGACACATTCAGCCATTCTGGAGAGCAATTTGGAACTCTGCTCAAAAAGTAATCAAACTGTGCATCCCCTTTGACCCAGCAGTGTTTCTATTGGGCTTATACCCTAAAGAGATACTAAAGAAGGGAAAGGGACCTATAGGTGCCAAAATGTGTGTGGCAGCCCTGTTTGTAGTGGCTAGAAACTGGAAAATGAATGGATGCCCATCAATTGGAGAATGGTTGAGTAAATTGTGGTATATGAACGTTATGGAATATTATTGTTCTGTAAGAAATGACCAGCAGGATGAATACAGAGAGGACTGGGGAGATTGACATGAACTGATGCTGAGTGAAATGAGCAGAACCAGGAGATCATTATATACCTCAACAACGATACTGTTTGAGGTTCTGATGGAAGTGGATCTCTTTGATAAAGAGAGCTAATTCAGTTTCAATTGATCAAAGATGGGCAGAAGCAGCTACACCCAAAGAAAGAACACTGGGAGATGAATATAAACTGCTTGCATCTTTGTTTTTCTTCCCGGGTTATTTCTACCTTCTGAATCCAATTCTCCCTGTGCAACAAGAGAACTGTTCGGTTCTGCACACGTATATTGTATCCAGGATATACTGTAACCTATTCAACATGTAAAGGACTGCTTGCCATCTGGGGGAGGGGGTGGAGGGAGGGAGGGGAAAAATCGGAACAGAAGTGAGTGCAAGAGATAATGCTGTAAAAAAAATTACACTGGCATGGATTCTATCAATAAAAAGTTATTTTAAAAAAAGAGAGAAATGAGATAAGACACGGGCCCTGCCCTCTGAGAGCTTATACTCTTGTGGGGGGTTAAAGACCAGCACACATAATCAGGTAAGGCCAGAACATTGGAGAGCCGCCAATAGTTACATTTTTTCCTAAAGCTTTTTATTTTCAAAACATATGCACAGATACTTTGACAACATCGCCCCTTGCCTAGTCTTGTGTTTCCTTTCCCCCACTCCCTCCCCTAGATGGCAAGCAATCCAATCTATGTTATACATGTTAAAATATATGTTAAATCCAATATGTATAAACATTTATACAGTTCTCTTGCTGCACAAGAAAAATCGATCAAAAAAAGAAAGTAAATGAGTAGAAAACAAAATGCAAACGAACAACTTCAGACTGCTATGTTGCGATCCACATTCAGTTCCCACAGGCCTCTCTCTGGGTGTACATGGCCACCAACAGTTACAGCTGGAAGGGGCTTCCCTCTGGTTAAAGGCAGAGCTGTTAAGAGCAAGCATGGAGGCTTGGAGTCCATTTCTGGAAAGGTCATTTCAATCTAGGAAGGCTTTCTAAAGGAAGTAAACATTTGAGTTACCCCATGATGGCTAAGGGGGGATTCTGAAAGGGAAAAGCAGAGGAAGATGTTCTAGGAACAGAAAAGAGAAGAGGCAGGCTCCTATTCTGGCTCCTAACATCTAGAAATGGCTCATAGGAGAGAGGGCTGAGGATGGGGGAGCTGCCATTTCTGGGGTCTTAGAATGAAAGAGCAAAGGACCCAGCCTAACCAGACCCCTTCTTCTATAGTTCAATGTTCTGGTCAAAAGATGGAGGCTGAAATCCTAGGGCTTCTACTTACTAGCTGTGTGCTTTAGGTACGCTCCTTCTCTTCTCTGGGATTTTCGGTTCCCATTCTGAGGGTGGGATTCAGTGATTTGAGAAGGGGTCTTTCATCTCTAAGTCCTATGATCCTAATCTCCCAGTGGAATAGTGATTAGGTGTTATGAGACTGCGCTGGCTAACAGGGTTATCAGAGCTGTCACTCCTCCTCATCACTCCTACCTTTGGATGGGCCAGGATGCTCTCTCCCAATCCTCCCTCAGCTCCTTCCTTCTGGAAGGAAGCTTTCAAACCAGCCACAGCAACAATGAGGAGAAAAATGGTGGTTGCCCTGCCTTCTGGTAGAGACTTCTTCCAGCCTAATTTCTTTTCATTTTCCTAGAGAGAAAGAGACAAGAAAAAGTCCTCTCCCTGCTCTTGGAAGCTGTTTAATAATTATTAAAATAATTCAACTGCTACAGCTCTGAGCCCCCAGCCGAGAACGCGTCCTGGCAAAATATTCCACAGCCGGGGAATCCAATTTGGAGATACAAAAGCTAGGCCCTGCCCTCGGAGAGCATACAAACTAATGAGGAGGCAAAATAAGGATGGGAAATAGGCAACGGGTGTGGGGAGAAGACATGATGGAGAAGTCCAAGAGCATTGAGTTGCTGAGATCTCAGGAGGGAGAGAAGAAAAAGAAAAGGGAGGATCTGCTTCTTTATGGGTTCAACAAAGCAGAGTCTGTCCAGATATGGCTCATGTCCCCAAAGGCCAGCACCGGTGATCTCATCCCTGCAGCTCCGCCATAGTAACTGCTCTCCACAGACCTTTCCTCAGTGGGTTTCTATACGCACTAGACTTGCTGCCTCCAGACCCTGCTCCTGCCCAGAGTGACCTCCTGAGCTGCCCCTTAGCATCTGTCTTCCCGTCCACGATCCCTTGTCACTGGAAGGACAGATTCACCCCTCGCTCCCATCCCAGCAGTCCCTAAACTAAGCTAACACAAAGTCCTCAGAAGGATCAAATGAAAAACGCTGATGAGATTTCTTCCTGAGCCAGCAAGCGTAGATCTCCAGCGTCCCAATCCCTGGGCCAACCTCCAACTGTGTATTATCTTAGTTTTAAAATGTAATCTGATCTTTGATTTATTGTATTTTTTATTTGTTTTGTTAAATATTTCCCAATTCCATTTTATTTAGTTCCCACCACACTTGCAGGAAGCATGTTTGAAGCCTCTGGCCCAGAATACATGACCCAAAGCAGGTACAGGGCAGGCAGCTTATTCCCACACAGAAGAGGGAATACTAAGCCATAAAGTCTAATGAGGAGACAATCCACTAACTTGTGGTCCTCCCAAGATCATTCAGACTCTGTTCAGATGCAAACTGGGTCTTTAGAAGATTCTTAATTAGGTATGTTGAGGCAGGTAGGTAGCGTGGGTCTGGAGTCAAGAAAACCTGAGTTCAAATCGGTCTCTCAGACAGTTCCTGGCTATGCGACCTTGGGCAAGTCACTGTACCTGTTTGCCTCAGTTTCTCCATTTGTCAAATGAGTTAGAAAAAATGGCAACCACTCCAGTATCTCTGCCAAGAAAAACCCAAGTGGAGTCACAACTGAAATGACTGGACAATAATCAAGCATGTTAGCTTTCTCCTTCACTGAACACAGTCCAATCCAACCCCAGATGGGCCCTTCTTCCTAGGGGCTTCACTTTCCCTCCTATAGTCACATTTTCCTTGTTACCTGTCCCACTGTAGCTGCTGCTGCTGCTTGCCCCTGCCATAGCAGCTACTTGCCGGGACTCCAAAGCTTTTCCAAGCTCTTTGATGGTCTCAAAGTCAGGGAAGAAGAAGGAAACCCCAGAATGAGAGACCGGACAGCCGTGAGCCCTGGAACAGGCTGGGATAGGGGAGACCATAATTCCCATGAGAGTATACCCATTACCCTGGGATAGGAAAGGACCCTTCTTTCCTCCATGCTCAAGCAGAGTTTCAGATTGTCTTCTCAATGGCCATCTCCTAAGGGCTCATCAATTAGAAATCACCCTGGATGTGTCATCGGTTTTTTCCAGCTCAGGGGAGAAACAAAGTTAAATCCAGCCCTCTAATGATCGCTACCTGTGGGACTCATCTCAGTCAAATTGAGAACTGCTAAAGGCTTCGCCTAAGAAGACCAAAGTCTCCCGCTGCTTCCAGTCATCCTGATCCGAACACGGTGGCTCCGGAGGAAAGGAGAGGCTGGTGACCTCGTACAGCCCTCCTTCACTTCAATGCGATTCACTCACACATTACAGCATCACTTTTCTGGCCTCATGATCCCCTTCAAGAACAAAGAACAGACTTTAATTCTACTGAGCCTCAGTTTCCTTATCTGGAAAATAGGGATAATAAATAATTGATATTTCTAATGATCACCTTGAGTCACTGGGAATAATGTAAAATCTAATCTGCCCTGACAGACCAGGACAAGATCCTTTACTTAGATTTCCTTCTAAATTAGTTTGAGGAAATTGATTATTATTATTAATTGCTAATATTTATTAAGAACTTTAAGAGAAGCTCTTTACATATATGAACTCATCTGATCTCAAAATAATCCTGTAAGGAAAGTGCTACTATTATTCCCATTTTATGGATTAAGAAACTTAGGCTCAAGGTGATTAAATGACTAGCTCAAGCCACACAGATATGATAATAATAATAATGATAATAATAGTTACCATTTCTATAAAACAAAGGACTGTACATATGCTCATTTGATTGACGCAACCATTCTGTGAAGTAAATGCTAGTTCCACTTCCATTCGCATATGCAGAAATTGAGGGTGAGCGGAATTTAGGGACTTGACCAGACTCATAAAAGGGTAGTAAGTGCCGGGGGCAGGCTTTGAACTCAGGCCTCTCCTGACTCCAAGCCCATTGCCACATCCGCTCTGTCACCTGATTGCTTCTATACTTGGGCAGGATTTGAACCCAGAACCTCATTGTATCACCTCCTCCTGCCTTTCCTCCTGCACTCCACAATATTCAGTATATCAGAACTCAAATCAAATGAACGAACCTCAAATTGCTCCTCAGACTTTTACTGTGTAACCATAACTTAGGATCTCTCTGTGCCCCAATTTCCTCATCTGTACAGTGGGTACAATAACTCTGTCACTGGTGATTCTTGTGAGAGATTCTTTGCGACCCTTTAAAGCACCAGAATTGGGAGTAATTATGAGCTCGTTGGCTGGCCAATGAGGGGCTCGTCCAAGGTGATCTCGGGGCTTCCTCTCAGCTCGGACAGCCCGGGGTCCATGATGCAGCCCAGACAGACGGCTGGGAGCAGGGGGTGTGGGGGGCAGCAGCCCCTCGATGGCAGAGCCGGAAAAAGCCAACCGCATCCGACTCCCCGTCCCCATCCCCTCGGAATGAGCTCCCCGCCAAAGTGGGGACTGACGGAATGCCAGGCCCGGGCTGCCTGGAAACTTTCTAAGATCGAGCCAAGAGAGTGAGCACTTCGCCTTATCAGCCGGAGGAAGAAGCAAGGGGCCACAGGAGGCGGGCAGAGATCCAAGAGGCGTAAATATTTTCCCAGTGTCTGCCGGGATCTCGTCTCCTTGGCAAACGCCCAGTGGATTGTAAATAACGGAAAATGGCCCCTCTGCTTCCTGCCGCTCCGCCCCCCCCCCCGGCCCACTCCTCATCAGCCTGGATTGGGGGGGTGACCCCAGGCAAGGGGAGGTCCTGGAAGATTGGGGAAAAGGGGAAGATTTCTCCGGGCTTCCCACTGGTTCCTCAGAACTGGGAGGAGAGAGGCCTGTGGCAGAGAATCAAAGAATGTCTGGGAAGGCCCCTTGGGATCATTTTCTCTAACTCCCTCATTTTAAAGATGCTAAAACCGACTCCTCTGAGGAGAAAGAGCTTGTCCAAGTCACACATTCTTGTACTGAAACCTAGAATGGCCTGGAGAGGAGCAGTGGGCTTCAAACTTTTGTCCTCGATATCTTTATCCTATTAAAAATGGTTGAGGATCTGTCCAAAGAGTTTTTGTTTATGTGGTTTATAGTTATATTGATCACATTAAAACTAAAAACTAATTATGAATTTGTAGACTCTGAAAGGATTTCAGAGATTCCCAGGATGCTCTGGACTAGACTTTGAGAACCACTGGGCTAGAGACTGGCAGTTTTCTAGAAAGTGGGGCAGGAATGTGAATCCAATGAAATTGAACTTAACAAGCCTTAATTAAGCACCTGCTGTGTTCCAGGCACTGGGCTAGGGGGACTAAAGCTACAAGACATGGGAATCCAAATCCCATAGCAGAGTCATTTGGGAAGATACTTAGTGTGTCTCGGTTGTTGCTGAGCTTTGAGGTCTCCAGAACCCGGGCCTTTGAAGGTTCTCGGTGGTCTGGAAGGGAGTCCGGAGGCAGCGAGCCCATCCGGTCCTGCACAAGAACGCCCTCTCTAACGTCTCTGACGAGATGTCAAAGAAGCATTAATATGGATGTTAAGGGGGATGGGGGGGGAGACTGAGTCTCAATTCCTGTATCTCCCTTAGAACAAGTGACAAGATGTTGTATCGATTCCCTCCTCGTGTGAGAAAAATCCATCCATCCTTTAGTCCATCCATCGAAGGTGTCAGCAGGACCTAGGCAATCATGCTGGCTTTAGGCTAAGTGTGCCGGGTTCTTGAGCACTTTGGAAATCCTTGAGAAGCATCGGCTGCCCTGGCTCAGCTTTATCCAGGGCACCCACTGAAACTGGCTACGGAGACTCGGTCCTCCTCTGGGGTTTGTTGCCATTTGGGGAGTCAAAGATTCAAGCATCTGGAAGCTTCAAGGCAGAAGTCTCCTGCCAAGCCTCCAAGGAACAGCTTGCATCTGACTCCCTCCCACTTGGGGAGAGGCAAGAAGTGGGGCAGGATCCTTTGATTTTTTTTGACCAGAGGGGAACCTTGTGAACTTTGGAAATCTGGGAATGTATGCTTCTCGGCCTACTGGCAATGTCAGTGTGAGCAATCAGGGACTTATTAGGATCCTGTAAGATTCCACAGGGAGATCAGGAGAAAATCTCCAGTGTGCCTAAGGAGGATTTCACAAAGCAGAGCACCCAAGGGCTTTACGTTAATCCTCTGCGGCAGGTACTATCTTAGATTCAATCTACTAACCCCTGGAAAGATGGAGTTTGCTACAGACTCTGTGTGTGAGTGTATATGTGTGAGTGTGTGTGTGTGTGTGTGTGTGTGTGTGTGTGTGTGTGTGTGTGTGAGAGAGAGAGAGAGAGAGAGAGAGAGAGAGAGGAAGAGAGAGAGAGAGAGAGAGAGGAAGAGAGAGAGAGAGAGAGAGAGAGAGAGTGTGTGTGTGTGTGTGTGTGTGTGAGTGTGTGTGTGTGTGTGTGTGTGTGTGTGTGTGTGTGTGTGTGAGAGAGAGAGAGAGAGAGAGAGAGAGAGAGAGAGAGAAAGAGAGAGAGAGTGTGTGTGTGTGTGTGTGTGTGTGTGTGTGTGTGTGTGTGTGTGTGTGTGTGTGATGGGGGCATGGTTTGTATCAACTGTTTTACTGTATTGTACCTTAGTCAATACCCTTTTAAAGATTAATTAAGTCTGGCCAACTACTTGACACTAACTGGGAAGCACACTGGTGGGGCCCCTGAGCCACCAAAATCTCAGTTACCCTCTTCATTCTGGGGCTGGCTCTAACAGCTGCTATCTGAAGCCTAATTAATCCCCATGCTCCCGGTACTACTGGGCACGAGCACACGTGATGCTGGCAGGGATCACACATGACTTTACTCAAGTGTAAAGGTTTGCTAAGTCCTGGACAGCAGACAGCCCTCTGATTCTCCTGAGGGCTCTGGTACCTACAGGCAAGTGCAGGGAAAGAGAGAAGGGAAAAAAGGAAAAAACTCCAATATGCTGGGTGGGTCACCAGAAGTCACAACCCGAGTCACAGCCAGAGTCACCAAGGTTGGGGAGACAGGGACAGTCTGGGATTCTGGGGAAAGGAGGGCCGAAGGATGGGAGTGCAGATACAACTGGACAACTCCAACGTCCGAGAGGAGAAAACCGACCCTCTGGCACTCGGCCAGAAAAGGCAGGATCCGGGCCCACGGATCCCTGGACTCTGAGTTCCAAGAAATGCAAAATTTCTCTTGAGAAGATGATTTTTGCCTTTCTTTTTCCCTCTGAGTTGCAATATCCAGAACTGGGCCTGCCAGAAGGCCGGGTCCAGACATGAAAGCCCTGGTCCTGGGTGACCAGCTCCCAAGCAGACTTGGCTCTCCTGCTAAATCTCCTCAGCCAGCAAGCTGGGGAAGAGCTTGCCTCAAGAGGGAGAGGGAAACCCCACTCGTCTTTCCTAATCCAAGACAAAGAGTCTTGTTCTGATTTTACTTCTCTGTAACAGAGGGATATGATATATACAATAATATGTAAAAATATGATAGTTCTATAAGGTTATATTATATATGTCCTAATCCAAGACAGAGAGTCTTGTTCTGATTTTACTTCTCTATAAAAGGTTTCCTGATCTTTTTTTTTAATTTAGAAGCTGAGAAGATCTTAAAATGTCAGAGCAGGGAAGGGAGCTTAGAACAGGGGATGTCAGAGCTGGAAGGGGGCTTAGAACAGGGGATGTCAGAGCTGGGAGGAAGCTTACTTAGAACAAAGGATATGAGACCTGGGAAGGGGGCTTGGAACAGGAGATGTTACAGCTGGGAAGAGTCTCAGAATTTAAAAAGTCAGAACTGAGAAAGGAGCTAGCTGGGAGGGACCTGAAGACATGAAATGTCAGAGCAGAGAAGAACCTTAGAACAAGGAATAGCAGGGGTAGGAGGTGTCTCGGGGAACCTTGAGTTTAACCCTAGACTGTCCTGTCTGAAGAAAGACAGTAAGTCTTTAAGTAAGACAGTAAGAACTTAAGTAAGGTCATATAAGTACCACAAGAAATCTTAGGATAAGTCAGACAGACAGACAGAGACAGAAAGAGAAAGCAAGAAAGACAGAGTAACAATGACAGAGACAGAGACGGAGAAAGAGAAAGAGAGACAGAAACACACAGACAGACACAGATTCAGAAAGACAGAGAGAATCAAAGAAAGAGACAGAAACAGAGAGAGACAAAAACAGAGACAGAGACCCAGAGAGACAGAGACAGACAGAGAAGGGGAGAAGGAGAGACAGAGAGACTGAGAGAGACAGTGACCCTCTGGTTTAGATGAGTCAAGCTGAGAATTCTTCTTTCCTTCCCCCTCTCTCTCCCTTCCCCTATTCTCCCTTCTTTCCTTTCTCTCCTTTCCTTTCCTCTCTCTCCCTTCCTCTTTCCCCTTCTTACCCATTACCACCCCCCTCACCTCACAAAACCTCAGTGTGTCCAAGGTAATCTCTCCATGATCCCAAGTGACTCCCATCTTTTTGGGTCTGATAAACCCGGAGGGGAGGCTCATCAGAAGACTTCCCAAATGACATTAATAACAAAAATGAATAACTCTCTGGCCCCAGCCCTACAGGGGAGAAAGTGGGCTGCTTTCTCAGCTCCTTCACCCCCAGGTCTGTTTGTCCTGTTTCTGAAACTCCCCCCAGCAGACTGGAGGCCCCAGTGGGCAGCACCCTCTCCAGACAAGAATCCCCAATGGGTCGGCCACTGTGTTTATAGCTCCAGGCCCTGAGTGGGCATAAACTCCACTTTTTATGTTCTAATTTATAGCTCCTCGTAAAAATCAATCACACACTTAATTGAAGGCCCTTAAATCACCTTTCCCGCAGCCCCTGGGGCTGCAGGCCCTCAGAAGCAAAGCTCTGACCTTGAAGAACCTCCGGTTCACACCTCTCCCCTTCAAGGACCCACCTCTACCCAGGAAGAGCTGGCGAGCTCCTGGCTTGGATTCCCCTTCCCTAGATCATAAGCTTCTGGACCTAGAGGTGGAAAGGACCTTAGAGGCTGAGTCTGTTGTGATTTATGAGCAACATGATTCTCCTGGTGTGTGAGTTTAGCCCACCAGCATTCCTCTTCAGGGTCATAGTTTAGGGAGACTGAGCTAGAGAAACAGGTTGGGAAGAAACCCCAAAAATCTCCTTGAGATTGGGAGGGGGAGCCTGGAAAAGGGGACACCCAGGGTCGGGCAGGGGTCACGAGAGCCATCTGAACTCTTCCCTTGTTCTAAGCCAACTTCTGAGGGCTCAGTGAGCAATAGCCAATACTTGTTTTGCTCAGTTCCCAAGACCGGTCCTGGAAACAGTGGTTGGAAGTTGCAAAGAGATCAATTCAGGCTAGAGATCAGGCCCATCTTTTCTCCAGGAGAGCTATCCTAGATGGGGCGGGGGGGAGAGGGAAGGGAGAGCAGAGAGAGGGGGGTTGACCATGCTCCACAAGTATACAGTAGGCACATAATAAGTGCCTCAAATAAAGGCCAAGTGACCCTTTATCAGGTATACAAAAGGTTTTCTTGTCCCAGCCCAGGCTGACGAGATGCCTCTGAAACCCTCTGGGATTCTGAGAATGACGAGTGATTGGACGAAGGGACACTGGGGCCGGATGCCAGGAGGGATGGAGCTGAGTTGAAAGCCTGGGTTGTCTCGGGAAGGCCTCTTCATCACCTACGCTTCTGGTAGCAGGGGCCTGACCCCCCAGTTAATGGGATGCTGCCAAGCATTTCCACCTTACAGAAAATATTCTTACTATAATCAGTTTAGATCAGCAGAGAGCACTTGTCTTTGATGATGGAGAAGCTGGACAAAGGGGAGAAATGGATGGATGCATGGATGAGTGAGTGAGTAGATGGATGAATGAATAAATAAATGAGGAGTAGATGGATGGGTGGATGAATAAGTAGATAGATGGATGAATGAATGAATAAATGAGTGAATAGATGGATAGATGAATGAATGAATTAGTGAGTGAGTGAGTGAGTGGAAGTCATTTTAAACTATTCAAAAAGAAATTCATTCAAGAAAAAAGAAATTCATTCAAGAGGAGCAACTTAATGGCACAGTGAACAGAGAAGGGCCCTGAAGTCAGGAGGATCTGAATTCAAATTCAGCCTCAGAAACTTAACAGTTATTAGCCATGTGACCCTCTTCAAGTCACTTATCTTCACTTAGTTGCCTCTCCAATGGAGAAAAAAAAAAAAGACCAAGAGAGGAATAGGATGGGAACCAACACGGACCAAAATGTAGACAGAAGACCTGGAACAAAAGCAAGCATCAGATTCTTTGCTGTTTGGGGGTTTGGGGGTTTGTTTCTACTTTGTCGAAAACTAAGGTTTGAGGTTAAGAATTTTCTCTTTTGTAGACTGTTTATTCGATCATTCTTGTGGGTTTTTGAAAATAATAATGCAGAAACCATGATAATGATAACTAGCATTTACATATTACTTGAAGGTTTGCAAAATGCTTTACAGATGTTAACTCAGTAATATATGTCAATTATTAGTTAATACTTATATATACTTACATAAATTATATAATGATACTCGGAATGATATAATATATACATAGAACATAAAAATATATGATACTCAGAGTGATATGTTACAAATACATAACATAAAATATATAATGATTAGATAGATATATATACATATAACATATAAAATATATAACGATACTCAGAGGGATATGATATATACATATAATAAAAATATGATAGAATGATACAAGGTATACATGTAACATAAAATCTATAATGATCAGAGTGCCAGGATATATACACATAACATAAAATAGATGCTACTCAGTGATATGATATATGAATTAACATATAAAATATACAAAGATACATATAATATGTAACATATAACGCAAATGTAACCTGGCACATGAAATGTCACAGCCCTTTTGGGTGGTTCCTGTTAGGAAGCTTTCCCTGCTTAGAGTCTGGCCGGGCTCTGAGCTCTGAGCACTTCCCAACCACACCCAGACCTGTTCACTCTGCGATAAGCTGCCTTCGGTGGCCATCGGTTGGCTCCTGGATCTGGGACTTGTTTGCAGAGGGAGGGTTAGCTTCCCCCAGAGGCCACCTGGCTCGGGAAAGCCCCCCCACCTGCCCCAGAAGGAGGTGTACCTGGGGAGGGGCGGTCATAAATCAGCCATAATCTGTGGGGACTCAAAGTCGGAGAGGGATTGATGCCGGTCCAGCTTGGCAGAAGGGGCTCATGGCAAACAGCATTCCCTGGCACACCTGCTCCTCGTGTTGTACATTAACCCTGGCCGAGTCCTGGGAACTAGGGCCCTGGAGGCCAGGTGGGCTCAGGCTGCTCCTGGCCCTGTCACGGGGACGCGTAGAAGCCTAGATGAGCAGCGCTGGGAGGGCCCCTAGAATGCAGGCCAGGGAATATCTGAGGTGGACACAACCTCAGAGACTATCCCATCAGCCTCTGGTTTTACAGAGGATGACCCTGGACTCTGGAGAGAAGATTCCGCCCTGCCATAGTCAGGTTCTTGCCACATCTTAAGGGTCAAGCCCTTCCACAAAACAGCCCTAAATTGTGTCTTCTCCAAGTTAAGCATTCCCAGTTCTTGCCCAGATCATCGAGTAGCTGGTTTTGAGTCCAGTTCCCTAATTTTTACAGATAGGGAAACTGAGACTCAGAGAATGTTATGACTTACTCAGAGTCGTGGGGTCAAGAAGCAGAGCCATGATGAGAGCCCAGGTCTTCTGTCTCTCGTTGCACCATCCTGCCACTGGGAGGTCAAGAAAGGTAAGAGACTATGAGACTTCAGTACTAAGGGGACTGCTGGTAAGGTAAGAGGTATAAAGCTCAGGCAGGAGGGGCAGCCCTTAGCCGATATCTTACGTGGCCTCTGGGGCCAGAATCCTCCGACCCTGCAGAACACCAGGACCTGAAGAACAAAAGGCAGAAGAACTAAGTCTAAGACATTTTCTTCAAGACCATCCTGGTCAGAAGGAAACTAAGGTCTTAGGAAGTTAAGTTCATTGTCTTCAGAAGGAAATTCATCTTCACCCAGACAATGAACATAAATCTGAGCAGGCCCCTCCCTTGCCCAAGTACCTTCAAAGGCTCCCTATTACCTCCAGAACCTAATGCTAATTGCTCTGACGGCATCAAACCCCTCTACACCTATTTATGTCTAATGGTAGCCATCTCTACAATGTGAGAGGGAAGAAAAAAATGGAGTTGATCATTTTGTTATATATTTGAAAGAAATAGCAAGCTGTGCAGACAGATTTTTCAGTTTTATGTGCAATCATCTTTTTATTGTACTAAGTTATAGAAATGCTACTTTTATTCTATAAATTAAAAAATAAAATAGAATAAGGCCTGGAAAAGTTGCCCAGATCCCAGAGTTAGTACCAAGAAGCAGCATGTTAACTCAGGTTTTTCTGACTCAGCTGACTAATCACTCCAGCCGGGCCACCCTGCCGTCTCTGATGGACAGAAACTTGAAGATTAGAGTTGTTGGCCAATCCTCCGGCGGCGAGCCCCTAAATCTACTCTGAATCAAGCCAGACCTTGGGAAAAGACACGCAGGTCATGGCTAGCCGTGACACCTTTAAGTTCCCCTGAGATCATGCTCTGATAGGGCCAAGGGTCGCTCAAGGGTGTGCCGGCACCAGAATCAACTGTTAAATTTTCAGCATGAGCATTTGCAGCTCAGAAATCAGCAAATGCTGCAAATTAGGGCTCGCTTCATTGCTTTGTTGATTTCTCAGACTTGAAAAGTGATGGAGAAAATGTACATCCTTCAAATTAAACTTAATAGTATTCCCTGAATTTTAGAAGAGTCGGACGTTAAACATTTACGAGCATACCCGTAGGATGCTATCTGGAGCCAGGAGCCAGACAAGAAGCCAGTAAGGCACCAGGGTCAGGGTTCACTTGGGTCCAGGACCGGGGCCCCAGCTTTGGCCAAGGTCAGCCCTCCAGGTTTAATCTGTGACCAGGTCCAAGGGCCAGACCTAGAGCGGAGCCTCCCATCAGGGTCAGCACTCAGCCAGCGGGGCGGGCTCAGTCGAGGGCCAGGGATCACAGCGTCTCCCCGCCTGATGCTCGGTGATCTGGAGCATCCCGGCCTTGGCCTCCGCGGCCCCGTGTTCTTCCTCTCAGAGCCAGCGGGCCCAGACAGGCTGGGTTTGATTCATGCTGCTGCTGTCTCGGATGGCTCCCATAAAGCTGTGTGCCCGATGGATTTATGGGTCATTTCCTTCCTTTCCTCGCTGGGTGGAGAGGCTTCCTGGGCCTGGGAGCCAGCTGGCCCAGGAATAAAGGGGACTGCTCCCTTTTACAGGCATCACACCCCTGACAGTCTTAGGTCTGGCGGAGCTTCGGGCTCCTCCTTGGAACGGAAGCGTCTCTGGGCTCTGGGATGTCAGCGCCAAGCGGGCGTGCCCCAATCTCCCTCTGCCCTTTGTCCGAGAGCCTCGAGTCCCAGGTGCTGCCTCGTCTGTCTCTGAGATGGGACGGGCAGCAAGGAGTTGCCACGGGCCTGGGGGAGGAGGGAGGGCTGGCGTCGGAGGCTTATCTATGGCCGTAAATGGAGTCTGTCTGGGGCCAAGGTCTGGGGCCAAGGGTCAGGCTTGGTCTGGGGCCAAGGGTCGGGCTCAGCCTGGGGCCAAGGCCGGAGCAAGACCAGGACCACAGTCAGGGTCAGCCTGAGACCAAGGCTGGGGCAGACCAGGACCAGGGTCAGCTTAGGGCCAAGGCCGGGACAGACCAGGACCAGGGTCAGTGTCAGGCTCGGCCTGGGGCCAGAGGCAGGATTCAGTCTCACTAGCTTGGAAGTAACCGAAGCATGTGTTGATCCTTGCAGGGATTCTATGAAAATCTAGATCTCCCACGATGTTCGCTGTAGACCTGGGAATATCAGACAGAAAAGGGAGCTCGGGCACCATGTCAGCCAAGCCTGTTACATCAATAGAGAAGAAACTATGGAGGGAGGGCACTTGCCTAAGGTTACACAGATAATCTCGGCCAGTTGGGATCTTCCTCCTCCTGACTCTGATGTCATCATTCTGTCTCTCTCCCGCCCTTGACTTCTCTACAATGAATGGATGAAATGAAAGAAGGAATATGAAGGACTTTCTCCGCCGGCTGTTAAACTTGGCAGTTAAAATCCAACACCAAAAGGGAGATGATCCCTACCTTCAAGGATCACCTTGGCTAATATGGAAATCCTGCACTATGTCATCTTTGTCTGCTTCTAGAACTCATGTGTTTCTTCCCCCTGCCTGGGAGCCCATAGCACATTATTACTGGGAGGGCTTTTCTTGCTTCTATATTTTTTTTCTCAATGATATTTCCTCATTGATCTTCCCTTGGTCTTGATTTTAACTAAGGATCACATCCCACAGTGATTCTGCCTCCCTTTTATTCTAAACTGTTCCTTGTAAGGTTGGAAATCTATGTGGAAATCTAGAAATCCGAAGTGGGAAGAATAAAGTGTGGGTGGGGGCAGAATAAAGGAATTGTGGCAGTTATCTCTTGGTGGCGTTAGACTACAGACTCCAGAGCAGAAGAAGGCAAGATATGACGAGTTCTGAAAGCAAATTGCTAAGCTGCTAGCAGGATATAAGTGATTGTGTCCTTTAATTATTCAGCTATCTTCTGGATCTCCCTCTTCTTCTCCCTCTCCCTTTCCTTCTCCCTCTGTCTTTCCTTCTCCCTCTGTCTTTTCTTCTTCTTCTTCTTCTTCTTCTTCTTCTTCTTCTTCTTCTTCTTCTTCTTCTTCTTCTTCTTCTTCTTTTCTTCTTTTCTTCTTTTCTTCTCTTCTCTTCTTTTCTTCTTCTTCTTCTCCCTCTCCCTTTTTACTTTCCCTCTCTCTCTCCCTCATCCTCTCCATTTCCCTCTTCTTCTCCCTTTTCTCCACCCTCTCCCTCTCTTTTTCTCCTTTTTTCCCTCCCTCCCTCCCTCTCCAGCAAACAACTGAAAAATCTTTGATCTAACTTCCGATGACTCCATTTTTCACAGTGTAAGTTAAAAGATTCCATTTTGGAGTTCATAAAAGATAGGGAGATGAGAGGAGCACCAGGTGTGGCCAAACTACTGACCCATTCTCATTGATCTTTGCAGAACAGCAAAGTGTTAATGAAGTAAGAAGATCTCCACTTCCCAAAGGGGTCTTTCAAGCTGCCAGTTATTGAATTTGACCTTAATTCCTAGCCAAATTGTTGAGGGGATTATCCAGACTGTGGTTCCGAGTGCTAAAAGATGGAGCAGATGTTTCCAAGGAACCAGCATGGGTTCCTCACAATGAGTCATGCTTGACTCACTCATTTCCTATTCTACGGGGGTTAGTGGGTTGTGAGATCAGTAAAATGGGTATTCCGTTCTGCTGGATTTCACTAAGATTTATGCCACCATCTCTCCTCATCCTAAAGGACTAGGAGAGACAATGGCAAAAATGGTGTCCTTCATTTTCAAAGAGGAACAAAATGACATCGCTATGTTAGAATTGAATTATGGGATTACAGTATGTCCAACTGTGGCTGATTGGATCAATATGAGCTGGGAATGCTCTGTCACAGGTTGGACACAAATAATCCCATGAACATGGACCACAGGTGAGAGGTAGATGGATCAGGAGCACTCCCAAGGTGGAAAGCAGCCCTGAAAAGGGCTCGGCAGCCTTTACATCAGAGGCACTAGTCTTCCTCAAACACACTCTACAACCCATTTGAAGTGTCTGATAGATAGTAGAAGATGTGAGATTGGAGATCAAAAGAGAAGTTAAAGCTAGATAAGTGGATTTGGAAATAATTAGTTAGTATTGAGATGGAATTGAATCCATAGGAGTTGAATTGAGTATAAAAGGAGAAAAGAGCCCTGGGGGATACCCAGGGTTTAGTCAGTTTGATCTGAATGAAAATCTAGAGAGGAGAGGTCGGTTCTGGTTCTGTAGGGGGAGAACCAAGAGAAAGAGATGTCCCAAAAACAGAGAGCGAAGAGAATATCAAGGAAAAGAAAGTGGTCGACAAAGTCGGAAGTTGCAGAGAGGGCATGAAGAATGAGCACTGGGGAAAAAACCCTTTCTATTTGACCATTAAGAGATCTTTCACAACTTTGGAGGAAAAAAAATCCAAATGAATGACTGTAATGATTGAAGAGGAGAGTGACGGGGGAAAAACGTGGAGACGCTGATTATAGATGGCTTTCTCAAAGGTTTGCCTTGAAGAAAAAGAGAGTTATGGGATAGTTTTATGGGATAGTTTACAGGAATAATAAGTTAAGTGAAGTTGTTTGTTTGTTTTTAATTTATTTAAAGATGACAGACATGAAAATGTAAACAGCAGGGTAAGAGCCAGTTGACAGGGAGAGATTGGAGAAAGGAAAATTGTGTGAATTATGGTGGGGGCAATCTGTTGGAGGAAAAGGGAGAGGATATGATTAAGAACATATGGAGAGTGATTGGGAAGAAGGGTCTGCTCATCTTCTGAAATGGGAGTGATTAGGGAGATAGATAGCGGGGGAACACATCTGAGTGATGAGAGATGAGGAGGAGGAAAGGAGTGGAGGGAACCCTCATCCAACAGCCTCAATGATGTATGAAGCAAGGCCCTCGGCGAGAAGGGTGGGGAGAGAAGTGCTGTGGAAGTCTTGGGGAAAATGGCGTGGAATAGAAATCGATGTTGTAAAGGATGAGATAGTGAATCAATTATGGAGAATCGAATGTTTGCCTTATGGCAGTGGAAGCCCAGATGAAATGATTTAATATGAATTTGTAGTGGGAACGGTCAGCATAGTTTCATGATTCCTCCAACCCCATTCATCAACACATGATTCTAAACGCAGGAGATGGAGGGTGGGAGTGATTCTGGGTTGGTTTTTCAGCAATAGGACAAGAGAGCAGGATAGCTGAATACAGAGGCCGGCAGAACTGGATCCCGAGGATCCCGAGGAAGGGAGGAAAGTGTGTCCTGTGTAGGGATGGCAGCCTCAGAAATAACTAAGTGAGGATAGGAAGGAAGGTCAGCCTGAGGAGGCTGTAAAAGTGAAACGATAAAAAATTATAAACAGATAAAGAAATTTCCGAGTTTGTGGGGGTGGGAACGGAACACTTGTGGATGATTGCAAAATCGATGGTACGACTATCTTTGTGTGTGGCTGAGATGGGGTGGAGGTACGTCGGGGAGACTGGGAACATTCAATCCCCATGACCTAATCCTCCAGTCTACCTCGCTTTGCCATCATTTGACCTTTTCTATCTTCTTAAGATATGGAAATCTGAAAAAAATATTGATTATATCTGATATTCACTGCTTCAACTAAAAGGGCTAATTTTGAAATTATAGAAGCATTTACTTCTTTTAAAAAATTGGATCTATAAATCAGAAGCTCAAAAAGTTTAATTTTGTAAAGAATAAAACATATTATTTCTTTTTTCTTTTTTCTTTCTTTCTTTCTTTCTTTCTTTCTTTCTTTCTTTCTTTCTTTCTTTCTTTCTTTCTTTCTTTCTTTCTTTCTTTCTTTCTTTCTTTCTTTCTTTTTTTTTGCTGAGGCAATTGGGGTTAAGTGACTTGCCCAGGGTCACACTGCTAGGAAGTGTTAAGTGCCTGAGACCAGATTTGAACACAGGTCTTCCTGACTTCAGGGCTGGTGGTCTGTTCACTGCACCACCTAGTTGCCCCAAAACATATTATTTTTTAAAAAAAGATATGGAAGTCTGGCTGCTGTCCAAAGAAGCCCCTGACTCCCCTGACTCTGTGTCTAGCGTTCTAGAGCACTCTTTCACTCAAGCTAGTAGGAGTTCAATAAATGGTTGATCAATTGACTAAAACCAATCTTTATGTTCATTTTGGTCTTTGAAAACAAAGGACAATAACCGACCTCTCCACCTATTCTTTTGACCCCTGTTTCCCACCCATTCTAGGAGTTTGCTTCTATTCTCTCTCTCTTTTTAAAGTTGTTGTTTTTTGTTGTTGTTGTTTTGTTTTGTTTTGCTGAGGCAATTGGAGTTAAGTGACTTGCCCAGGGTCACACAGACAGGAAGTGTTAAGTGTCCGAGACTAGATTTGAACTCAGGTCCTCCTGACTTCAGGGCTGGTGCTCTCTCCACTGCACCACCTTGCTGCCCCTTTAATTTTTTCTTATTATTATTCACTGTTCCCTTTCCATTTTCTACCAACATACTTGGACCATCTCTTCCATAAAAGAGGACATTTTGTGTTGTAGAAGGGATTCCTAGTCAGATTTAATTTGGACTAAGCAGCCTCTCTGATCTCCTCCAAGTCCCAGAATTCTAAGATTGTGCTGATACACACACAATGCCTTAGAGGTATTTAGGATCCAGTTGGAGAAACAACAGGAACAAAAGTCTTATTTATCCTTCAGAGACTTGATCACTTGCAATCTCTCCCATGAAGCCTTCCACCCCCTCCTGAAAATGATCTCTCTCTTCTGGTCCTTTGTGCCTTTCTCGGGACCCTCACACAACCTCCCATGTGTTGCTGCAGCTTATTCCTCCCCACTTGGCATGAATCCTTTGAGAGCAGCGGCTGAGAGTTATTCACCCTTGTCTCCTCTTCCTTTCCCAGTAAACATGGAAGGGGCTCACTCGGTTGGTTTTCTATCATTGAATTGCACGAAACAATAGGTGCAAGGCAGGATGTGATTAAGGGGGCCCAGAAACTCGACACTTCGACCACACGCTCCCGGTGGATGGAGAGAAGGGTGAGGTCTATAGGGGCTCAACAATCTTTGTCAGATTCTAATCCAATAGACACAATTCATTAGGCACACTCCGGTAAGGGAGGAGCTGCAGGGATTCGCTAACGCCTGGACGCCCTCTTGGCGATCACAGCCAAGGGGGAGATGAGAACAAAATCCAGAGAAAAGTAGTCATGGGGAGAGAATCAGAGGGGGAAACCCCTGGGGAAGCTCACGTAGGAAGTTTGAAGAGGAAGAATGAGAGGGGAATAAGAAAGCTTTGGGAAAAGGGGCACCGGACTTGGAGTGAGGAAGGTCCTTAGGCAAATCACTCAATTCTGGGTTTCAAAATCCTCATCTTTAAAATGAAAAGGCTGACTGGATGGCCCATGAGGTCCTGCAGAGTGCCTGGCACATAGTAGGTACTTAATAAATGTTTAGCGATTAACTGGTTGATTACAAGATCCCTTCTAGCCACCAACTATTGACTTCTAAAGGTTCTAAATTTTCCTCCATTTTACTTAAGTTCCTCTCTAGCACAAGTAGAATTTCTCATCGAGACATCTCATCTACCTCAGACCAAAATAACTCTAACATTCCTGACAAGTGGCCATATGACCTTTGCTAAAAGATGCAATGAGGGTCACGAGGGGAATCGGGAGCGTGGGGGAGAGAGAGCTCCCGGAGGCCCCCCGAGCACGTCAGAGACAGCACCGAGTCAGTGACCAGAGGTGACAGGGTGACTGCTGACGCTTTCCCACGAGAGCTCCCGACAACTCTGGCACTGGCGGGGCGGGGGGGGGGTGCAGCTCAGTCAGCAGAGGGTCGATACCCTGACCGTCCTGGGCCCGTGACCCAGACTGCTCCTACTTTGGTTTCCAGGGGGGTGTGGATTGGCTCTCCAGACCACAAACTTTCCCAGCTGGCCCCTAACACTCTCTGACCTTCAACTTGTGAACCACCCTGCCCTGGGAGGAAACATCAAAGAGAAGAGACATTTCTGAAGCCGGCTCCCTCTTTTCTCCCCCAGCCCCAGTTTCCAAGGAACTGTTCTGAATGATTTGCAGGGAAAGGGAGGGGACCGGGAAAGGAGACTACACACTCTAATTGGGTCTGACACCTTAATGCTGTCCCCCTTGAAGAGAAAAATGGGAAAACTATTAGCTAACTGTTGTCTAGCAGCCCCTAGCCTTTTAAAATAAACACTCTTTCCAATTAGAAAGATTTGTCCCAGGGACCATGATCTAATGTCCCACCAAAACAAACACTCCTGTAATTAGTTTTATCCAGGAAGAAAATTAACTCTGTTTATCTTGGTATAATTAATCATGCCCCCCTTCCTTGTCCAGGGACACATGGGGTGGGGGAGAGATATGAAATACTGTGAGGGGGCACCGGGATCTTAATTTATCTCCTCCCCTCTGCTTACACAACTGGCTGCATGAATTATGTAGAATACTCTAGCCCAGGCCTAACTTTTTCAGGGGTCTGCTTGGGGCCAAGCTCAAAGTCTCACTAAATAAGGCCAAAAGCGTTGGAGAGTTTGGGCTGAGGGGCCAGTGGGCAGACGTCTCAGAGAGATTTATACGGCTTCTTCCCAGCCCCTTCCCCCACCCCCATCGCACCCCCTCCCACAGACACAGACACTGCCTCGGGGACGGGGTTTGGTCAGGGCCACTGTGGCACATAAGTCATTCTGATTATCTTGTTACCAGAGCAAGAGCTCGGTCTCACTGGACTCAATCCAATGGGGGGAGATGGCGTCCAAAACCACATTCCATATCCTTGTGGTGGAGGGGTGGCGGCTGCCTCTCTCAGCTCCACGCCAGCTCCAACATTGTGAAGTTCTGAGATTCTAAAGCTCTGACCCTTCCCTCTGTAAGGCTCTGAGGTTTTAGGGCATCAACGCGGCACAGCGGGAGGTTCTAAGGTTCTAGAGCTCTAACTCACCATGTTCCAAGGTTCTAAAATCCAATGCTTCGTATTGTAAAGTTCAAAGGTTCTAGCGTTCCAACACTTCACAATCCTAAGACTCTCCATGTTTCTAAGGCTATAGCTTAACATTCTGAGGGTCCATGTTTCTAACATTGTATGACTCCTAATGTTCTATAGCTTTAAAATTCTAGAGTTCTAAGTGACTGTAGTTATGAGTTTCTAAGACTTTAACATTCAATGGTTCTAAGGATCTACAGTCTTAGGAATCCAATATTTTATGGTTCTAAAGCTCTAAAATTCAATGTTTCTAAGACATGGTTATTCCATATGATCTTAGAAATCCATTATTTTATGGTTCTAATTCTCTAAAATCCAATACTTCTTATACATGATTTCTAACATTCTAAGACTCTAAGACTATTACTGTAGGGTTCTAGGGTTCTATGAGGCAATGACTTCCCTATTTCACCCCTTATGGGGGAACGGAGCATTGACCCAAGGCCAGTGGGTCAAATTTCCTTCAGGATTGGTCCTTGGCAAGATTAAATTAGAAAAATTTAATAGATATTGACCCACCCACTCTACCTTTCATTCCCAACCTTGCGGTTCCACTGACTGGCCCCTCCTGCTCCCAGTGCCCACCTTTCCCTGGGCAGATCCTTGTCATCTAGCACAATCTCCCCTGGCCTCTTTATCAAACTGACCTCAGTTACCATAAGTGGGGAAAAGAGCCTTCACATTGATGGGGAGAACAAAAAGATTTAACAGCCTCCACAAATGATATCCCTCTTCCAGCCACTGGATTTCATGGGGGAGCCTCCAAGCTCAGCCCAAAGGAATATAATGTGATGGGCCAAAACCTCCACCCCTTGTAAGCCCAGGTGAGATAAAGATTCCAGTGATTGCTCTTCTATAGGCTTTGCACTGGAATGAACGGGAAAGAATTGTTCAGAGGGACCGGGAAAATTGGGCCACATCCTCGGCCTGCCTGCAAATTACCAAGTGACTTGAGGGATGGATTTCCAGAAGGTGGAGGAGCCCCTCCACCACCAGACACCAAAATGGCAAAGATCCGAGGGGTCTTAGAATGTTGGAGGCGGAAGGGCCTTAGAACAGAGAATGTCAGAGCTGGAAGGGGCCTTGGAGAACTCCTAATCCACCCATTCAAGGAAAAAAAGTGAGAAACCTTCCCTTTTTTGGTTCCAGTCTCTCCCCCCCTCCTGGGTGCCAAGAACTTCAATTAGCCACACTTGAGAAGGCAAATGGTGGTGGCGAAATCAATGGCCAAGGTCTAGGGATCTGCCCTTTTCTTCTTGGGGGATTCTAGATTAGTGAGAGAAACCAAACTCTTCCTAAACATCAGAGTTGTTCCAAAATGAAGTAGACTGCCTGGGAGGTCATTGGATCATCAAATAGTGGCTGGATGGCCACTGGTTGGGAACATTCTAAGAAAGGAACCGGGGGGATGGGGGCCTTGGAAGACAGCCCTGTGCCCCATCCTGCCTCCACAGCATCTCACACCCGTCCCCTTCCTGTCTGCTCTAGTCCAGGCTTTCATCCCATCTGCCCTGGGCTGCTGCTCCAATGGGTCTTCCTGCTCCATTATTATCTCTTCCCAGCCCAGGTGGGGCTGCTGCTCTGCTCCAAAGCGGCTCTCACCCAGAGTCCAAACTTATCGGGCGGGAATTCCGGGAAGGCCTTTGAAGCCACGGGAGCCCTCTGATGGTGGGATGGGCAGCGAGCTCCGAGATGGAGAGTCCCTGCCTCCCAAGGCTACACAAAGAGAGTCTGATCTTCTCAGTTGAGAGCCTGCACTTCCCTAGGAGGGAGGAGATGTGGGGATGGAGAGTCTCCTCCCCTCCCCGCCTCCATTTTGCCCCATGCTTATCCCAACCACCTGGGCGGCCCTCGCTTTCTCTGTCTTCCAAGATGGACCCCTGGGTGGCACCACGGTGCATAGAGCACTGGGCTGGGGGGGTGAGGAATACTCATCTTCATGAGTTCAAATCCAGCCTCAGACATTTCCCAGCTGGGTGATCCATCAGACATCACTTAGTTCGGTGAGCCTCTGTTTCCTCATTTGTCAAATGAGCTGGAGAAGGAAATGGCAAATCCTCTGATCTCTCTACCGAGACCCCCTAGCTGTAAACTAGGGCAAAATAAATGCTAGGTCTTCTTTTTTAACTCATGTAGTTTGTTTGTTTTAGCTTTTTTTTTTTAAATAACTTTTTATTGACAGAACCCATGCCAGGGTAATTTTTTACAGCATTATCCCTTGCACTCACTTCTGTTCCAATTTTCCCCTCCCTCCCTCCACCCCCTCCCTCAGATAGCAAGCAGTCCTTTACATGTTGAATAGGTTACAGTATATCCTGGATACAATATATGTTTGCAGAACCGAACAGTTTTCTTGTTGCACAGGGAGAATTGAATTCAGAAGGTAGAAATAACCCGGGAAGAAAAACAAAAATGCAAACAGTTTATATTCATTTCCCAGTGTTCTTTCTTTGGGTGTAGCTGCTTCTGCCCATCTTTGATCAATTGAAACTGAATTAGCTCTCTTTATCGAAGAGATCCACTTCCCTCAGAATACATCCTCAAACAGTATCGTTGTTGAAGTATATAATGATCTCCTGGTTCTGCTCATTTCACTCAGCATCAGTTCATGTAAGTCTCGCCAGTCCTCTCTGTATTCATCCTGCTGGTCATTCCTTACAGAACAATAATATTCCATGATGTTCATATACCACAATTTACCCAGCCATTCTCCAATTGATGGGCATCCATTCATTTTCCAGTTTCTGGCCACTACAAACAGGGCTGCCACAAACATTTTAACACATACAGGTCCCTTTCCCTTCTTTAGTATCTCTTTGGGGTATAAGCCCAGTAGAAACACTGCTGGGTCAAAGGGTTTGCACAGTTTGATAACTTTTTGAGCATAGTTCCAAATTTCTCTCCAGAATGGCTGGATGTGTTCACAGTTCCACCAACAATGTATCCGTGTCCCTGTTTTCCCACATCCCCTCCAACATTCCGCATTATCTTTCCCTGTCACTCTAGCCAGTCTGACAGGTGTGTAGGGGTATCTCAGAGTTGTCTTAATTTGCATTTCTCTGATTAATAATGATTTGGAGCGTCTTTTCATATGGCTAGAAATAGTTTTAATTTCTTCGTCTGAGAATTGTCTGTTCATATCCTTTGACCATTTATCAATTGGAGAATGGCTTGATTTCTTATAAATTAGAACTAATTCTCTATATATTTTGGAAATGAGGCCTTTATCAGAACCTTTGACTGTAAAAATGTTTTCCCAGTTTATTGTTTCCCTTCTAACAAGATCGGTAACCTCTTGAAATCAGTCCCCAGAACACCCCTCCCCCAGGGACTCTAGACTGAGAATTTCTAACTGAGTGGAAAGTTCCCTAAACCTGAATCAGGAGAGCAGATTCAAATTTCCCTTCTGACACAGTCTGGCTGTGTGACCTTTAAGGAGGGCATCCTCTCTGAGTGCAAAATGCCGATCTCTTTTCCAAAGTTCAAAGTGCCGCAGAAATGAGACTTCTTTCTCCTCTCTCTCCTCCCTGAAAGTGACCAAGCCCATAATTGGGGGGGGGGGAGGAACTGAAAAGCTTTCCCTAGGGAAGGAGACACTCGCCTCCACCCCTGAGAGAGTTGGAGCTGAGAGAGATGCAGTCCCCCCCTCTCTCCCCAGCAGGAGTTAAGGATCGAATGGGTCAGAGCAGGAAGGAGCTGAACCTCCCTCAGGAATCCTCCAAATCCCTTCCTGAAAGGCCCCGGGATAGAGCTGAGGGGCCCAATCAGCTCAGTGTCAGGCTGAGCCTGTGGCTTTAGCTGGAGCGGAAAGGGGGATCCTGGAGGAGGATTTACTCCGTCTCGTATAAATAGAAATATTTCCATAATTTGAAATGTTCAATTAGAACCTTACTTGCAGGATTTGAGTCTGCCACTGCTGAGCGGGAGCCCGAGACAGAGCCGCATTCCTCCCCAGGGCCCTCTGGGGGGCTTTCCTTCCGGAGCCTCCTCTCGAGGGCTCCCTGGAGCCGGCCCGATGGCCTTGGGAGGGTGCCCACCCGTCCAGTCCACTGAAATCACTGGGCGGTTCTCCCCACAGGCCAGAGCCAGAACTACAAAGGAAACTCCACCCAAGCCAGGACAAGGAGGGAAAGCGAATTTCCAAGTTTCCAACACATCCAAGGGTGTTGTCTTTTAATAAGTCTGGGGTGGAAACCACTTCCTCAGCTTGGACCCCTTCGTGCCAGGAACACTGGTTAAGGGATTGATGTCAACCTGGAGGGAGGTCCTGCGTGGTGGCCACAGGATGCTGGCCCCGGCCCTGGGTGTTCAAAGAGTCTATCGGTGGCTTGGCTGGGAGCCGAGAAAGGAGGCAGACCCGATTTACAAATGACACAAAGCCGGGATGACACATTCCCCGGCAGACGGGAATCCAAGGAGTCTGGAACATCGGCCCAATGAAATAAGAGGAAATAAGGATAAATGTAAAGTAACACACCCAGGCTCAAAAACTAAACTTTACAAGTTTATATCCATATGTAAAAAATATTATCTATATAATTATAAATATACACATATATATTATCTATATGATTATATATACATATACTATATATAATTATATATACACACATATAATATTATCTATATAACATATATACATGCATATAGTATCTATATAATTATTTATACAACATATATTATCTAAATAATTATATATATACATATAATATTATCCATATAATTATATCTATACACATTATATATAATAGTATATATGTAATTATATACACACACATAAACACACACAAGAGTATATAACACTTTGTCTGGGAGGGGATAAAAGACCTGAGGATTTAAGTTGTTCTCTTTCTCCAAGGAACCAAAGAGACAAATTGAAGCTTAATATAAGGAAAGTTTTCCCAACAATGAGATTGTCACTCCCAAAGTGAGAGGGCCTATTAGAGGAGGTAGTAAGTTCCCCATCATTCAGCCTTTTCAAACAAAGGCTGGCCTGTCTCCTGTCTTAGATGATTTCGTGGGGAATCCTACAAAGATACAGGCTGGGTTTAATGGCCTCTGAGCTAAGATCTTGGATCATGGGTCCAGAAGGGGTCTCTGAGGTCCAACTCCTTCATCCCTTCTGTGCTCCACAGCACCACTGGTTCTCATAATCCATTGGATGGGAGCCCAGAGACCTTTTTGAACCAGGACTTGATCCACACACTCAGCACGCGGTCATCCACACGCTTCTCTGGCACTTGTAGTGCTGAAGAACCCATCATCTCCGAAGGCAGCCTGTACCACACGAAGACAGCGTGGGTGCTTAGGAAGCGGTTTGGGAGTCTGACTCTGAATTTGCCCATTTGAATTAGAGCCCCTTGGAACTTGCCTCATCTCCCTGGCTAGACCACAGGTTCCCTGAGAGCAGGAACTTAGTCTTGTTCTTCAGTTTCCATTCGGCACTGGGCCCAGGATCCTTCCAATAGTTGGCTCTTAATGCATGCATGCTAATTATATAGAATTAAACTAGTTACTTCTCAAGGAGCTCTTCATCCAGTCCAATCAACCCACCGAGCTTCCTGGAGTCTTCAGTGTCCCTGGTCAGCTCTGTCCTAGCCCTTTAGGGATGTCAGCTGGTAAAGAGCTGCCACATCTGAGCTGATGCGATCCTATCACCAAACCAGGACCAGGAAGACTTGGCAGGGACTGGGGGTAGAGGAGCCCTAGATTCCCTAACTGTACTGCTGGCCCCCAGATTCTGGCCATCCGCTTTAGGGAAGGAGCTCACAGCACATATCAAAGAGGAAAATTCCAGGCTCTCCCAGAGACACTAGGGTACAGCCCTCCCTTCTCCCACCACCATGACTCCAAATGCCCCTCAAACCAGGGACCACCAAGTTCATCTCCTCACTGGCAAGAGCCCAGAAAATTCTCTGAGGTTCTAAGCTATACAGCAGGTGTTCAGTCATGTCATCCATGTCCAACACTCTGACCCTATTTGGTATGTCATTTCCTTCTCCGGCTCACTTTACAAATGAGGAAACTGAGGCAAACAGGGTGAAGTGACTTGGCCAGGGTCACACAGAGAGAAAGCATTTAAGGTCAGATTTAAATTCAGAATAAGTCTTCCTGACTCCAAGCTCAGTACTCTGTCCACTCATCTGTCTAGTAGTAGAGAAGGTACAGATCTGACTTAATGGACAGAAAGTCATCAGTGGGAGTTCCCTATACCTATTCTGCTAATTATCATTATTATTGCTATTACTATTACTGTACTACAGTTCACAGGTCCTCCTCATAAAAAATGCTTTGGATAAATCTAGAAATATATATATACACACACACACATACACACACACACACACATACACACATATAAGAATTGCATATGTTTAACATATATAAGATTATTTGCTGTTAGGGAGGGGATGGAGGGAAAGAAAGGAGAAAAACTTTGGAACACAAGGTTTTGCAAGGGAGAATTTAGTTAAACTATTTATGCATATAGTTTGAAAATAAAAAGCTAAAAAGTTTAAAAAGAAAAAAGAAGTTTCAAAATAAAAACAAAAACTAAATGAAAAAATATTTTGACTCTAGTATATTGGACCCAGTCATTCTGATAATAATAATTGACATTTATATAGCACTTTAAGGTTTTCAAAGTACCGGCATTTAGCACAGAACCTGGCACATAACAAGTACTCAATAAATGTTTATTGACTGACTGACAAACATTATAATCTTATTCGAGCCTTCTAATGATCCCATGAGATAAGGGCTGTTATTATCTATCATTTTGCACAGAAGAAAACTGAGGCTGAGAAGTTAAATGATACCCAAGGTCAGGCAAATAATACATAGGAAAGGCGGGGGTCTCCCTGAACAGATCTCTCCTTACATCAAGTTCAAGGCTCTTTTTCAGAGCCCGCACTAACTCCCTGCCCTGTCTTCCTACTGATCTCTAGGTAGGCAGAAGCTGTCAGATTGTTAGGGGAAGGAAACAGCTGTTGGATGTTGTTTGGGGAGGCTGGAAGCCGAGTTCAAATCCAGCCTTAGACCCTTAGCTCTTTCAACTGTGGTTTTCTCATCTGAAAGTGGGATTAATAAGAGCACCTACTTTTCCAGAATTGTCATGTGACTCAACTGAAAGAAAAATTGCAAACTTGGAAGCACTATATTCATTCTAGTCCTTACTCCTACTAGTGGAAAGAGCCTTGGATTTGAGCCAGGGCACTTGGGTTTGAATGTAAGCTCTAATTAAATTTTTAAAAATAAATTCATTTTTTAAAATACAATTTTTATGTTTAAAACACTTTTTTAAAAAAATAAAGAAACCTAAGCTCTGCTCCTTAGTAATCATGGAGCCTCGAGTGAGCCACCCCCTTTCTCTCTGGATCTCATTTCCCTGCTCCATAAAATGAAGGTGTTGGGCTGGAGGGTCTAGCCCAACTCCCCATCCCATAAAGCGCCTGCCAGAGGAGAAATTCGGCTTAGTACGTAGGGCCTGGGCATCCAAGGGAGGGGCAGGAGCCTCAGGCCCAGGAAAGCCTCCGCTGCATTCTGAACGTTCCCACAGCGACCTGCCCGCTCTCCCGAAGCCCTCCCGCGCAGGTGTCCGCCACCTCCTCCGCCCGCCTGTGGGTAGGCGAGAGACCTTGGGACGGACAGCTCACAAGCATGTGGACAGGTCAAAGGAGTGCCTCGGAGATGGCGGCCTTCCTTCTCCTACGGAGCGGTTTTATGACTAAATCAAAACCAGGACCCTCCGCATCTGGTGATGGTGGCGGCTTCATCTGGCCTGGGTTAGCGATTTCTCAATGAACGGTGCTAACCGTGCTCCCCAAAGCTGCCATGGAAGCAGTAGGGAGGGGCAGTGGGCGACAGGAAGGAGGGAGGGTTAGTTGGGGTTGGGGGCAGGGGGGGCGGGATGAGAGACAGGGCCTAGTCCTCATGTCCCAGCATGATTCACACAATTAAGCATTTGGATGTGCTCCTTTCCTCAGCAGGGAACTATTATGTAAATGCCCCGAAAAATGACTTTCCCTTTGAAAGTTTCTAGTAAGAACAGCTCAGGCTAAAAAGCGTGTCCAAAGGGTAGCCCCTGAACCCACCAAGTGTTTGCTTTCTCTCCCCCATCCCATAACCTTCCCCCTCCCCCAAGTTGGGTCAGTCTAAAATTTCTGAAACAGATTGGGAGGAGATGAAGGGAGGAAAAAAATGGGAAAAAAACTGGAATGTAGGCTAAATGAATAGTGAGTGTGACAAAATCCAGAGTCTCATAATAATCAAGTTAGTATGTTTTCCATTTTCTCCCAATGTGTTTTACATTTTTGCTACATAAGGAAAGAGCTTTTAGATATTTAAGCAACATAATGTGAACCTTAAAAATGACAATTCTAGCATAAACTGCTTTAAATAATTTATATTTTTATAGTATAATGTGTGGGATAATGCACACTTAATTATATTAGCAGCCCAGGGAATAAATAATATTCCCATTTTGGATGATTGGAAGAGGTTATGGGATGCAAACATTGACATCTATCTGTAGCTTTATCGCCGACGATCTCGGCGCGGAGGCTTGAGATTGCAACAGATTCGTCAACGAGGGTCAGACACATGACAACTGGAAGTGAGGAGGGGAACCTAGCAGAAGAGCGGAGATTTGGAGAGCCGGGGAATGTCAGAGCTGGGAGGGACCTTAGAGCATGGAGCCAAGAGGAGCTGAGCTGGGAAAAACTTGGGACACAGAAAAGAGAATGTCACAGCTGGGAGGGACCAGAGAATGGGGGATGTCAGAGCAGGGAGAGGGGCTAAAATAGGGAATGTCAGAGCAGGGAGAGGGGCTAAAACAGGGATCAAAGAGGGTGAGTTGGGAAGAATTTAGAAAAGCTGTCAAAACTGAGAAATTTACCTAGGATTATTAACCCTTTCATTTTCAAGGAGAAAACTGAGGCTAAAAGGGAAAAAAATCACTTGTTCCATGTCACACAGTAATCATGATACCCATTTACACATGCAAAGTCCTTTTGTTACAAAGCATTTCCCTGTGAGACAGGCTTTAATGCTAGAAGGAATCTGAGAGATAAAATGAGTTACTCTTTGCCAGGTGTTTCTAAATCTTAAAGTGCTCAGTAAATGATAATTAGTAGGAATAATAGTCATAGTAGCAGTTGGTAGTGGTAATAATGGTATAGTAGTAATAATAATAGAAGTAGTGGTGGCAGTGGCAGTGGTAGTGATAGTAATAGTAGTTCTAGAAGGAGGAGGAGTAAAGTGACAATGGTAGTAGTAGTAACAGTGGCAGTGGTAGTAGTAGTAGTAGTAGTAGTAATAGTGGCAGGAGTAACAGTAGCAATAGTAGTAGTAATAGTGCCAGTAGTAACAGTGGTAGTATAAGTAGTAGTAGTGGTAGTGTTAATGGCAGTGTTAGTAATAATAATAGTATAGTAGTAGTAGTATTAGTAATAGTGGCAGTAGTAGTAGTGGTAGTAGTAATAATAGTAGTGGTGGTGATGGTGGTGCTGGTATTAGTGGCAATAGTAATAGTGGTAGTAGTAACAGTAGCAAGTAGTAATAGTAGCAAGAGGAGTAGTAATAGTGGCAGTAGTAGTAGTGGTAGTAGTAATAATAGTAGTGGTGGTGGTGGTGGTGCTGGTATTAGTGGCAATAGTAATAGTGGTAGTAGTAACAGTAGCAGTAGTAATAGTAGCAAGAGGAGTAGTAATAGTGGCAGTAGTAGTAGTAGCAAGAGGAGTAGTAATAGTGGCAGTAGTAGTAGTAGTAGTAGTGGTAGTAGTCATAGTAGTAGCATCCTAGCAGTAGCAGCAGTGGCAGTGGCAGTAATAGTAGAGGTATAGTATTAGAAGTAATAGTGGTAATAATACCAGTAGTAACATCCTGAGAAGATAAGCTATGTGTGCAACTTAGGGAACTATGTCCAGTACTATACTGGTGGATGTTTAACAACCAACTCTCCAGAAGAACAGTAAAGCCACGTCCATGAAACAATTTAAGTTTAATCAGCATTAACATTTTCTCCCTCATTTTTAAGTCTAGAAATCAGCAAAACAATCACTGAAGCCCTGATTCCCAATATTTGCTCATTTTTCCCAGTGAAAAGTTAACAATCAGTTTGGCATTCTCCCTCCCTCAGCCAGGTTTTTGGTTGTGCTACAGGAATGGGCAGAATAAAAAGGAGGAGAGTTCTCACTCTTCAGGATCCCTGCCTCCCTTTCTTCCTCTCTGCCACCCCCACGTAGGCCCCAGGGGGTTTAGAAGGGCCTCTTCAGAGACCATCTGGTTCCACCCCCTCACTTTATAAATGAAGACACTGAAGGCCAGAGATTTGGCCTATTGGTGGGTGGGCATTCCGAAAGCAGATTTAGGCTGAATGTCAGGGAAAGTGTCCCGGAGAGAAAGGCTGCCATCAGGGGAGTGGGCCGGGAGGGCCCCTGACAAAGCTTGTCGGATGTCTCCCGGTAGTGCATGATGACAACCCAGACTTAAAGAACGCTTTTTCTCTGGAGTGTGAAAGGATGATCAGCTTCCTCCATTTGGAACCTTGCAGCTCTTTGATGCCCTCCTAGCTCGGGAGTCAGACCCTCCTGGGCTTCTCCCTCCAAAGCAGAGCAGCCTGGGAACTCATCTCCTCTCTCTCTCTCCCATTCCTCTCCACTGCCAAAATGACCTTTGGGTCTAGATGGTGGGACCGGATGGTCTCTGAGGACCCTTCCGGCTCTAAATCTAGAATGCGGTTGCTACCAGGACTAGGGGTGGTCTGGGTTGGGGTCTGCTGCTGCTTTGTCCTGGGGGAGCGGCTTCTCCTGTATCATCACTGAGGGAGGATGGAAGCGAATGTGAAAAACAATCCTGAGACTTGAGGGGGCCTCAGATGGGTCCGGACCAGCCCTAGTGGCCCCCTTCTGACTCACTTTCCCCTTCCTTCCTAAGGGCTCTCTCTGCCTTTCCTGATGCCCCGACATCAGCCTCCCAGGGGAGAAGAAGCTCAGTCCAAGAAGCCGGAGCTGGTACTTCCACTCCCTCTTCCCCATGGTACCCCCTGCCCCCGGCCTGTCTTCTAGGACATCATCAATGAACAAACAGCCTCATCTGATGCAAATACTTGGAATGAGGAGACCTCTGGTGGAAAAGAGGCTCTACCGGGTGTCCAGATTTGGCTGCAAAGTGTATCCCAGCCTTGGTTTCCTCATCAGTAAAACGGGGCGGGGGTGGAGAGGGGAAGAATACTTGAGCCGTCCATTCCCCCCATTGTGGGGAAAGCTTACCGAGGGCCTGCAGTCATTATCCATGCTTCCATCAAGGTCAGTGCTACAAGGTAACTGAGCTCTGGCTGACTCTGCCAGTAGAATTAGATTACATCTTAACCCCTTAGATTGTAAGCTTCTTGAGGGCAGGGGATTTCTTACTTGTCTCCCCAGTGCTTAACCCAGAGCCAGGCACTCAGTACATAGCAGGTACATAATCAATGTTTTTTTACTAGAACAAAAACTCTAGGCCAGAGTACGGACCAGTGGCTGGCAGCGGTTGCCGCCTGTGGGGCCTCCAGGCTGAGTTAGGAAAGGTTGTCACCAGGCCGGTCAGAGAATGATGAATTTTCCAAGCAGAGAAACTCGACAAGACCAATGAGGAAGTCATAGAGGGTGTTGGAGGGAATCCCAGTTCCCCAAACCATTGAGATGCTCTTCGGCAAGGCCCCAGATGGTTTGAGACAAGGGAGGCTGCTGGGTGGTCAGGCCATTCAGTTCTTCCCAGAACTACCGGACATCATATGGTCCTCCCTCGGGCAGCCGGACCACCCAGACCCCAACGAGAGCTCCCGCACAGCTTTCCTCCCAAAGGGCCGGCCAGCCTTGGCTTGAAGACCGCCACTGCATCAGAGGCAGCCAGCTCACTCTTGGCTTGCTTATCTCACACCCAGACAATGGATCAATCTATTAAACATCTATTAGGCACCTATTATGTGTGCCAGGCACTGTGCTAGGCACTGGGGGCACAAAAGGGGCAAAAGGCAGTCCCAGCCCTCAAGGACTTTACAATCTAGTAGTTGCCTCTTTGTGGCTTCCATACCCATTACTCCTTGCTCATTCGACTGGAGTTAAGTTTGCTTCATGCTGTGCTTACCACTCCACATGCTCACAGGTACCAGGCAATATGTTGCAAGGAAGGGGACATTCAGAGAAGTGGGGTGGGGAGGGTCAAATCTCAGGTCTAATATTTTCTTCTTTTATCTCCCAATTTCTATTTTCTCAATATCTCTTGAATATTGTGTACTCCCAGAGCCCCCAACCTAATCTAGACCTTCATCACCATCTACTTAGAAGAGCATTATAATGACCTACTAATAGGTCCTCTCCTCCCTCCTCCTCATTTCCAGTCCATCTTCCAAAATGATAAACAGATTAAGCCTGGGCACGGAAGTGGCTCGCTTACACATGCTGCCGGGATCATTTGTGCTCCAGTCTCTCTCTCTGGGCGGGCTTACTCACCTAAACCTGCCCTCATGATGAGGAATTTCCCCAGAGGGAGGAGTATTGTGTCTGCTGCCCCATTACTATACATTATCAGGATCCAAAAGGTCTTTCTGGTATGGAGGAAAACATCCATTCATACAAAAAAAAATTTCCTAGGTCCCCACTGGTGGTTTTGCATTTATGTGAATCAAGTAGTATTGATATCACTATTAAACACAAAATATTCTCTAAACTACCACCACCACCACTGCTTCTACTACTATTACTACTACTACCACCACTATTATTACCACTTACTATCACTGCTACTACTACTACCACTACCATTATTACTACTTGCTATCACTATTACTACTTCTATTACTTGCTATCACTGCTATTATTACTACTACTTACTATCGCAACTACTATTACTACTACTTACTATCACTACTACTATTACTTGCTATCACTGCTACTATTACTACTACTTACTATCACTATTACTATGACTATTACTACTACTACTACTTACTATCACTACTACTATTACTACTACTTACTATCACTATTACTATTACTACTTACTATCACTACTACTACTATTACTACTAGTTACTATCACTACTACTATTACTACTACTACTACTTACTATCACTATTAGTTACTATCACTACTACTACTATTACTACTTACTATTACTACTACTACTACTTACTATCACTACTACTACTTATTGTCATTACTACTATTTACTATTACTACTAATACTACTTACTATCACTACTATTATTTTTACTACTTACTATCACTACTGCTATTACCACTACTTACTATCACTACTACATTACTACTACTACTACTTACTATCACTACTACTACTATAACTACTTACTATCACTACTACTACTACTTAGTATCATTACTACTACTTACTGTCACTACTACTATTACTATTACTACTACTACTACTTACTATCACTGCTACTACTACTACTACTACTTACTATCACTACTACTATTACTACTACTTACGATCACCACTACTACTACTTTCATTGAACAAAGCCATTCTCTCTTATTCTGAGGTCATTAAAGCATTGTCAAGATATTTTAGCACGCTGATACTTTGGGGATGGTTCTGAGAAAGTGTTCTGCTTTTTTTAGCAATAAAACACACTGAAAGTAAAACAACAGCCCTAAGTATCTTGCAGCTGTCTAGCTCTACTAGCTTAATTGAGTGCAAAAAATCAATACACACCAGATCAGCCAGCCGCTCACACAGCAAAACACCTGCAAGGCCAGTCTGTCTCCTCGGTTCCTTTCTTTTATATTGTAGAGAGCAGCAAAATACTATGGAGATACCAATTTCCCTACTCTCAAACTGTAGATCACCACAAAGGGCAATAAACTTCAGTCATCCAATCAGCTCTCAAGAAAAGAAGGGAACACTTCCCTTCTAATCAGCACAGCTCCCAGCAAAGCAGCCAAAAAGTCCATCAGTCTCTACTTCTCTGGCTCAGCTAAAGCTGAGCACCTAGCATGTGCTATTCTCTCCTGTTCTGTCTTCTGATGCCTTGGCTTCTATAGAAAAGTCTCCTGGCATCTTTGGACTCTTTCTACACTAAGCTTCTTTTTCCATCTTGCAAAAGGAGATTTACTTAGTCATAGAAGGAAAAATACATTTAAGAAAGATATACACTGAGGTCACTCTGCTGATTCATCTGATCACATCAGCCCTGCCTTTGAGTTGCCTTTGGTGTTCAGCAGATCAAATATCAAGGGGAAGGACCACAAAACAAATACCCCAAACCATCTAACCTTTGAAGAAATAAGAAAAGCATCCCACACTTTTCAGCCATCACTCTTGAAAGCTCTCTACACCCAGCTCCTGAGACCTACTATGCTCTTTTTCAGACTCTTGCCTTCCCAGCCCTGAGATTCTTAGTATTTATTGACTCATTTCTACTTTGATAGGAAACTTCAAAATATGCCTTTGTATCAGATTTGGCCCACTCCCCCAACAATCCTTATATTCTTGTCTGATATTCCTCAAATACGCATTTGATTCAGTGTTAACCAACTATAAATTTCCAAAATTTAAAAACTCTAATATACAAATTAGGCACTGGAACAAAATGCACTGAAACCATTCTCGCCTTCAGTCAGGGCTTTTGCCTCTGAGGCAAAAGGCTTATTCTGGACAAGAATGTTTTATTTCTTTTTCCATTCCTCTCAGAACAGACTGTGTTTCACTTTAAGCACTTTGTCTTATGGACAGGATTCCTCCTCGAGTTGATTTTTATCAGTATTCTACACACAAATGTTATTTTTCTTCTCCCTTCATCAACTCAAACATCTTCATGAAACAAAGGCTATAATAAACACTTCTACTCAGAGTTATTTCGTTCCTCGGCTTTGAAAATAAATACACTCAAAGTCATATTGAATGTCAGAATCGAGAGAGAGAGACAGAAAGAGAGGCACAGGGACAAACAGAAGAAACTGAGACCCATGGGAGTTCAGAGAAGGAGGGAGAGTCTCCTGATTTCTAGTCCAGGACTTATACTAGGCAAGTCGTCCAGTAAACAAGCATTACTTAAAGTCTTTCTCACTGTCAGCCCTAAGCACTGTGGGTAAAGAGAAAGGCAAAAATTGTCCTGGCCCTGACGAGGATTGTATTTATAAAATATAGAGAGTAAATATAAGACATCTGAAAGAGAAAGGCACTAGCTAAATTGGGGTGGAGGGGACCTAGAAAATCCTCCTGCAGAAGGTGAGACGAGCTGATGAGTATCTGGAAGTCAGGAGAAAGAAGTTGAAGCTGGATGGAAAAGATCTGGGAATCATCCATACAAAGGTGACAATTGAATCTATAGGACTTAAAGAAGTCATTGAATGAGTTGTTTTAGAGAGAAAAGAGATGAGAACTCAGGACAGATCCCTGGGGGACACCCAGTTAGGTGGGCTTGACATGAATGGATCCAGGAGTGACCAAGTAAATAAGAAGCAAATGTGGAAAGAAGAGTGTCACGGAGACCCCAAGAGGAGAGAATATGTAGGGGGAGAAGAGGATAAAAAAGAATGAAGGGTGAGAAAAGACCATTCAGTTTGGCAATTAAGAAATCACCAGTAACAGGGAGGGAGCATCAGAAGCTAGATTATAGCAGGTTAGGAAAGTGAGAAAAGAAATGGAGGTACAGTGTAACATGGACTTTCTCAAAGAGTTTAACATAATCCAGAAGAAAGATAGAGGGCGTTAACTAGTGAGTTATTTGAAAGGCTGAAGAGACTTCAGTGGGTTTGTAGCCAGTGAGACAGGGAGATTCTGAAGAGTAGAAGAGAGGGGGAATGAGGGGAGGTCACAAGCTTAGAGGGGTGGGATCACTTGTGCATGGACGGGTGTTGCCTTTGGTGATTGCCTTTGGTGATGGGAAGGGCCACCTCTTCACAAGAGAGAGGACTGAAGGAGATTGTGGAGGGGGGAGAAATGATGAGAGATGAGGAGAATAAGAGAAGAAAATGGCCTTCATTTTTGTCAGTGGGATGAGGGTGTCTGGCTCCCCTAGGCAGCTACCTCTCTGGGAGAGGTAGAAAAGAGACCTGAAGAGGGCAGAGAGAAGGGAGCTATAAGTTCAAATGCCAACTGTGTCACAAGCTCTCCAAATGAATTTCCTGATTTTCTTCCTTCTGAGTCTCAGTTCTGTGATCCACAAGTTGAATCTGTGGGTCAGATGCTGATTCCTATGAGACCTACATTCTAGACCCAATTTTTCCAACGACTTGCCGTGTGAACTTGAATGAGTCCCTTGAGCCTCATTTTCCCCATCTGTCAGATGAAGGGGAGGAGGACGGTTTCTGACTTGACGTCTAGTTCTGACAGTCCACGTCTATCCTCCTCTGGTTCTGAGGAAGGGCTTTAATGTCTCTATTTGTCCCCTAATTTCCCCGATTTGCTACATGAAATCCCCCTCTTTAAAAAGCTGTCCAGTGATTCTGGAAGCTATTATTCTGATTTTTCGAGGCCTAGCTTTTCCCATATCACCCTAATCTTTTTTGGATAAACACTTAATTTCAGGCTGTCTACACACACAGCTGTTTGGCCCGCATTAGTAGATGGAGAGTGAGATGGCTGCTTTCTGGGCTGCACCAGAGCCCGCCTGGGGAAGGGGTGGGGATAAGAAATTAGGGCTCTTATGGGAGGAAAGCCTCAGTGGACTCCCCAAACAGAAAGGGGTGGGATCAGAAATTAGGACCCTGATGGGAGGAAAGCCTCCATGGACTCCCCAAATGGGAAGGGGTGGGGATCAGAAATTAGGACCCTGATGGGAGGAAAGCCTCCATGGACTCCCCAAATGTGCTCAGGACAGGACAAGGACCACTGTGGGTGGGGCGGGAGCTTCCAAGGGGCAGAATCTGGCTTGATGCAAGGAGAAAGCTTCAGAGTTCCAGAGCTGGCTAAAAGGGCAGGGTCCCTCAGGGTGGATGGCCTTGGGCCAGGACTGACACACAGTCAGCAGGGGTATTTCCAGGGGGTTTGCCTCAGGAAGGGTTATACTAAGTGCCTCTGAGATTTCTTTTAGCTCAGAGATCCTGGGTGTAGAACTCCACATGGGACACTGGTTATGGAGATAAGATAATCAAAGTGCAGAGGATACCAAAGTAAAAACCAATGAGCATTTATTCAGCACCTACTGTATGCTCGGCACTGGGAATACAAGGGGCTGACCCACTTCAGAATAGAGAGTTGGGGGCAGGAATTTAGCATGGCTCTCTTTACCTTTCTCCATATTCCAAATAGTCCAAGAAGTCCTGTGTATTTGGTCTGGTTATTCTCTCTGCTGAAATCAACTCCAAGCCCACAACAGAAAGTTTTCATGAGCGGCTGTGGCCAAAAGTTCTTCCCTTGCAGCCATTCCAGGTAGCCTCATCAGAGCTAGGCTTGGTCTCCAAGCTTCCCCAGCTTGTAGGACTGCCGGAGCCCGGGTTCCCCAGGAAGAACCTGTGGGAGCCCAGATATAATTGAGAGATCCTAAGGGCCTTGTGGAGAGCAGCGGGAACATTTTTCATCCTTCTGTCACCAGCACCAAGCACAGGCCTCTACGTATGGGAAAGGTTCAGGAAATATTTAGAGCATTCAAATCATAGGATTCAGAACCTGAGTGGACTTAAAGATTTTATAGTCCCAGAAACTGATGACCCAATGAGGATAATGACTTGGTTAAGGTCACACAGCTAACTAGTAAGTAAAAGATCAGTAATTGGAACTCAGGTCTTCTGAATCCTGATTTTGGGCTCTTTCTACTGGCCCAGTGGAATGAGAAGGGGAAGAAGGGAGGCAAGATAAGGAGTGGAGGGGAGACCAGGGGAGAGGAGAGCAATCCCACACAATTTAAAATTGGGAAATTTTTAGAATTGGAAGATGAACTTCACCAACAATTTAGTTTAATCCATACCTGAAAAGAATTATGATATCTTTGATGAATGATGATTGGACTCTGCTGGAAGCCTTCCAACGGTGGGGAGTTCCCTGCCTCCCAACATGGCCCTCTTCCACTTCAAACAACTCCTTGTTGGGAAGTGTATTTAGATATCATGGCTAAATTTATTTTTATCCTTATTTTATCCTTTAAATTTATCCTTTTGCTTTAGGCTGTGTCTTCAGTAGATAAAGCAAAAAGAGGGTAAGGGAGAGGACTTTAAAAACTTAAAAAAATGAAAAAACAGAAAAAACTACAAAATACTTTATTAGAAAAATAGCTGACTTGGCAAATATATCCAGGAGAGATAATTGAAGAATAATTGAAAGCCATAACTGAGAGAGAGAGAGAGAGAGAGAGAGAGAGCGCTTGAACAGTATCTTTTAAGAAATTATTAAGGAAAACTGCTCTGATATCCTAGAACCAGAAGGTAAAATAGTCACTGAAAGAATGCACTGATCACTTCCTGAAAGAGATCTCAAAATGAAAACTCCAAGGAATATTATAGCCAAATTCCACACTATAATGTCAAGGAGAAAATACTACAAGCAACCAGAAAGAAACAATTCAAATAGCAAGGAATCACACTTAGGATTACATAAGATTTAGCAACTTCTAGAATTACAGATAATTAAAGGATTCTAAAACTTAGAATATGATATTCTGGAAGACAAAAAAGCTTGGATTACAATCAAGTATAAACTACCCAGAAAAACTAAGCAAAATGTTTCAGGTAAAAATATGGATATTCAATGAAATAGAAGACTTTCAAACTTTCCCAATGAAAAGACTAGAGCTGAACAGAAAATTCAGTCTTCAAACATCAGACTCAAAAAAGCATAAAAAGGTAAACAAAAAGAAAAAAAAACAAACTATTCAATAAATATAACTGTTTACAACCTTACATGGGAAGATGATATTTGTAACCCTTAACAACTGTTTCTCTATTTGGGAAGTTAGAAGGAGTATATGTAGACATAGGATATAGGTATGAGTTGACTTTGATGTGATTAAAAAAAAAAGATAAGGCAAGAAAAAATTAAATAAAAACATTAAAAACATTAAAAAAAAAAGAGTTGTGGATGCTGAGTGAAATGAGCAGAACCAGAAATCATTGTATACTTCAACAACAATACTATATGATGGACAGATGTGGCCCTCTTCAACAACGAGATAAACCAAATCAGTTCTAATGGAGCAGTAATGAACTGAACCAGCTACACCCAGTGAAAGAACTCTGTGAGATGACTATGAACCACTACATAGAATTCCCAGTCCCTCTATTTTTTATTTCCTTCACAGGCTAATTGTACACTATTTCAAAGTCCAACTCTTTTTATACAGTAAAATAACTGTTTGGACATGCATACATATATTGTATTTAACTTATACTTTAACATATTTAACATGTATTGCTCAACCTGCCATCTGGGGGAAGGGGTAGAGGGAAGGAAGGAAAAAGTTGGAACAAAAGGATTTGCAATTGTCAATGCTGAAAAATTACCTATGCATATATCTTGTAAATAAAAAGCTGTAATAATAATAAAAAAGAAAAAGGAAAAAAAAGAGTTGTAATGGTAGAAGAAGAAATGGGAAGGCAGAATACACATGACGAGATACAAAAGGTCTATTACACAAAGGGACAAAAGGAGAAAGTGAGTAATATTTGAATCTTACTCTCATCAGATTCAACTCAAAGAGAAATAACTTACACATTCAGATGAGTATGGAATTTTATTTTTTATCTTTAGGGAAGTAGGAGAAGAAAGGGGAAAGAAAAGAGAGAGAGGAAGGGGAAGGTGATAGAAGCAAAACACTGGTGAGAAGGGACCGGATGAAAGGAAAGAGAAAAGTATAAATAAGATGAAGGAAAATATAGAGGTAGGGTAGGAAATACACAGTTAGTAATCAGAACTATGAATGGAAATGGGATAAACTCTCCCATAAAATGGAAGCAGTTAGCAGAGTGAATTAAAACCAGAAACCACAATATGTGGTTTACAAGAAACACATTTGAAGCAAAAAGGTCACACAGGGTAAAGGTAAAGTGCTGGAACAAAATATATTATGCTTCAACTGAAGTCCAAAAAAAAAAAACCATAACAGAAGTAGTAATCTTGACATCAGACCAAACAAAAGCAAAAATGAATCTAATTAAGAGATAAGAAAACGATATCTCTATAAAATAGCATAGATGATGAAATAATATCAACCCTAAACATATATGTGCCAAGTGATACAACATTCAGATTCTTAGAGGTGAATTTAAGTGAGTTACAGAAAGAAATAGCACAACTATATCAGTGGGGACATTAATCTCTCCTTTTCCTAACTAGATAAATCCAATGACAAAATAAACAATAAAGAAACTAAGGGAGTGAATAGTATTTTATAAAAGTTAGCTATATTAAGCCCCTTAAGCCTATTAAGGAGAAAATTGAACAGGGATAGAAAGAAATCTATCCTTTTTTCAGCAGTACATGTCACCTATTTTAAAAAAAAACTGATCATGTATTAGGGCATAAAATCCTCACAATCACATATAGATAGGCAGAAATATTAAATGCATTTTCTCAGATCATGTAATCAAAATTACATGAAATAAAGGACCATAGAAAGATAAATTAAAAATTAATTGGAAACTAAAGAATCTAATCCTAAATAATGAATGGGTCAAACAACAAATCATAGAAACAATCATTAATTTCATCAAAGAGAATGGCAATAGGGGCAGCTCGGTGGCACAATAAATAGAGCACCAGCCCTGAAATCAAGAGGGCGTGAGTTCAAATCTGGATTCAGATACTTAACACTTCCTAGCTGTGTGACCCTGGGCAAGTCACTTAACCCCAATTGCCTCAGGAAAGAGAGAGAGAGAGAGACAGAAAGAAAGAGAGAGACAAAGAGAAACAACATTCAAAATTTACAAGATGCAGCCAAAACAATGCTTAGGGAAATTTTTATCTCTAAATACTTGCATGAATTAAAATAAAGGAAAACAGGTCAATGAATTAGGGGTATCATTTTAAAAGCTAACCAAAGGACAAATTAAAAATCCTCAATTAAATACCAAATTAGAAATTCTGAAAATCAAAGGAGATATTAGTGACAACTTAAAGTAAGAAAACTATTAAATTGAGAAATAAAACTAAGAGCTTGTTTTATGAAAAACAACAATAAAACAGATAAAACTTTGATTAATTCAATTAAAAAATAAGAAAGTCAAATTATCAGTAACAAAAATTAAAAGGATGAATTCACCATCAATGAAGAGGAAATTAAAGCCATAATTAGGAGCTATTTTGCCCAACTGCATGCCAATAAATCTGACAATATAAGTGAAATGGATGAACATTTACAAAAATATAAATCACCCAGATTAACAGAAGAGAAAATAAAACACGTAAATAACCACATTATAGACAAAGAAATTGAACAAGCCATTAATGAAATCCCTAAGAAAAATTCCCCGGGGCCAGATGGATTTACAAGTGAATTCTAAAAGATTTTTAAAAACAATTAATTCAAGAACTACATAAGTTTTGGGGGGAAAATAGGTGAAGAAGGATTTCTACCAAATTCCTTTTATAACACAAATATGATGCTTGTAATATTCTTCTCTAAAATGTAATGTTCTCTGGGAACAGGTTTCTTGAGGAGCTTCTGGGAGCAGCCTTCGTTTCAGTTCAATGTAATCACCCCAAATGCAGCTAGGTGTTAAAGTCCAAATCCTTTATTGTCTCCTTCAAAGTCTTATCTCCTTCACTTGGGGCTCGGTTAGTTTTCTGGAGGCCTTCTGGCTCTTGGTTTCAGTGTCCTCCACAGGACAGCCTGCCACCATTTCTCTGTCTTCCTTAATTCTACCCAGTTGCCTTCTCTGGCCTCTGAATCTCCTCAATTTCCAAAGGTTTGTGCTTGAGCCTCTAGCCATAGCAAAGGTGGACGATGGAATGAATCTGTCTCAGCCTCCGAGAGCTTCTAGTGCGCTTGTCCTCTGTGGCCCTGACAACTCCTCCTTATTTATATATGTTCCACACTGAGTTATACACTGATCATTATATCACTAGGAAACCATTATTTGTTGTAGGATTAAATCAATGCTAAACTAGATTTAACTACTGTCTCCTCAATTCCACCTTGTTTCAAGTTCTGGCCCTAGCAATGCTGATATTTCAATCAGAAAGAGCGAAAAAAGAAAGAAAATTATAGACCAATTTCCTCAATGAATATAGGTACAAAAATTTTAACTAACCATTAGTAAAGATATTACAGCAATTTGTCATGAAGATAGTACATTATGGGCAGGATTTATACCAGAAATGCAGGGTTGGCATAATATTAGGAAAACTATGGTATAACTGTCCATATCAATAACAAAACCAACAGAAATCATATGATAATCTTAATAGATGCAGAAAAAGCATTTGACAAAATACAGCACCTATTCTTATTTTAAAAACTAGAGAAGTTTGGAAGAAATGGAGTTTTCCATAAAATGATAAACAATATCTATATAAAATCATCAGTATACATAATATATAATAAGGATAAGCAAGAAGCTTTTCCAGTATGATAATGAGTGGAACAAGGATCCCCATATCACCACTGTTATTCAGTTATGTACTAGAAATGTTAACTTTAGCAAGAAGAGAAAAAAAAAGAAATTAAAGGAGTTAGAATAGGCATTGAAGAAAAACAACTATGACTTCGCAGATGGTACACTTAAGAGAATCCTAGAAAATCAGCTAAAACACTACTTGAAATAATTAGCAACTTAGCAGAGTTTCAGGGTATAAAATAAACTCACATAAATCACCAACATTTATCTACATTATTTACAAAGTCCAGCAGTGAGACATAGAGAAATTCTATTTGAAATAACTGTAGACAACAGGGAGTCTACCTGCCAAGATAAACTCAGGAACTATGTAAACACAGTTACAAAACACTTCACACAAATAAAGTCAGCTCAATATAAAAGAAAAGAACTATCAATTGTTCATGAGTAGGTTGAGCAAATATAATAAAAAATGATAATTATACCTAAATTAACTTACTTATTCAGTGTCATACTAATCAAACTACCAAAAAATTATTTTATAGAGCTAGAAAGAAATAATAATGGAATTCATCTGAAAGGACAAAAGGGCAAAAATAAACAGGGAATTAATAAGAAAAATGGAAAAGAAGATGGCCTAGTCATACCAACTCTGAAATAATATTCAAAAGCAACAATCTCAAAGCTACTTGCTACTGATGAAGAAATAGGGTAGTAGATCAATGGAATAGGTTAGATCTACAAGACACAGAAGTAAATGATTATAGCAATCTGCTGTTTGAAAAACCCAGCATAGATCTACATCTCATCCCCATACCAAAATAAGATCAAAATGGGTTCATGATTAAGATGTTAAGGGTAATACTATAAACAAATTAGGAGAGTAAGGGATAGTTTACCTATCAGATCTTTGGAGAATGGAAGAATTTACGACCAAAGCAGAAGTAGAGGATATTATGAAATGAAAAATTTTGATTCCATTAAATTAAAAAGATTTTGCACAAACAAAACCAATGCAACCAAGATTAGAGGGAAAGAAGAAATATGAGAAACAACTTTTACAGCCAGTGTTTCTGATAAAGGCCTCACTTCTCAAATATATAGAGAACTGAGTCAAATCTATCAGAACAGAAATCATTCCCTCAAGTGAGAAATGGTCAAAGGATATGCACAGGTAGTTTTCAGATGAAGAAATTAAAATAGTCATATAAAAAAGTTCACACTTATTGATGTGTGGCAGTTGATGATTGGCTAATATGACAGAAAAAGGAAATGATAAATGTTGGAGAAATATTGAGAAAATGGAGACACTAATGCATTGTTGGTGGTGGAGTTGTGAACTGATTCAACCATTATGGAAAGCGATTTGGAACTGTGCCCAAAGAGCTATGAAACTGTGCATACCCTTTGATCCACTACTAAGTCTGTATTCCAAAGAGATCATAAAAATGGAAAAGGAGACACATGTGCAAAAATGTTTTTAATAGCTTTCTTTGTGGTGACAAAGAATTGGAAACTGAGTGGATACCCATCAGTTGGGGAATGGTCAAACAAATTATAGTATATGAATATAAGGGAATATTATTATTCTATAAGAAATGATGAGCAGGTGGATTTTAGAAAAACCTGGAAAAACTTATATGAACTGATGCTGAGTGGAGTGAGCAGGATTAGGAAAACACTGTACACAGTAACAGCAATATAATGTGGATAATCAACTTTGATAGACTGTCCTTCTCAGCAATACAATGATCTACAACAATTCCAAAAGACTCATCATGGAAAATGTTATCCACATCCAGAGAAAAAAACTATGGAGTCTGACTTTTTCATATTTTGGGGGGTTGTATTTCTCCCTTATGGTCTAATTTTTCTTTCACAACATGACTAATATGGAAATGTGTTTAACATGGTTATCCATGTTTCTGTGTTGAGGAAGAGGAAAGAGGAAGGAGAAGGAGGGAGGGAGAAAAATTTGGAAGTCAAAATCTTATAAAAGTAAATGCTGAAAACTACCTTTATATGTAATTGAAAAAAATAAAATACTATTAAGTGCGAATAGAGAAAATGAACTAGAGTGAGCAGAGAATTTTGGCAGAATAACCAACCAGAAGGTTATTGCAACAGTTCAGAAATGAGGTGATGAGGGTCTCCATCAGCATGGTGGTAGTGGAAGGGGGGGAGAAGGGAGAACACACAAAGAGATGTTAGAGGAACAGAAATGACATGAGCTGATAACAGATTAGATACGGTGGGGGAAAGGAAGTTAAAAATCCAAGATGGCACCTAGAACGTGAGCCAGGGAGACAGTGGTCCCCTGAACTGTAATAGACGTCTAGAAGAGGGAAGGGTTTAGAGGGGAAGATATGGACATGTTGAATGTGGACTCCTTATTCAAGATATCTAATTGGCAGTTAGAGATAGAAGACTGGCGTTCAGAGAGAGGTAAGGGTTAATCATCAGCATAGAGATCATAATCAAACCCATGGGATCTGATGTAATTACCAAGCAAAGTAGGATACAGCAGAGAAAGAAGAGAAGAGATCCAGGCTAGACCCTTAGGAGATACCCACCATTAGCAGGTTTGGCAATGAAGATCTGGCAAAAGAGACACAAGGTACAGTCAGACACATAGGAGGAAAACCAGGAGAAAACGGTGTCAGCAAAAGCCTTAGAGAAGAGAGTGTCAAGGAGAAGACGATTATTAGCAATGTCTAAGGCAACAGACGGGTGAAGACAGTGAGATCATTAAGTTCAGCAAGAGATCATTGGTAATTTGAGGGAGGGCAGTTTCCGCTGAATGGAGAGGTGGGAAGCCAGACTGCACAGGGCTCCAAAGAAGGTAAAGTAAAGGAAGTGGAAGCATCCATGATAGATCTTCTCATGGAGTTTATCCATGAAAAGGCTGGTGGGGATGGATGGATTAATTAAGAGGGGTTTTTTTGAGGATGGAAAAGATATGAACATGTTTGTAGACTGTAAGGAAGCAACCAGTAGATAGAGAGAGATTGAATATTAAAGAAAAAGTATTAAGAGGAGAGGGAGCAAGCTAGTGGAAAAGAAGGAATGGAATGGGATCACTTGGGCATGTAGTTTGTCTGGTCAAAGAGAGGTGGCTAGCAGGAGTGAAGAGCGAGACAGTGAGGAAAAGAATCTGAGTGATGGGAGATGATGAGCAGAGAAGAGAGGAAATTCTCATTAAATGGCTTTAGTTTTTTAAGTGAAATGTGGGGCAAAGTTTTTGGCTAAGACGTGAGGGAAAGCTATGGAGACTTGAGAAGAGGTGAAAAGGTTTGGAAAAATCACCACTAGGAGTCTTGGACTGAATGGCTTTTGAGGACAGGCTCCGTACGCTCCCAGACGTGGGAGGCCCTGGAGTATTTTAGGAATCCCCAGACAGTGAAGATCCCCGTCTATTTGGACAGCTGGACCTGATCTGTAAGCCTCCTAGTTTTTCATCTGATGTTCTGAATTCCAAGGTCACTCACGGTGTTGATCATTTCAATTCAGGAACAAATGTTTATAGTTCACCTACTTTGTCCCTAGTGTTGGAGAACCAAAGCAGCCCCCATCCCCACCCCAGAAAGAGAGTCAGAGAACAGAGAGAGCAATAGAGATAGGAAAATAGAGAAAGACAGAGACAGACAGAGGGAAAGATACAGAGAGGCAGAGAGAAAAAAGACAGAGAGAAAGAGAGAGAGAGAGAGAGAGAGAGAGAGAGAGAGAGAGAGAGAGAGAGAAAGAGAGAGAGAGAGAGAGGAAAAGCTCATCCCTGCTCTCAGGAAGTTGACATTCTACTAGAGGGACATTGATCATGCACAGATTTTTTTTTAATTTTGTTGAGCAGACCTGTGAGTTTATTCTTTTTTTTATTATTAAAAGCTTCCTATTTTCAAAGTATATGCAAAGACAGCTTTCAGCATTCACTCTTGCAAAATCTTTGTATCCAAAATTTTCTCCCTCTTTCCCCCACATTCCCCTCCTCTAGACAGCAAGAAATCCAATATGGGCTAAACATGTGCACTTTCTATTTTCACATTTATCTTGCTGCACAAGAAAGATCAGATCATAAAGTAAAAAAAAAATGAGAAAGAAAAAATCAAGCAAACAACAAAAAAAGGTGAAAACACTATCTAGTTTTATTTCCCACAGTTCTCTCTCTGGGTGCAGATGGCTCTCTCTATCACCAGACCATTGGAACTGGTGTGAATCATCTCATTGTTTAGAAGTCCCACATCCATCAGAATTGATCATTGTATAGTGTTCTTGTTGCTGTGTATAATGATCTCCTGGTCCTGCTCATTTCCCTCAGCATCAGTTCCTGTCAGTCTCTCCAGGCCTTTCTGAAATCCTCCTGCTGGTCATTTCTTACTGAACAATAATATACCATAACATTCATACACCACAATTTATTCAGACACTTCCCAACTGCTGGGCATCCACATAATTTCCAGTTTCTGGCCACTACAAACAGGGCTGCCACAAACATTGTTGCACACGTGGGTCCTTTTCCCTCCCTTAAGATCTCTTTGGGATACAGATCAGTAGAGATAATGCAGGAAATTCTTGATGCAGAAATTCCCTCAAATGCAAATTGTAATCTTGGCTATGGATGGTCTTTGAGAGACATGCACAGAGTACAGCGAGCTATATGAAACAACTTAAAAAGAGAGAGCAATAGTCACGGAGGGCAGGGTTAAAATTGGAAGGAAAGGCCTCTTGTGGGAGGCGGGTCCGACCTGTGCTTGGAATGAAGCCAGGGAATGTAAGAAGTGGAAGTAAGGGGGAGTGGCTTCCAGACACAAGGGACAACCTGCGCAGAGTCCTGGGGGCTGGAAATGGGATGCTGGCTGAGGAACAACAAAAGGTCAGTTAGAGCCAGGATGCACCAATAACACGCTTTGATTATATCAGGGTTTTCCCCCTTTATTTGGAAGTGACAGTTTTGTTGGGGAAAGTTTACAAAAATAAAATATAAATATAAAATATTTATAAATATAAAATAAATAAATATAAATAATAATAAAAATAAATCGTAAAATAAAAATAAAAAGTGTTTTAATTATTCGAGCTTTCTGAGCAGGGAATGGGCTGCTTTGAGAGGTAGAGATTGTTGGGGTTCTCCAAGCAGATATATATACATATATATATACACACACACACATATATATGTGTGTATATGTGTATATATATGTGTGTGTGTGTGTGTGTGTGTGTGTGTGCGCGCGTGTGTGTGTTAGGAATCCCTTTCAAATAGAGCTTGGACCTGAGGGCACTGAGACCCCTTCCATTCCCATTTGCTGGGATTCTATGATTGCATTCTGACTCATCTGCCTTTCAAAAGAATTGACAATTACAAACCATTTGGATTTTGAATTTTAAAAATTCCAAATTCTCCCAACTAGTCTTTTTGAGACCATTAAAGCGCGTCTCCAGCTCAGTCGGCTGGCATAATGCAATTTCGCCACCAGATGGCAGAGAGCGTGCCAGTCTGCAGACTCTCATGTCCCGGTGCCCACCCAGGAGCGCAAGCCTGAGGCCCGGTGCATCATCTGGGCACCAGCAAAAACCTGGAGGGTTTCCGTCCCAGCGGAGCCGAGAGGGTCTTGCCAAGCCTTGGAGGGAGAAGTGCCCCCTCCCAAGCCCCCGGCCGCCCCTTTGCATTTGTTCTTTCCTGCTTTAAGTAAAGGAGATAGGAGATGGCTCTAATCTTGTGATCCTGAATGGTCAGAAATACAAGCGACCTGCGTCCAAGCGTTGGCGCCCGGGGCTGGGTTTGCTTGGAGCCGGATGGGGAGTAAAGTTCTCAATTCCCAGTGGACTCATCCCACCATGGATCCATTCACCACCTTAGGGGGAAACACCACGTAAAACTTGGTCTCTGGGTCTGAAAGGCAGCGCCGGAAGCAGGTAAGACTTGTTCAGCACACAGCACCTGAACCAAGCTCCTCTTCCTCTCTGGACCTCAGTTTCTCCACCTGTAAAATGGGATGACTGCAGATGATCTCCAATGACTTTTGTAAACTGGAAAGATGGTCTGTGCCCACTTTCTCCTAGTTCTGAGGGCATTCTCCAGGTACTGGGGAGCAATGTTACCGCTCTGTCTTCTCCAAAACTGACCCTTTATAAAAACCAGCGGATGTAAATTGGGTCAATGGAACCAGGGCCAATTCCTAGGGCATCAATAGCACCAGAATGGGCCCAGTTGTGGTGTAGTACAGTCGGTGCACTACCCCTGGGTGGCCCTGGAAGCCCTCGAGGAGCTCCATGGTTGGTCTTGCTCTGGGAGAAGGAGGCCAGGTGAAGTAACTGGGCGAGTTTATCCCAGAGAAAAGGAGATTTCTGCGGGACGCTGTAGCCGTAGGGACAGCTGACATTCAAGCATCTGTAGGTGGAAAAGGGACAAGTCAGCCCCACTCTGCTTGTCTCCCGAAGGCAGAGCCAGAAACAGTGGGAGAAGGGACAAAGAGGCCGGGGCCCGGGGGATAGAAAGGGTCTAAGGGTCAGGACGACCTCTGTGTGTGTGTGTGGGGGGGGGCTGGATGGCCACTACGACCAGCACGACCTCCTGCTGTGTAAGTTGGCTGGTACAGGCCCCCCTCCGGTCTGAAGTTCTGCAATGACTCCCATTTATGGCACCATCCCATCTTCACAGGTTCAAGGATTTCGAACTGGACCCGTTCTTATCTATGGAAACCAATGGAACCTCAGAGAAGGGAGATTGATCCAAGATCACTGCAGCAGCTTCAAAAGTCATTGGAGATTGTCTTCTGCAGTCATCCCATTTTACAGGTGGAGAAACTGAGTCCGGAGAGGAGAGGGGCGTGGTTCAGGGGCTGTGTGCCGAACAAGTCCTACCTGCTTCCGGTGCTCCCTCCCAGGTCCCCACCTCCCGCCCCGGCCCATCCCCACTTAGCCCCTGCTTACAGGAGCCTGAGGTCCCCTGGCCTCCAGTGGGAGGGAAGCTTCTAGCGCCAGGGCCGGGCCGGGGAGCAGGAACCGCCATTCCTTGGCAGGAGCCGGAGGGTTCACAGACTTCCGAAGCTGACTCCGTTGCTCGGTCTGGAATGCGTTGCTTATTATTTCTAATACTTTCTTTCCAGCAGCCTGGCGACCCGTGAGTCACTGCGGGGTTTGTGCAGGCTCAGGCTTCCTCCCCGCTGGGTTTCTGCTCGGATGGAAGGAGCGGGGTGGCCGGGGGGGCTTTTTCCTCTGGCCCAACTTCAGGGCCCGAGATGGATTTCAGTTCTGCAGGGGTAGAGTTATATTTGGCCTCTCCAGGCGCCCGAGACAGGATGTACTCTACGTGTGTGGGGAGGCTGGCAGGTAGAGAAAGGCTTGGAACCAGAGGCCCAGCCTTCTCTATAAAGGGGATCGACCGCAGGACGGGGCGGCTGGGGTAGGAGAAGCCCCCATCTCACGGGCGGGTCGGTCCTGCGGGTCCCGACAAACACGGAGCCAAGTCACCGAACAGGGAATCCAAGAACTGAGAGGGTTCTTAGAGGCGGCCCGTTCAAATCAAGTGGAACCAGCATTTCCTCACCAGCCTCTGCCCCGAGTGATCGTGGAGCCTGAGGTTCCGACTCCCAGAGAGAAGCTCCTGACTCCGGGGAGCAGCTCACCCCGCTTTGGGGAAGCTGTAAGTCGATGGATTTTTCCAAAACTGGGGCAGAACGCAGTGACTCCCTTCCCACTCAAGGAGCGGCGGGATTAGGGGGAGAAAAACAGTCCCGCTGACACTCTGGGAATGCCCTGACGGATCCCTAATCCGCCGCCCGCTCAAATGGCTCCAACATCTGTTGCAGAGGATGAGGAGGGAGAGAAATTCCGTGAGGAGCTTGACAAGATGCTGCAAGCCGAGTCAACACGGGCTTTGATGCCTGGTGATTTCAGGCTGAAATCGGAGACTTCAAGGACGGGAAAAAAAATATACGTCAGGGAAAACTTGGCTCGGGATTGACAAGTAAAGAAGTCAAAGGTCCGCGGATGCCTCCAAGCCTTTCACCTTAGATATCATTAAGGAGAGAGCTGGGGGGGGGGGGACAACAGAGTGTCGCACAGATACACACATGGTCCCAAGGAAAGAAAACCAAATGAAAGAAATCGATTATCTCAACAGACCAAGGGGGGGAGAGGGGGGAGTGAGGGGGAACCAATTATCGGTAAAGGAATTATTTACAGGACAACACTCTCTAGATGGAGAAACCTAGCCATAAGCCATGCTCTATGTAAACATTTAAACCTACTTAAAAAAAAGTTGGCTCCAAAAAAAAGGGAAATAGATAAAGGTAAAGACATTGACCCTGTCAGCTTTCCTTATAGAAGTTTAGGGAATTTAAGACAATTGGGCCCAGACACTACCTCACAATTTTCTTGCCAAAGAAAGAGATGTGATAGCCAAGAGCAAGAATCCTCTAAAACTGGCTGTGTGATCTTAGGCAAGTCCCTTACTGTCTCTGAGCCTCAGTATTCTCATCTATAAAATGGGGTTAGTCATGCTTACTACCTCAAGTGAGATCATATGGTCAAGTAATTTGCACTCTTTAAGATGCTATAGAAAGGTCAATGATGATCATTAATTTACTGCTTTCTCTCTGTCTCTCTCTCTCTCTTTGTCTCTCTATGTCTCTCTCTGTCTCTTTCTGTGTGTGTGTGTCTCTGTCGCTTTCTCTCTCTCTCTGTGTCTCTCTCTGTCTGTCTCTATCTCTCTGTCTTTCTCCCCTCTGTCTCTGTCTCTCTCCCCTCTGTCTCTGTCTCTCTGTCTCTCTGTCTCTCTCTCTCCTCTCTCTCTCTCTCTCTCTCTCTCTCTCAGGTCAGATAGATAGGAAGCGTCAGAATGAGGAGATCCAGGTCAGGAGCCCTGAGGGCCAGTGCTCAGACTCCCATTCAGAGTTCTCTTTACTAGCTCTGACTCTGTTTGAGAGAAAATGGCAGACACAAGGGGCTTATGGGTTCCTCTGGGGAGTCCGATGTGGCTCTCTAGCTCCCAGCCTCTTCTTCCAAGCCCCATCAGGGACAGAAGAAAAAACCCAGAGAGTTGGTCTCTCACACCCCAACCCTCCATCGACATTTGGGAAGCCGCTCTGGAAGATAGAGGTGAACCACAAACACAAGGCAGCTCCCCCGTTCCCATTCTACCCCGACACTAGGGCTCCTGTTTGACTGGGAGGTGACAGAAAACAGACTGGTCCCTCAGCCCCGGGGGAGATTTATGAGAGCCTGGGAGGAGGACCCCAGCAGACTTCCCTCCATCCGTGGAGCCAGGTGCTGGGCCCAGAGCATCAATCATCCTGGACAGCTCAGGCGGGTCTCCGTCTTGCCCTCCGTGGATGGGGGAATCAATCACCTTGGCACAGAGAGGACTTGTGGGAAGCTACCTGGAGCTCTTCACCGCAGGAAGCGTCCGAGAAGTAGCGGGGGGTTAGCATCACTTGTCAGGGTTGCTTTGGTGAGGCGGGGACCGCCTGCTCATGCGTCTGAATTGCATATCCTTTCGGTCCCTGACAGCTCTGAGAGTCCGGGAGTCTAATGGCCAGGGGCTTCGTGAGTGAAAGCAATCGTATGGATACTAACATGACAAGGACTAGGAACAGCCTCCCGCGCCTTCCCCAGAATCAGACAATTAGCTCCTGAAATGGAGATTTGGTAGCAAAGGGAGGGAGCTGCGGGATGGTAAAATCCCACAGTGAAAGGGACATGAGAACGGTGAACTTGCAAGTGCATCCAAGCTGGACGGGTCCTTAAAACACAGAACATAGAGCGACTTTCCCCTCCAAGAGTATTGGGGTTAAGTGACTTGCCCAGGATCACACAGCCAGGCAGTGTTAAGTGTCTGCGGCAGCATTCGAACTCAGATCCTCCTGATTCCAGGGCCAGTGCTCTATCCACTGTGCCATCCAGCTGCCCTGAGTCGTAGTTCTTCACCTCTTTGCAGGTCCCATGTGCTTTTTAGGGACTATATCTTCTAGAAGCTCGTACAGAACTCAGCAGCTTCTCAGGGACTCAGTTTAAGGTGAAGGAAGAATCCCTCCCAGAACCTCCATTTGAAGAGGGCCCTATGACTTTATTTGGAGTTCTCTGGGCAAAGATACCGGAGGGTTTCCCATTTCCTTCTCTAGCTCATTTTACAGATGAGGAAACTGAGGCAATCAGGGTGAAGTCACTTGTCCAAGATCACACAGCCAGGAAGTTTCTGAGGCTGCATTTGCGCTCAGGAAGCTGTCTTCCTGATTCTCTGTCCACTACACCACCTGGCTCCTTTTAACACATAGTCTATGAAGAAACGTTTATCGATTGACTGACTGATGTCACATCTTTCATTCTGGCTTGGTTGGGGGAGCATCAGAGGGGGTGGGGGCTCACGGGCTCTACGGAAAAAGAAACAATTGGCTCCTGGCCGCGAGGGATGGGCCATAGAGGCTCCGGGTATTACATGTAAAATGGGCATCCTAGTCCTTGCTCCCCTCACCCCACAGGCTTGTTCTGAGGGAAATGCTAATAAACTTTCCAGAGCCAAGGAAGTGGGAGCTGTGATTATTATGAGAACCTCCTGGCCAGTGAGGGAAAGTAACCACCACGTTTCCTTCTGTTACTGCCCGAGGACAGAGAGCAGTGGGGAAGGTCCCCAGGGGGGGTCCCCTGAAGAAGGGGAGTGGTTTCCGGATTTTTTTCCTATTTCTGGCAGCACTGGTGGGAAACATTTGCTCCTCCATTTGCTGTGTCCTACCCAAACACATTTTTTTTTCATCAAACACTCGAGAGAGGCGCTGGAGAGCCGGTGCCTGATGGGAAATCGGTGACTTTCCAAAATCGATTAACAGTGAGGAGGATGTGGGAGTCTGTCGGGGGCAGGTCAGAGGGGGCTCGGTTGGATAGGGCATCACAATCCCATTCTTCTGGCCATATCCCTTCCCTTCCTTCCCACCCGCTGCCAGTCCTGAGCACCGGCTCTGGAAGCTGGGGGGTGGGTACGACTCCAGCTCTCTTCATCCCGTTTGATCTTGGACCGATGCCTTCCCCTCTCTAGATCTCAGTTTCCTCCTTTGTAAGGGGCTGGACTAGGTGGTCTGGGTCAGGTTTTCCAGCTCTAAGCTCTGGTATTGGGCTGCCGCACACCTGACTAGCTAAGAGACAGATTAGGAGGGCCCGGGTTAGGATGGCATGGGCAGTGGAGGCCAAGAGGTTGGGCAGGCAAGAGGGCCCTGTGGGTGGTCCCAGTCCCAGGCTGTAGAAATCTCCAAGTCAGAAAGACCAAGGACTCTTGGATTCAGAGGGAAGTGCCTGACTCAAAGGTGCCTGAGACCGGTAGTGGAATAGGATAGGAAGAGAACTGAATCTGGAACCAGGGGATCTAGACTGCAAAGGGCCTTGGAGGCCACTGAGTCCACTTTCCTCATTTTACAAAGGTGCAATCAAGGTTCTGAGAGCCCAGGTGATCATAGCTAAATTCAGAACTAGACAGGACTTCAAAGCCTGTTTGATTCACAGCCCTGATTTTCATCCTTTGGTTTTCTGATCCATTTTCTAAGGGAAACTGAGACTAATTAGTGATTACAAGGGTGAAATATATTATAATATATTACACAGTTGGATAGCAGTGTAGAATTTGAACCCAAGCCTCTGATTCTAAATCGAAGGTTCCATAGACTGCATCATGCTGCTCCAGGAGACCTGAAGCTGAATCCAACGCTGACACTTATTAGCTGACATCAGTTAACCTCTAAGGCCTTTCTACTCTAAATTGTAGGAGCTTAATTCAGGGTTGGTCCTCCCTCCCTCCCTCCTTTCCTTCCTTCCTTCCTTCCTTCCTCCCTCCCTCCCTTCCTTCCTTCTTTCCTCCCTTTTCCTTCCTTCCTTCCTTCCTCCCTTTTCCTTCCTTCCTTCCTTCCTCCCTCCCTCCCTCCTTCCTTCCTTCCTTCCTTTCTCCCTCCCTCCTTCCTTCCTTCTTTCCTTCCTTTTCCTTCCTTCCTTCCTTCCTTCCTTCCTCCCTCCCTTCCTTCCTCCTTTCCATCCTTTTCCTTCCTTCCTCCCTCTCTTCCTTCCTTCCTTCCTTCCTTCCTTCCTTCCTTCCTTCCTTCTTTCCATGAGATGTTGGGCAATTGACCCTCAGTTTTCCCATCTGTAAAAGATGTTGTCTCAAGTTCCTTCTAGCTCTAGCTTTCTGTGAGGCTGAGATCCTGAGATCCTGGGTACCGGCTGCAGAGAAACAGGTTGGCCTGCCCCCTGCCCTGGCACTGCTCCACCGTGTGAGAGAGAAGATTTGAATTTCTTGATTGACGCTGGTACAGACCCAGCCAGGGTGAAGAGGCAAGCTTGGAGGGAGGGAGCATCCCCGGCTCTCTCGGGAAATCTGCCAGCCAGGATCTCAGGCCCTGGTCCCAAGGAAGTGGTCACAAGACCTCGGAAGGCCACAGTGGCCTGGGAGGATCAGAGGGGCCAAGGACAATAGGAAACTCTGCCAGGAGGGATAATCAGCTGATGTCGAAACTTTCAGGGGAGGGGGCTTCCCAGAAAGGTTTGGGAAATTCAGGGAAATGAGATGTGGCCCAGAGCCCTTTCCAGTGATTTCCCGAAAAGCTGCTCCCAGAGGCCCGCAGTCCTGCCTCCACGGGGTGGCAAGAATGCCGCCTCTGGGGTTTCCAGGGTCTCCCAAACTGCAAAGATGGCATCCTGAAGCCTGAGGTTCAGAGGGACTCCCCGACATACACACATCCCAACCCTATTTCGGCCACAGGCCTCTGGTGGCAGAGTGTGGCACAGAGGGCACTGGCCCCGATGGTGAAGCGGGCGCCCGCGTCCTGCCAGGGAGGCCACGGCACACAGAGCGGAGCAGGGGCCCGGGGGGATTCACTCTGCTTAACTTGGCACATTTGTGCAAGGACGTTGTTTTTCTTCTCTTTGCCCCTAATTCTGGGCACAGGGAGGGCAAGGAGGGATGAGCTGAGGGGGAGAAAAGACAAGAAGGTCATTGAGGCAGCTTTAAAAAAATGACAGAGGGAAGAAGGCGGCAGGAGTCCAGAAAGGAGTGCCGGCAACGGGACAGCTTGGGAGCAGAGGTGGAACTTGTAATCAACTTTTAAGGGAAAACAAGTTTTACAAAACGGAGGCTTGGGGTTTCCTGCACAATCATCCTCTCCCTCTGTCGAAAGGCCTTTTTTATTTGGTGTTGGATAAGTGTAGCAGAGAAAGGAAGGGAAGGAGGAAGGGAGGGAGGGAAAGAGGGAAGGAAGGAGGGAGGGAGAGAGGGAAGGAAGGAGGGAGGGAGAGAGGGAAGGAAGGAGGGAGGGAGAGAGGGAAGGAAGGAGGGAGGGAGAGAGGGAAGGAAGGAGGAGGGAGAGAGGGAGGAAAGGAGGGAAAAAGGGATAAAGGGAGGGAGGGGCGGAGGAAGGGAGGAAAGACCCTGAATTTAGCTCCTAGAATTTAGAGCCGGAGAGAACCGAGAGGTCAGCTTGCCCAGCCCCCTCATTTCATTTGATTTCATGCATTCATTCATTTTGTAGTTAAGTGTTTCCCATACATTATTACCCCCCCCCCTTCCTGGCTGAGGGCTGCCGGGCTCTCCCCTTCGCCGTACCTCCCCTCTCCCCTCCCGCGCCCTTCACCCTGAGCTTGGCTTTCCTGGGAGACCCCCCTCCCTCCCGCACCATCTCCTGCTAGAGTTTGCGCCTGGGCTGCAGAGCCGGCTCCCCTCCCTCCCGCTCTCCTGCCCTTTACTTTCGGGCTCCGCTGCTCCCCCGCGCTCCGCTGCTGCCATCTGCTGGTCAACGCCGGGCCTGAAACCCCAGAATAACCGGGCTCTTTGCTGAGCTCTGCACCCAGAAAGCCTTCTCCGGCCGGTCTGCCTCCCTGACCAGGTAAGAGCTGGCCTGGGTCCTTGGGGGGAGCAGCAAGCCCGGGGAGGTGCAGAAACACCTCAGGGGGGAGGAGCCCCACGGAGGGAGAAACTCCTGAGGGGGGGACTCCCTGAGGGGGACCTGTGAGCTGCCACTTCTTAGCTGTGACACCTTGACCTCACGCCTCTCCCCTGCCTCTGTTTCCCCATCTACAAAAGAAGGGGATCTGTGAACTGAATGGTCTCCTTTGCAGGTCAATCTCACAGGAGGTTTAGGGCCTGGTCTCACTGGTCCCATTCTTCTCTGCCCCCCATCCCCCCAGGCTCATCCCATCTTGCTCAGCCTCTCCTCCTTGGCAGTGCCTGCCCAGCCCCTTCTCCCTTCACCCAGTCCTAGCCATCCTGCAAGATCCGCCTGAAGCGCGCCCTTCTTCTGAAAGTGTTCCAACGTGGCTGATGAGGGACTTCGTAACGACAGCAAGTCAGTGGGAGCGGCTCAGGAGAGACATAAGGTGATTAACGATTGTAAGCTTATTTTCTGTAGGACCGCAGCAGGACCCCTGGCTTCAGATCCCACGATTTATTGACTCTGATTGGAAAGTATTCTTCATTTTGCGATGGAATTCTATGTTTGGGGAGCTCTGCTAGCTGGTTGCTGGCACGTTACTCTTAGATATATATATTGCTGAGGCAGTCGGGTTAAGTGACTCGCCCAGGGTCACACAGCCAGGAAGTGTTAGGTGTCTGAGACCAGATTTGAACTCAGGTCCTCCTGACTTCAGGGCTGATGCTCTACCCACTGTGCCTCCAAGCTGCCCCTTTGATATAATTTTTAAGAAGTTATGACTTCTAAGCAGATCTTCTAACACTTTTTAGGCCCATCTGTTTCTCTATTGATTTTTTTTCCTATTCCCCTCCCTTTGTTTGCTTTCTTCTCCCTGTTGAGTCTTGAATTCGGTATTTTTGGATGACAAAAGTTCAGGTCTGTGCTTTGTTTCACGGACAGTTTAAATTATCTGCATTTCCATTTTCTAATTTTTCTTTATAAACTCTTGGACCTTCTGGTGCTTTCATTCTGTTCAGATGTGGTGTTGGTTCGTTTTCCTTTGGTGTACAAGTCCTTCAAGCCTCTTTGAACTCAGTGTTAGCATTTTATTGTCTTCTACATCAACACCTGGATTTATGATTTCATCATTTCCCATTTCAGGGATTTTAAATATTTTAAATATATTATCTCCTTCCCCAACCGTCAGTTTCTTGGGAAACGGCAGCGTAAGAAAATGCTTCAGGCCAGTAACTCTCGTGCTGCATCTTGGTAAGTGGGTCCGTCTCTTTGCTGTCATAAATGGCAGCAAACAGATGATTATGAAACCCAAAATACGCTCCCCTCACCACTATGTATTATTTCTTTATGAAATACCTAGAATTCAAAGTCTACCGTAAAATCACCTCTAATTGTTTTGTATTCTCCAGATTCCCGACCAATATTTAGTAAGATGATGTCAATCTGGGCCTACCCAGGTGAAGTATATTCAGATAAGCTTCATTATATGTAAAGGTGCTATATAGACACCTAACCAATTTATGGCTCGTTTGACTGGAAAACAGAGTACAGGAAGGAGGGCAATGTGAAATACATCGGGGTTTGGGTGCTTGTGTCAGATCCTAGAGGATCCAGGGAAGTAATTAAAGATTTCTGGGCATAGGGGTGCTACTATGGGTTAGACCAGCACTTAAACAGGAAAATAACCCTGAGAACTGTGTGAAGGGAAGATGGTGGAGGCAGAGGAGAGGGGCTGCAAGTGAGGAGACGCCTTCCTAATGGGTCAAGTCAAAGTCAAGACTAGAGGCATCCAAGTGTCTAATTAAGGCTGTTGGTCACCACTAAGTGAGGGGGAAGGGATGGAAATCCGGGAGGGAAGCCCGACGGTACTTGGTGGTTGAATGGGAATCAGAGATTCCTTCGACAACGCTGAAGTTTCCACCTAGTATCACAAGCCCGTCACCCCCGGAGCCCGTCTCGGCAATGGCCCCACAAGGGCTCCCGTGGGCAGTGGACGGGAAGTCTCTCTGACTAAGGCGGTCCCAGGACCCCCATTACCCTGGCACTGGGGCTTCCCAAGGCAGCCGGAGGAGGGCGAGGTCTCCCGACAAAGCCTGTCTTGGCCCCTTGTAGCCGCGCTGGGCGGCCCCGGATGGCGTGAAAGTTACCACTGTGGCCACTGACGCCAGCTTGGGAAGCAGGAACCGTTCTCCCGCCATTATGAAACCAAGTTACTGGGCTCAGTGATTCAGATGAGCCGCGTACTGCCCAGTGGCGGCAAACCGTAACTATAGGGGTTGTCCTCGACCCCACATTCAGAGAGTCTGGAGACCAAGAGCAAGAAGTAGGAGTTGGGGCGACTGAGGGGGGAAAGGGACCCCGCTTTGTGCCATTGTCACCTAGTTTCTAAGAATGGGAAGAACATTATGTAGGGCAGGTTTAATAGCAGAAATCACAATACAAAACAAATCCAATAATTGTAATTTTGGAATACCTTTGGAATAATAGCTATAAGTCACTATAGCTAAGAAAAGGGGGAGTGACCCCTCAACCGGAGTCTCTCTTTAGTCTGTAACCTCACCAGATACAACACCCAGTGGCAAGTTTCTAATGTGATGCAAAATCATATCTTGCACCAAACCACAAAAACATACATGCAGACACAGAGCCTCCTCCTAAAGGTCCCGGGGGATCTTTTCTGAGACCTTGAGGAAGTGACCCCCTGCACTTGGCAGTGCTTGTCCCCCCCCCAACCTTACCTTCTTCCCTTCTCCTCCCTTGGATGTCTCCTCCTTTTAAACTAAACAGATTAAGGTGGTAACTAAGGGAATGTTAGAGATTGGTTACAAAATACATGCTTTTCATTTTCTGTTATTATTTGCTTGCATTTTTGTTGTCCTCGGGTTTTTTTACCTTCTTTCTAGATCTAATTTTTCTTGTGCTGCAAGATAAATGTATAAATATGTATACGTACATTGTATTTAAGATGTATTGGACTACCTGCCAGCTGGAGGAGGGGATGAGGGGAAAGACAGGAAAAGTTGGAACAGAAGGTTTTGCAAGGGTCAATGCTGAAAAATTACCCATGCGTATGTCTTATAAATAAAAAGCTAATAAAATTTTAAAAGTCTATGCTTTTATAAGACTCACTAACTTGTGATTGCCATTGCAAGCTACTTTAATCACTGCCGATGTTAAATAAATAGAAATTGTTTCCATTCTTTTTACTAAGTATTTTTTAAACGATCTCATAAAGTGGTTTAGGAATTAAGGTTAACTAGGTTAAAAAAAAAAAAGCAATACTGTTGGCCTGGGCTCAGAAGAGCCCAGTCTTTTATAAGACTCAAGTTTAAATGGGGACTCTAAAAATAGTCCCTTTAACCTTCTGTGTCTGTGTCAGAATTTCCTTAACTTGTGGGCATCAATGGTACATTTGTCGAGTGCCCGTTTCATAGTAGGCAATATAAAAGTGCTAGTTGTTATCTTAAGATTAAAGTTTTGTCAATGGACCAAGAGTTTTGTGACGAAGTAAAATGGAAGAAAAAAAGAATCACAGCTTGCTACGCGAACCCCATCTGCTGTCATGCCGGAAAAATACAAGGACAGGCAGAAAGGACTTTCCTGAATGACAAAATTTCTCCTTGACGTCTGGATATTATCTTCATTTGATCTATGCATAAAGCAAAAGCAAACATAGTGGTATTCTGTGAATAAATGATTAGTGAACCAAGAAGAGTGATTACTTCTAATGGCTTAATTAAGCAGCCAACTATGGAATACACATGCACACACACACGTGCTCACACGCACCCGCTTACATACACTCAGACACACCCCCTAATTTGTGTCCAGGGGTGCCTGGGCTGTTTCTTCCAAGGCCGGGGGGCTGCATGAAGACTCAGGTTCTCTGTAGTCACTTCTTCTGCTCCCATAGAGCAGAGAAACTTTTTTTTATGTCAAGTAATCATTTTTTTTAATATATAGCTTTTTATTGAGACGTTATATGCATGGGTAATTTTACAGCATTGACAATTGCCAACCTTTTGTTCCAACTCTTCCCCTGTTTCCTCCCACCCCTTCCCCAGATGGCAGGTGGACCAATACATGTTAAATAGGTTAAAGCATAAATTAAATACACTATAAGCATACATTCCAAACAGTTATTTGAGCAGAGAAACTTAAGTGAAGTTTCACTATTTAAGTGAAACTGGACGTAATTTTCATCCACTAAGTTTTCCCTAAAAAAAGCAATGCTGCTTCTCCCCCCTGAGAAAAGAGGTTTCTCCTCTCGCCCCTTGGGACTTGGGTTCTTCTCCGGGCCTTGAACTAGAGCCATCTGGTGGGGTTCCCGGGTCTGGCGCGCACTCTTAATGCCAAGGTTTCACTCTATGCCCAAAGCTAGTACCTCTGGCGCTTTCCCAACAACGGAGGCGAGTTCGGGTTTAGTCAGTTCTGCAGTCCTGAAGCAATCAAAGAGTTTGGGGAAGATTTTATTTCCAGGGTCTTTCCCATTGGGTAATAAGGGCAGGTGTTGCCCAGCCCGGACACCCCATGCTAGGACACCCTTGGTGGGGACCCCCTGCGCTAGGACCCCCCACAGGGACACCCCACGCTGGGTCACCCCCGGCTGGGACACTGCGCTAGGTCACCCCCGGCTGGGACCCGCCACAGGGACACCCCACGCTGGTCACCCCCGGCTGGGACACTGCGCTGGGACCCCCTGCACTCGGTCACCCCCGGCTGGGACCCTCCATGCTAGGACACCCCACAGAGACACCCCACGCTGGGTCACCCCCGGCTGGGACACTGCGCTGGGACCCCCCACAGGGACACCCCACGCTGGGTCACCCCCGGCTGGGACACTGCGCTAGGTCACCCCCGGCTGGGATACCCCACAGGGACACGCCACGCTCGGTCACCCCCGGCTGGGACACTGCTCTAGGACCCCCACGTCGGATACCCCTCCGGAGACTCACTCATCCCAGCCAAGCAGCAGCAGCCTGTGAGCGCTCACCTCCCGAACCAAGGGGAAGGTCAGTTTAAGGCGTGCGGCCCAAACCCTGTCCTGTTGTGTCCGTGATTACAAGTCCATCCACAATGGAAAAAAAGTCCGGAAAAAGAAAATGCATTTTACCCTCACGGTCACAAAGAGCAATCTACAAGAGGTGAACAAAGAGGGTTCCAGAAATAAGCTCCCCAAAGGGCAGTTAAGGACGCGCCTTCCCACAGGAGGAGCCCCCACATTCTCGGGCCCCATCGCGGGCCCCGACTTCAGTCCCCCGCCTTCTTTTGGAGGCCAAAGGCCACCGCGGGGCCGGTTCGGCTGAAACACCCGGGGGGCTCCGACATGCGCGAGTGGGGAGACCCTCACAATGCGCGGGGCTGGGGGAGGTGGAGTGGAAGGCGACGGTCCGCAGCCCGATCCACGGACCGCAGTTGGGGACACACCTGTCGGTCCGGGGACTCCTCCCTGCTTCCCTCCTCCCCCCCTTTCACTCCTCTCGCGCGCCGTTGCCCTCCGGGGCTTCCTCAGTGCCGGAGCCTTGGGGTCAGAAGTTGGCGCTCCTCCTCCCCCCCCTCCAAGAGTGGGGACACCCCCTGAGGCGGGAAAGGGACCTGCTTGGTGCTGTTGTCACCCAGGAGCGGACAGAAAGTAACTCCGGGCCGGCGCCGGAATTCGAGTAAACCTAGACTCGAATTTCGACCACAAAGACTGGATTGGTGAAGGGGCGGGGCCCCTCCCGCCAAGGGCCAACGGACAGCGGCGGAGGCGGGGCCTTGGGGGCCGCTGAGTGGAGAAATCGGAGCCAGCAGGAGGCGCTAGACCCGAGATTGACTGGACCCTAGGCCCCGCCCCCGAGATGAAGTCAGAGGGCGGGGCGAGACCCGGAGATTGACTAGACCCGTGGGCGCCGCCCCTGAGCCCGAACCAGCAGGTGGCGCTAGAGCGAACGATTGACTAACCTGTGGGCCCCTCCCCTGAGCCCGAACCAGCAGGTGGCGCTAGAGCGAACGATTGACTAACCTGTGGGCCCCGCCCCCGATTCGAAATCAGAGAGCGGGGCGAGATCCAGAGATTGACTAGACCCGTGGGCCCCTCTCCCGACCCCGAACCAGCAGGAGGCGCTAGAGCGAACGATTGACTAACCTGTGGGCCCCGCCCCCGATTCCGAGTCAAAGGGCGGGGCGAGATCCAGAGATTGACAGGCTCCGTGGGCCTCGCCCCCTCTTTAGCTCGGTAGCTGGCTCCGCCCTGAGGCTTCCCCGGGTTCTTCCATCTACTCACCTGCCCTGGGGCGAAGTGCCGCGGGGCAGGCCGGGAGCTCCTTTTCTAGGTCCAGGGGCGAACAACACTGGACAATAACGTCCTTTCCTTAGAGAAAACGTGCAAGGTCCTGGTAATTCCCACTGCCTGAATCTGCTCTCCCGCGGCACTTACTGCCCGGAGCCCCCTGAGGCACGGCCGGAGGGGCCGCCCGCGGCGCCCGCCATGAGGTCATAGGCTCCGTCCCTCTGGGTAGAAGGGAGCTCTGGGGCTTCCCGCCAGGCAGCAGGAAGCAGCGCTAAGCACTCCCCACCCCCAGGGGGAGCTGAGGCACCGCTGCAGGACACGGCCGCCCTCTCACTGCCCTGAGCCTTTCCCCTCCTTGGGCAGGGGGGGAACCAGCTCCACTTCGTTTCCAGAGGCCGGGAGAAAGCCCCACGTGGGGACCCGAGCTGAGCATGGAAGGGAACCGGGGATGGCTGGAGGAACTTCCGGGCGCACCCCCCCCAAAGATGATTAACCGAGGCTGGAGGACCCCCCACTCCACCGAGCTGGGGGGGGGCGGTGCTTTCATATGTGACTGATTTGAACCCAGAGAGTAAACTGAGACTTGGCTAGAAAGCCTGACACGTGTCTCTGAGTCCCCGCAATATTAAGGCAGATGGGGAGTCTTACAAATGAAGCTCTGAACTGGGGGGGTGAGAACTGAAGCCCACCTGGGACAGGGCTTAAGGGGATCCGTTGGTGCTTCAGTCAGTTGTGGGGCCCACCACGTGTCAGAGCCAACAACCCCCCCCAAAAAAAATAGAAGCAAGCTGGGAGAAACGGGGAACTTCATGAACTTGTGAGTCCCCTCCATCCAGGGTGTAACAGAGGGCTCCAGAGTGACTGGTAACTGCTCCGTCGCTGCTTTGAGCCCATCTCCCCATAGAGGGGGGTAAACTGAGGCTCGATTGGAGGCTTCACCTCTACCTTTCCTGCAAGCTCGAGGGGGCAAAATGTGCATTTATGGTTCCTCTCACTCCCCCCCCCCACAGGGGGCAAACAGCCCGCCGGAGTCCTGCATCTGAAGCTCTCAGCCGGGCCCCAAGCTGAAGCCTTTAGGGGGGGCCTTGCGGGTTGTTTTTGGAGCACCCTCCTGTAGCTGTCCCGTTCATGGTCTGAAAGACCTGGAGATTCTCTTACAGTCCCACCTGTCCCTTTGTGCCGCGGCGGAGGGACCAGCCTGAGAGTAGGGGGGGAGGGGGTGGGCTTTCATCCTGATATCCGGGGCTCAACCGCGGCCCACACTCTGCCTGGCTGTGAGTGAGGAAAGAGAAGGCAGGAGCTCTTCATTCAGGCGGGGGCAGGATGCCCCTCAGCAAGGCCCTGTGAGGCACACGGGGTGGGGTTTGCCGAGACAGAGGGAGCAGCAGAAAAGAGCTTTTACTGCTCAATTTCTTAGCTAAGTGAGCAGTTTAGAGTAGACCCTTGGCCCTGACTCATCACCCTCTTGATGTGTTAGCTGTTCTTCAACATCATCATCATCATCATTAGCGGAGCTTCGAACCCAGGCCCTACTTTCTCCCAGAAGGGAGGGAGGGGATACACTGTGGGGCTTCCAGGTACTGCTTAGCATGAGGAGATGCGGTTGCCCTTAAACATCTTCTCTTCTGTGCATCCATTTGGCGCCTGCTGGATACAACACAGGAACTGGTCCCCAGGCAGCTGCCCTCAGCCGCCTTCCTCCTGCCCTGAAAGCCCAGCTCCTCTTGCCTCTTAGCAGTATCTCCCATGTCCCATAGTCTCTGCTGGGCCCTCTCTGTATCCTTCCAGATGCAAGGCTAAGAGCCTGGCCTTGGCGACCAATGGGATGGAGTCCTAGATGGGCCGTTGTTGGGACCTAGTCAAGCCCCCGTTTCTCCCCCCCCCCATGTCTCCCCCTGCCTCTTGGCGAGATTCTAGGGCCCTCCTCCCTTTCTAACCCTAGCGAATAACCCCCACCGGCCACTCTCCATTCTCTGCTGGCGAGCTCTCCGAGGGAGACAGTCCTGACCCCAACCGCAGCTTGCGAGGCCGAGGGTGGGAGCGAGCAGGGAGGCTGCGGTGTCCAAGCCGGGCCGGCCCCGCCTGCGGCCTCTCCCTTCTCCTGGCCCTGGAGGCCGATCCCCGCCCAGCGCGGCCTTGTCTCGGCCGCCCCAGCTCCCGGGCACTGCCCGCCTCGGAGGCCGCCAGCCCCCGGGTTCAAGGGCCAGTCGGCACGTTCCCTACAAACCGGGCTTTGGAGTAAATGGTGAATGGGCCTGAGAGGCGGGGGGCGACCCCCTCCCCCGTGGGCCTCTGTTTCTTTTTCTGTAAACTTGAGGGGACTGGGTGGGATGGTCTCCGGCCCTCAACACTTCCAAGCCCCTTCCTCCTCGTCTGGTGAAAGCGAGCTTGGAGTCAGGAAGCCCTGGGTTGGAATCCCAAAGTGGAGAGTTCTTGTGATCCTAGTAAGTGCCCCCCTCTTCCCCCCTCCCCCCACCTCTGGGCCTGCTCCACCAATAGAGAAAGGAGGGGACTGCTGGCCTACGATTTCCCTCCGTTTGGGGAAGGCCTTTGGAGGAGGTTCCTGAAACATCTCCCACCCCAAGGTGAAGATGGGGGGGCATCTCTTCCTCAAACACAGGCTCCAGCCTAAATCAACTTCTGAGCTAGAGGACAGGGCTTTTTTCAGGACCACCCAGGCCGCGGCTGTCTCCTGCCCCTCACACTTCCTAAAGGCCGGGCTTGTCAGCTGCCCTCCCTGAGGACCGTGGGGGAAGGGAGGTTTCACCCTTACTCTTAACCCCTCATCCTCTGGCTTTCCCCCCTTTATCTTGCACTTCCTGGCTGAGCCAGAGGTGGGGGTGGGGTTCCTTCACTAACCCCCCTACTTCAGATTCACACATGGCTCCTAAAATGGTTTCCCATCATCCATCTCACTCTCTCAAGACTATGGGACCCCTCGCTCCTCTCCCTTCTTCTTCCTCCTCTCCTATCATCACTTTCTCCCTTCTTCCTTTCTTTATTCGGCTCTTCCTTCTCTGCTTCCTTTCCCTTTGACCTTTTCCTCTGCTCCTCCCCTTCTCCTGTTTCTCTTTCCCTCTCTTTTCCCCTCCTTTCCCTGTTTCTCTCTCCCTTCTCCCGCCCTCTCTCTTGCCCTCCTTCCCCTCTTCCCCTCTCCTTCCTTCCCCTTGCTCTCCTTGGCTCCTTGGGCTCCCGCAGGGCTGAGGAGGGTGGACCCTGGCTGGCAGGGAGCTTGGATCCAGGCTCCCCAGGCCCACCGCGACCCTTCTCCCTCCCCGCTGGGGGTGATTCCTGGGTGGGGCGAAGGCTGCTGGCTCGGGTGCACCTCCTCGTCCGCCTTGGCCCTGACCTCCAGCCGATACTGTGGGAGACGGAGGCAGGAGCCTCGCCAGGAGGCCGCCCCCGGTGCTGGTCTCCTTTGCTTTGGCCCTCCCCGTGGGGATCTGTGCTCCGGGGTCAGGGATGGGGAGGAGGGGGAGGAGGCAGATCTGGGGCAAGCGGGGGTGGGGGCGGGCACCCGATCTCCTCTCCCCTTCCATGGCCCACCCAGGGATTCCCAGGGCCCCGAGTCCAGTCTGGGGTGATTTGGAAGCGGGAGGAATCCGTCCCCGCTTGGGACACGCATGCAAAGTCAAGGGTCGGGGGAAGCCTGAGAGATCATTCGGACCCACTTTCCCAGAGAGGCAAACAGAGGCTTGGGGAGAGGAAGGGACTTGCTGAAGGTCACAGAGCCAGGCAAGCAGCACTGGGCTCCCCCCACATTGTGGGGGCAAAGAGGAGGAAGGCAAAGCCCCTGCAGGATCTCCCTGGTGCACAAGGAGCAATGAATAGAGCCAGAAACTGCAAGATTAAAGCCTTCCACCAGGTTTGAAGGAGAGAAGGGAAAACAGTCCTGGGAGGAGAGGTGGGGAGGCAGGGGAAGGGGGAGGAGGGAGGAGGCTGGGGAAGCCTCCCTGGGGAACCTGGAGAGGGGAGGGAGGCCGGCCTCCAGGGCTCACCCCCGTGCTTCCCTTCCAGGCCTGCAGAAGCACCGCTGGCTGAAAGGCCCAAGGCCTGGTGGCCAGTGAGCGAGACCCCGGGCAGTTTGGGAGCCGCAGGACGGTTTGGGACAGTTTGGAGATGCGGGTTCTGTCCCGGGCCTGTGGGTCTGCAAACCCGCTTCTCACAGCATCTGGGGCTGGGCCAGAGGGAGACCGTGGGCCCCGGCCCGGCCCAGTCTGCAGCCTCAGCTTGGGGCAAATCGTGTCCGCCACCGGGGTTCCTGGGGAAGGAGCCGGGGTGATTCCCGGTCACAAGAGGGGGATTCGGGATTTGGGTTTTTCACTTATTCACTTTTTGTGGGGCAGTCAGTGACTCGCCCAGGGTCCGCAGCGGGTGTCCCGTACCTGAGGTTGGATTTGAACTCGGGTCCTCCTGATTCTGGGGCAGGTGCTTGGGGCTCAGAATTGCTTGAATGAGCTCCTGATAACCAGAGCCCCAAGAGCAGACTCCCTTTCAGCCCACACAAGGACACGCTGAATAGCCCCCTTTCCTTTGATCCTCAGACCTCTCGGTCCCCAGACTTTCCTGCTCACCCCCTCCGGAATTCCCCATCCCTCAGACTGCAGCCACAGCTTAGCGGGGGCTCCGGATGTGGACGAGGGGCGCGGGATGGCCACCGGAAGCTCTGCTGCCCTTACTGAAGCCCAGGGATTCGCTTCTTGGACAGCCCCATCCCCCTCCTGCTGCTGCCTCAGGTTAAGCTTGTGGTCCACTAACACCCTCAGCTCTTTTACAGAACTAACCACACCTCCCCTTACTTGAAAAGTTGTTTTGTGCTCAAGTGCAAAGGCTTGTTTATCTGTTGGACTCAGCTTTAGTCTCTCAGGGAACCTGTGACTCCTGACCCTTATCGGCCTCCCAGCCTTGTTTCACCGGCAGATGGGTGATCATAGCATCTATGCCCTTAATCCTAACCACTGATAAACGAAGCAAAGTGTCCCTGGGAACTTCCCCGGAGACCCCGCCCACTCGCCGGAGACCCCTCCCACTCGCCGGAGACCCCGCCCACTCACCAGAGACCCCGCCCACTCGCCGGAGACCCCGCCCACTCACCGGAGACCCCTCCCACTCACCGGAGACCCCGCCCACTCACCAGAGACCCCGCCCACTGAGCCCGAACCACCATCCGCCGCCCGAAGGCCTCAGAGCCCCCTTTCTCCGTGTTGGTCACAAGGAACCAAGGACCCTCCTGAACCCGAGATAATGTGTTTAGCATCCAGAGTCCTAGAGCTTGGGCCTGGAAAGGCCCGGGAGATCACGCGGTCTGATTCTGCCATTTCCCAGGCGCGGCGGGGAGCAGAGTGGGAGGTGCTTGGGGCCCGGTGATGCTGCCGCCTTCCTTGGATGACTCTTTCCGCTGCATCCCGTCGGTACCTTCTTTGTGCCTAATCCCTTGTCCATCCCCCCTTAGACCGTGAGCTCCGTGAGAGGGGCCTGTTCTGTCCGGCTTCGGTTTCTTTCGTGTTTTGTTTGGTTACTTTGTATCCCCAGAACCCGCTACAGTACCTGGCACTTGGTGCTCAATAAATGCTCGCTGACCGATGGAGCTAATCAGTGGCCGAGGTAGCCTCCGAACCCAGGTTGCTTAATCGACCGATAAGATTTTATTAAGTCTCCCGCTCTTCCAAGCACTGACCCCTGGACTTCCAGACCTTTCCCATTATATCCCGCCACTCTCGGCCTGTCCCTCCCCGTCCCTGTGCACGCAGGCCACTGCTGACAAACTCTTTAGGAATCAAAGTCAGGCTCCGTGTCCCTCCCTGCGTCCCTGCCAAAGGCGGAAAACTTCCCTGCCTCCCAGCGAGGGACCCGGCTCCCCACGGCGGCCTGGGAGGCCGGATGTGAGGACTTCTCGGTCACCTTGAAAGTCCGGATCCAAGCTCTGGGCCCCCAGAGGGTGACTTGGAGTCTTGTCTCACCATTAAATGCGGTGAGATGGGCGACCTCGAGGTGCCCAGAAATGCCCAGGATTTCCGCTAATCGTTGTTGGCTGCGCCCGGCTGTCCCCTTGCACCAAGCCCCGCGCTTCTCTCGTGGTGTCCTTCCTACTGTTCTCTCCCTCGTTCGCAGGAGGCCCAATATGCACAGAGACGCCCGGGGGTATGGAAGCGAACATGGAACGGGCAATGTCGGCAGGTCGGCAGACCGATGGCTGCCCCGCGGGGGGAAAGGATAGAAGGAAGGAGAAATGGGGAGGGAAAAGGCTAGGACAGTGCGTGCTTAGAGATGGATGATACACGAGGGATGGACGGGTGGGTGGAAAGGATAGATGGAATAAATGTGTATATGTATGTGTGTGTGTGTGTGTGTGTGTGTGTGTGTGTGTGTGTGTACATAGATAAGATACACAGAAGCTATAGCTGAATGGGTGACTAGAAAGGAGAATGTATAGGCAGACAGACAGACCGCTTTAGATATATAAATATAAGTTTGGCCAGATCGACTTAAATAATTTCCTCCCTTTCTCTTTTTTTTAAAGTTTATACTTTCTTGTTTAGATTAATAAAACTTCAAGAAAAAATGCTTTCACTGGCTCTTGTTGGGTGCACTCCATCCTTGCTAAGGGCACACTACTGCTATCGTTGAATTTTGGGCCCAAAAATCAGAATCACATTTCATACGTCATATACCATTTTTAAAAACAACATTTACTCGGTGTTTACTAGTTGGGACTAGACTCTGTGAGGGATATAAAGATGAATAAGAACTATAAGCACCCCCTACTCTCAAGATGCCGGTAATCTGGTTATCTGGAGGTAAAATAAACACAATACCTCTAATACAACTCAGAAGAGCAGAGCTATTATGAAGGTCCAAACCAAGTGGTCTTGGAGTTCAGAGAAGGGAGAGATTACTTCTAGCTGTGAAAATTGATGAGGACCTCAGGTACCGCTTCTCAACTTCTTTTAACTCTTCTGCTGAGAATGGGCAACAGTGATGAAAATGCCATCTATGTCCCCAAGGACTTGAGAGTCTCTCTGTCTCTCTCTGTCTCTCTTTTTCTCTGTCTCTGTCTCTGTCCCTCTGTCTCTCTCTGTCTCTGTCTGTCTCTCTCTGTGTCTCTCTCTGTATGTGTCTCTCTGTCTCTCTCTCTGTCCTCTGTCTCTCTCTCTGTCTCTCTGTCTCTCTGTCTCTCTGTCTCTCTCTCTCTCTCTCTCTCTCTCTGTCCTCTCTCTCTGTCTCTCTCTCTCTCTCTCTGTCTCTCTCTCTCTCTGTCTCTCTCTCTCTCTCTCTGTCTCTGTCTCTCCCTCTCTCTGTCTCTGTCTGTCTCTGTCTCTCTGTCTCTGTCTCTCCCTCTCTCTGTCTCTGTCTGTCTCTGTCTCTCTCTCTCTCTCTGTCTCTGTCTGTCTCTCTGTCTCTCTCTCTCTGTCCTCTCTCTCTCCCCCCTCTGTCTGTCTGTCTGTCTCCCTCTTTTTTTCTTCTGTCTCTCTGTCTCTTTATATCTTTTGACTTTCAGTCCAAAAGATTAACTCTACGACCCTGCTCTTCCTCCCTCCCAAGTCTGGTTTCCCAGAAATCCTGTACCTTTCAGACGGTGCCTCCCCGATGTCCAGCAATGTGGGCAGTGGCTTATTCATTGACCTGGCTGGGACGAGGGCAGCCGGGGCCTGGCTTAGGTGGCTTCTAGGGGAATGAGAGGAGCCCGGAAGGAATCCCCAGCCCAGGATGGAAGGAGTCTCTAGGGAACGTGAGCAAAGCCAGAAGAGATTTAACTGGGATAGGAAACACTTATCTGAGCCTAAGTTCAAGGGATATAATTTCTGGGTAATTAAGTATTTCATTAATTATGGCTAATGAATAACTAATAAAATTTGGCAGCCTCTTGATGCTTCTATATCCTTGGAAGAGTGGATGATCAATTCTGATTGGTTAATAATTAATGAGAAGGAATATTATAATGAGAGATGGACCTATTCTGATGAGGGGCTGGGGGATGTGACTTGATTTTGTCACTCTTGCTCCCAGACCACCCCCAACCTAGGCAATCTAGACCCAAACCTGAGTTGGGCACAAAGGGCTTCCCCACTTGGGGTCTCAACAAGATTGAGGAGAATGTTCAATCCAGTCTCATTACCAGCTTTATTCTTCCTGATTGATTTGAACTATCAGAGAATAATAGAAAGGAAAAAATCGTAGCTCTCCTCAACAGTAATTGGTTGTTAGTGTAAAAGAGAAATAATCATTTCTCTCCAAACTCTAGATTCACTTAGAACACAGGATCTTGGAAAATGGACCCGTGAATGTCAGAGCTATGAGGAAATTTAGAAATCTCTGGCTCCCTCCCCATTTTACTCCGGGAGAAGCTGGAGGCACAGAGTAGGGGAGTAACTTTCCCGAGATCACACTTGCTCTCAGGACTCCAAACTTCTGGACCAACAGACCCTGGTACCTGCCTTGGCGGCCGCCATGCTCAGGCTTTATTCCCTTCCCTTTGCCCAGGCCACCTGGCTTCTCGGGGCCCTCGCCAGGTCTTTGCCCGTGTCTCCATCATGCAGACTTTGCCAGGACTCCAGAGAACCCGAAGAACCCTGAGGGGCCGGGGGGTTCACGCGTCCCTCGTGCTGGACACCTTCACCGAGACTCTTGCTCCTGGGCCGCCTGAGCTTTTATTTCCCCGGGCCCACTCTCTAGGTACTCTGGGGGGAGAAGGTAGCCACAGGCCTTTCCACCATTCACTGTTGGCTTCTTGGCCCCAGGGAGGAGGCCGGAGAGGAATCGCGATCTCTGCTTTAAAACCAAGGCAGGGCCCAGAGAAGGGACTTGGTTACTGATCAAGTTCGGTGACGGGTCCAGAGCCAGAGCTCAAGGCCTGCTCCCTTCTCGCCTCCGCCCCAGCCAGGCTGAGGCCCCGGGATGGGCGGAGGGAGGGCAGAGCCTGGCATGGCTGCGCTGGGTCCCGCTCCCCCTGGGCGGGGGCTGCCCATCTGCATCCCGCCACTTCTCGGGGGCCCTGCCACCAGGTGCCTTTGGGGGGGATCTCCATCCCAGGGAACGGGCCGGGGAGCCAGGAATGGACACCACGAGGGGGAGGGCTGCGTCAGACAGGCGGGATGTGATCAGGGCGCCTCGAAGCGCCTCAGGCTAGGACAGGGCCCAGGGTCCTCACGGCTTACCTGGAGTCTTCTCCTGCGCCCCGGCTGTTGCACCGCCCGCGGGGGGCTCACTGCCCAGCTGCCAGCAGCCCCCCCCCCCGACGCCCGGCTGAGGAGGTGCCGTGGGCAGGCAGAAAACAGACACAGAAATTGGTTATAGTAACAGATTTCATTGAGAAGCGGGCACGGACAAGTACAGTGGGTGGCAGGGGTGTTAGAAGCTCTCCTGTGTGCTGGAACCACAGGCTTTCCTGTACAAGTTCCTATAGATCTTGTCCATGCTGTTCTCAAAGTTGCCTCGATGGGACTTTCCTTTATATGCTGCTGCTCGGTTGGACCAGTACTCGCCATTATCCAAGTGGACCAAGGGATGTGGCCTATATACGGAACTGCCAAAAGAAGGGGAGAGACGCGCAGAGCCGTCACCCAGAGCTTCGGGACCCTTAGAGGGGCCCCGGGCCTGGGGGGGTTAGAGTGAGCCGCCTCGGGTTCCTGGGGCTGGGGGACCCCAGCAAGTCACTGACCGGCTCCCGGCCCCTCAGCCACGACGCGGGCAGGATAACGGCGTCTCCCTGCGGGACTGTGCTCCGAAAGTGCTAATCACGGCCCCAGCCGGCACTTACTGGTCCGACACCGGGACACGAGCCCAGAAAATGCCCGCAGGGAACCAAGGACAAGGGGGGCTGGTGGAAGGTCAGGGGCCGTGACTCTGCCGGTCTGAGGGAGGACAACGATGGGGGCCCGCTGCCAACGCCCAGCCCCCCCCCAAAGGGCCCGCCAGGCAGCCAGGAGCCGCAGGGCTTAGGGGGAGGGAGTCACCTTTTAGGAGCGGGGGACTCCCTGAATCACTACTGATGAGAGAGGATTCTGGGAGATAGCAGAATAGGTCAGAAAATTCCAGGCTCTCCAGCCCTTCCCCACAAACCAGCTCAGGGCAAACACAGAGTAGTGAAAACAAAGTCGGGCAGAACCGCGGTCCTCGGGGACAGAAGGTCTGAAGCCCTGGTGAAGAGCAACCACTCCAGGCTCATTCTGCGGAAGCACCAGCGGCCAGTCCCAGGGCTAAGCCAGAGGGAGGGCCCCAGCCGGGGGATTCCCCAGGAAGGGTGGGAGGGGGCTGCTGAGCTGGGGGGCACCCAGGACCCTCTGCAGATAAGGAGCGGCTGGGCCTGGGCGAGGGGGACCCGCCAGAGACACTGCTGGCTTCAGGCACCTGGGCTGTCCGTTGCAGGCCAGAGGGAGAACTGGAGGAGGACCTCGCGTCAGAGGCACCATCCGCCATAATTTACTCAAAATAAAGTAATAGCAAGCAGCCAAAGGAGGAAAAACCCACCACAGAAAGTTGCTATGGGAATAGAGAAAATCGGGGCTCATCTTCAGAGCAGGATATTGAAGTAAAAAATCCTCAGCTGCCCCAAAGAGTAATGCTAATGGTCAGCTGCCTCAAAAGAATTCACAGAACTTAAAAAAGACTTTAAAAATCAAATGAGATGCAGAAAAACACTCAAAAGAAATTCAAGAAAAACAAGAAGATTCTGAAAAGAAAGTTAACCCAAAAATCTTAAAGAAGAAATGACTCCTTGAAAACTAGAATTGGAAAAGAGGGAGCCAGTGAACTTAGGAGACTAAGAAATAATAAAAGAAAATGAAAAAATAGAAGACAATGTGAGACATCTCATAAAAAAACAACAGACCCGGAGAACAGATCAGAAGAGCAATAAGAATAACTGGACCACCCGAAAGCTTCCAAAAACAGAGAATCTTAATACAATAATATAGTAATTAGACAATCATCCAGAACTATTAGAAAAAGAATGAAAACCAGAAATAGAAAAAATCCATAATCACAACCTGAAGAGGATCCTGTGAGGAAAGCTTACAGGAGCAGCATCAAATTCCCAAGCTCCCAGACGGAGAAAACATGAGCAACAAGGGAAAAAATCAAATACAATGGAGTCACAACTAGACTCATACAAGACCTAGCAGCGGCTACCTTAAAAGACCACAAATGCTGGAAGACTATATATTGAAGAGCAAAAAGAATCACGAAAAACATCATAATCCAACAAAATTAAGCATAATCCTGAATGAAAAAAAAATGGCTATCTAATGAACTGCCAGACTTTCAGGATTTTGTTGCAAAAAGGCCTAGACTTAATAGAAAATTGGATCCAAGAACAATTTAAGATAAACAATCAAAGATATTTTAATTTCAAGGGACTCAGTAAGAAAAAACTTTATTTCATATGTGGAAATGTAAACCATATTCTAAGATTGTCATTAGTAATTGAGTCGTTCAAAAGAAAGTTTGGGGTACAGTTGAACATGATGTGATTTTAAAAAGCAAAACTGTGGAGGAAAAGGTAAAAAGAGTAATTGTGTTATATGAATGAGGGGCGAGAGCAAGAAGTGATACAGAGGAATTAGACTGGGGAGGAGAACTGGAACCTGGACTGGGTTAAAGAGGAAACAATACACAGATATAGATATCTAGAAGGATATACAAGTATTCTAAATTTATAAAGAAATAAGGGGAAGAAATAGGATAAGGGATGGGAATATAAGAGTATTTCTCTTTATATTTATTTATATTTATTATAATTATTTATTGTTTATTATAAATATATTTATTTATTTATAGGATAAAGAGGGAAGGAAAGGATTGGGGGAGAGGATAAGAGAAGATCCTTGGAGGTGGGATAGGTTAAGTATTAGGAAGGCAAGATAGCTCATAGAAGTAAAGCAGAAGAGGCCGGAGGGATAGGAAATAAGAGATAAACACAAAAATAATAATGATCTGGAGTAGGATTCATTAGAAAAAAAGAAGGATAGTAATCATTGATCTCAGACAACTAGATTTAACCAAAAGAGAAAAATTAGTAAACTACACTGTCTGTTGGCCATATTAATCAATATTGTTTTAAACTATTTTAAAATAAGTAGATAGTAAAAGGTTGGAATATTGCTGGGGTGTAGGAAATAAGTTGGTGGATTTAGAAAAATATGGAAAGACTTGAAATAATGAAGAAGAACGTTATCCACCTTCAGAGAAATCTATCTCTGTATCAGGCATAATACAGCCTGATATATATTTGAATGTATATATGTGTATGACTATATATATATATATGTACATATATGTGTTAATATATATGCACTGTATGTATGTATAACACACACATATCCATGCTCAATTGCAGTCTTCTTGAGGGAATTGAGGGAGGAAATGGGAATAAAAAAGTTCACAGCAGAGAACCAAAAAACTCTACAAGGAAGCCAAGAAAAGATAGACAGCTCTGAATACAATCTATACTATTTATTATATAGGCTTTCTTGAAATGGATATTTTTAACTCATACCTCTCTTATGAACTGCTATGCACATGACAACTTTTTTCTTTGTCTATTTTTCTATTTAGGTTTTAAATTAATTAAAAATTAAAAAAAAAACTTTTGTTTTGAGAAACACAAATTAAAACAACTCTGAGGTACCGACTCACACTTATCAGATTGGCTAATATGACAAGAAAATAGTAAATGTCAGAGGGGATTGTGGGACAGATGAGGCACTAATTCGCTAATGGTGGATCCAACTATTCTGGAGCGAAATTTGGAACTATTCCCAAAGGGTCAGAAAACCATACGTACCCTTTGACCCAGCAACGCCAGTACTAGTTCTGTATCCCAAAGAGATTTTTTATAAAAGATCTATATATCTACAAAAATATTTCTGGAAGCTCTTTTTGTGGTGGCAAAGACTTATAAATCGAGGGGAGGCCCAACAACCGGCGAATGGTTGATTGTGTATGGTATGGTATATGATGGTGATAGAATACTATTGTTCTATAATAAATGAGGAGCAGGATGCTTTCAGAAACACCTGTGAAGATATTTATGAACTGATGCGAAGTGAAATGAGGGAACCCAAAGAACACTGTATACAATATCGTATGATAGTTGGAACAGCAATATCGGATGATGATCAACTGCAAGTAATTTCTCTATTTTCGGCAATACAATAATCCCAGATGATTCTGAAGGATTTGTGATGAGAACTGTTGTCGACCTCCAGAGAGAGAACTGATGGAGTCTGAATGCAGACTGAAGCATACTTTTAAAAACTTTATTTTTCTTGTTGCTTTTATTGGGGGGGCATTTGTGTTATGCAATAGGTTTATATGGAAATAGGTTTTGCGTGATTGCACGCAATAATGAGGAGAGGGGATTTGAATTTGGAACTCAACATTTCAAAAACCCAATGCTAAAAATTATTTCTCTGGAATTTGGGAAAACAAAATGATGAAATATCTCCGGAATAAAGGACAGTGAGAACTGTGAATGTCTCGGGTGACGCTCGCTCACAGATTTACAGCATTTGTGGATTGTCGAGGCTTTTCACGAGAGATCAGTAATGAAAGCCTCGTAGGCCAATTTATAGATGAGGAAACTGAGGCGAAGGGACTAGTTAGGAAGATGTTGTAGGAACTCGGAGCTCCCAGCTGAGGGGGTGGCCGGGCCAGAGGAGGCAGCGTGGATCTGAAGGTAAAGTCACATTTTTGAAGCTGGGGGATTCCATCACATGAAGAGTCCCTTGGCCAGAGGCACGGCCGGCTCTTGGCCCGAGTACTGCCTGGCCCTCGTGTGAGCAGAACGAGAAATCACTGACCCACAAGAATAAAAGAGACAGGGAGGACCCAGGCCTCCGGTCCTTGGGCAGCCCCCGGCTCGGGTTTATACTCCTCACTCTCCGGTCTGACATCATTCGCTCTGGTTTGACGCATCCAGGCACCCCGGGCTGTTGCCAGAGCGGGGCCGGCCTCACGGGTCTGGGATCTAAAGAGGCCCCCCCCGACTATCTGGCCCGAGGACGTGCTCCGCAGGAGTTTCAGTCTCAGCTCTCCACCAGCTGTCATTAATGCCTTGTAAAAGCTCCTCGCAATTTATCAGTCTAATTAAAAATGGGGCGTTCTCTGTCTCAGGAGGCCATGATCAAGGACTCTTCAAAGCTGTCTCCCCCTTCCCTTTGTGAAACTTCCACTAGTTTGGCTCCTGGGACTCAGGGGCAGTCAGGCCAGCACCCTCATTTTATTAAGGGGTTCAGCGGGCCCTCCCGGCCCACCAGGGGAAGATGCTGCATCCATCGGCCTGGGCTGGGGACGAGTGGCAAGCCTGACCCAGAGAGCCCCCCGTCACTCCTCCTCTCCCCTCTGAAGCTGCCTGGCAGGGACGGAAGCCCTGCTCCTCCCCGACTGTCCTCCTCCCTGAAGGGACAGGCACAGCAAGAAACGAGAGGCCTGAGGTTTGGTGGCCCACGGGCAGGGCGTCAGACGGGCAGCGGGGGGCGGGGGTCAGGCAGGCAGCAGGGGGCAGGGGGCAGGTAGGCAGCAGAGGGCAGGGGTCAGGCGGGCAGCGGGGGGCGGGGGTCAGGCCGGCAGTGGGGGGGCGGGGGTCAGGCCGGCAGTGGGGGACGGGGGTCAGGCGGGCAGTAGGGGGGTGGTCAGGCGGGCAGCAAGGGGGAGTCAGGCGGGCAGCAGGGGGGGTCAGGTGGGCAGCGGGGGGGAGGGACAGGCGGGCAGTGGGGGTGGGGGTCAGATGGGCAGCGGGGGGTGGGGGTCAGGCCGGCAGCAGGGGTGCGATCCCGGCCTCCGGCTCCCTGCAGCTGTCCAAGGCCCCTCGCCTCCTGAGCCCCAGTGACTCCTGGGCTGGGAAGAGAGCTGGGAAGGCTGGGAGGGTCTGGGGACCCAGGCCACTGGATGGGCTTCCCACCTTTCCCACCATCCTCTGGCAGCACAAACGTGGTCGGGCAACAACATCTCCGAGCTCTCCAAGGAGGCCGCCCTGCGGCCCTAAGGCAGAACGGGCACCCTAGGCCTGGCATCTGGCTGGGGAGACCCTGCTACTGGCTGTCAGAAGTGAGCCGGAGATGGCTTCAGAAAAAGCCGAGAAGGTCTGAACTGAGGCCGAGGGAAGAGCGCAGAGCCGGGCGGAGACCGATTCTCGGGGGCCGAGTCCGGAGAGCGGAAAAGGAAGAGCCCGAGGAAGAGGGTATCGTGCCAGACTGATCTGTTAGAAGTGTGGGGTTATTTTCCTTCTCAATGAGTGGGAGGAAAAATAAATGCTTCATAACTTTAAAAAATTAAATAAAAAAGACGTACAAAACACATAATTACCTAATGGCAAGATGTGATTTTGGAAGGCTGCAACTTCGCAGCTACGAGATATTATAGGTAATCACAACTTACTAACGAATCCTGAGGCGGTTATCCTATGGATCTTTACCGAACTTGGCCCATGTGCCTGCCCAATCGTGTGCCGGGGCAGGGGGCGAACCCCACCAGTACTGGGGCCACCACTCGGCACCCAGAGGTCCCTGAGGGCACCCGCTGACTACCTATGCAGCCGGCTGGTCCGTAATTGCATTTTGATGTGTTTGGGAAAGAGACATTTGCTGAAGTCGGCCACAAGACCCTCCTGAATGACTTAGGGACCAGGACCGGACGGCACTGGGCCCAAGTTCTGCTTTCTCCAACCCCTCCTTCTCCTCCCGAGACATGTGACAACAAAGGGGGAACTACAAGGAACCAGCTAAGAGAAAACTGGGTCCTCTTGCCTGAAAGCTGTGCACAGAATGGCACGAGAAGGCTGCGCGGAGCGGGCCGGAGGGCATGGCGGGCAGAGAGCCCCCCCCAACAAGAATGGCCTGGCTTCTGTGGCGGCCTGCGCTCAGCCTCGGTGCACGCTGGGAAAGGCGATCCTGAGGGCCAGCGCCGCCCCAAGCCCAGAGCAGCTTCCTTGCCTGAGCAAGTCACTTAACCCGACTTGCCTCAGTTTCCTCATAAGCTGGAGAAGGAAGTGGCCAAGCCCCTCAGTATTTCTCCCAGGAAAACCCCAGATGGGGTCACAGAGAGCCAAGACCAGACTGATGAATAACAGTACCATTTCTCAAGTGTAGAGATGGAAAAAGAGAACTGACACTTTAGAAAACATGTTTTTCTCTTGGGCCAAAATTATGCAAACTGATCTTTAACTAGAGAACATTTTTGTCACCGAGTGAGTTCTGAAAACAAAGGTCTGTAGGGCAGCCACACACACACTGCTCTCCACAACGGTGCGAAGGGAAGAATCCACAAAATCTGCAAAGAACTCTTAGAAAAGCCCGTTACCGTGCCACCTGTGTCTGCCTTACAGGGGTCAGAAAATCCCCAGGGAGCTTGGGAGGCTCCCTCTCCTCCCCCAAGAGCAGCTTAAACCGCGCAGCGGCTTCCATCCCTTCGTCCGCACAGCCAGGCCTCCGTACCTGTATTCTGGATCACTATCACAGACGGAGTCTTTATATGAAAAACTTCTTTTCAGGTCCAGCTCCTCATCTTTTTCCTGGTCTGTCTCATCCTGAAAGAATTCAAGAAATCACTGGGTTAGTTTTCTCCCTTTGGAAACAGCTTTCATTTCATAACATTTTATCTAAATGTTTTGATTTCTTGACAAAGGAGAAGAAAAAGCCACATCGCCACGTACTTACCATTTGGTTTAATGAACCTCAGTGGGATCTTGCTAACAGTTTTGTTTTTTTGTTTTTTTGGTAAGAGTTCACAAGCTCTGTGATGGAAGGGAGTGTGGTAGGAAGAGTACTGGATTTTAAGTCAGAAGACCTGGGTTCAGATCACGACTGCTACTTATTGCACTGGTGACTTTGCATGAAGCGCTTTCCCACTCTGGGACTGGATTTTCCAATCTACACAATGACCCAGCTGGACTGGGCCCCTCCGGCTCCAAACCTTAGGAGCTCGCCCGCTCAGCCTCAGCTTGGCCCAAGGAAACCTGAGAGTATGAGTCTCAGCCACGTAAGCCACAGCTGCCCCGGGCTCCGGATTGCATCTGGGCAATTGGACCAAAGGGGAAGTGTTCCGGCTTGTCCTGAGCGTCTGACCCCCTTGGTGCGACTGGTGATTAAGGGGACGTTCCAAGGTCCAGGGGGAGAGTCCTCTTGGAAAACGGCTCCATCTGCAGACTCAGAAGGTTAAACAGAATGCCTTGTGGGGTCCGACCCGGATTCACAGCGTGAAGAGGTCCATCCCAAGGTGACAAAGTGGCTCCCGACTCCGGCTCTGTCTTTGTCCTCTGGGACAGCAGGCATCCTCCTCCTGCCTGAGCTCGCTGCCCTGAAATGGGCTCAGATGCTGGGGGCCCGGCTCAGCGTTCAAACTCCCAGTGCCTCACAAAGTGTAACGCTGGCAAATATTTGCCTATGGAAAACTGCCTTTCTCTAGACCTCCTTCCCAAGTCTCAGCTCTTCTCCACCCTGGGGCCCGGACACCGGCGGGACCTCCTTCCCTGTGATCTTCCAGGCACAGAATGGCCACTCTCATCACTGTGGAACTTCAGTTCCTTGAGTTCAATCCATTGATAAATCTAGGGTCCATGTTCCTGTGTCAGCAAAATAGATGGACTTGGACAAGTTTCCCAAGTACAACCTTCTGATCACACCTGGGTGTGAATGCTGGCTTTGCCTTCCACTGTAACGCTTCAGGTTCCCAACAGGTCCATCCGGGCCTGACATTCTATGTTTCGGAACCAAATAGAACAAAGCAGCCTCCAACCCCACTAGGAAGCTCTGTTTCTCTTTCCTGCTTTCTACAAATATACCACAGATTCCAGTACCTTCTGATTAGTCCTAAGAACCACATTATTAAAGACAGGGAGCACAAGGGATAACTGGTCACTGAGCATTGCTCTTGGATCCATGAACAATCAAGAATACCAGGAGAAGGCTCCTGTGTGCTGGATGGCTCTCCTACCGAAGGTGCGTGCAAGTGCCCTGAGAAGAATCCCACAGAATAAGGAGGTCACCGGGACTCACAGCCAGGAGACCCGGAGTTACTGCAGCGTCACGATAGGACACCTACGATAGCAACCAATAGGAGACCTTCATCCCGAGGACTTTACAGAGATGAGGAAAGTGGGTATGGGAGGGGGTACGGCTGACACCATTTCTCCATCATGAATTCTTTTGTAAAGCTTTCATTGATGTTTTCTGGTTTTTACATCTTCCTGCCCCTCCCAACATCATCCCATATAATAAAAAGTATTTTAAAAAAGAGAAACTTACACACTAAAAAAAAAGTTAAAAAGAATGTGATGTGTAATATCTGTGGATCCCTCACTTCTATGAAGGGATGAGATGGGGAGAGGAGTCCCCACTGAAAAGCATTCTGGCAAAAATTTAGGCTAGTCTAACATATCACACTACATTCCACAATACTGCCTGACTGAGCCTGATAATTTGTTACATTAACTTTTGATTTTTTGGAGTGTCATTCTTTCCATCTACATCGTGGTAGTTACTGAGTATATGGTTTTCTTGGGTCTGTTTATTCCTAGACTGGAATTAGTCCATACAGATCTCTCTATGCTTCTCTATAGTCATCACATCCACCATTTCTTACAACAATATTCCATAAAATTTTTATTTGACAATTTGTTTAGCCATTCCCCAATAGATGCTCATCAAAAAAGTGTTGCTATCAAAATTTTGGTGTAAATATAGGGAATTTTTTGTTGTTAATGTCTTCCTTTGGGTATTGGTCCAGCAATAGAATTTCTAGTTCAAAGAGTATAGACATTTTAGTCACTTCATTTGCATAATTCAAAATAATCTCTTCAGAAGGATTCTACTAATTCACATCTCCAACAAAATGTATTATTGGGCCTATGGTTTGACAACTCTTCCAACACTAATAATTTTTTCCAATCTTTGCTAATATTCAGGGTATAAGGTGAAACCTTGTTTTGATTGTGGTTGTGAATCCTTTGAAATTCTTTCGAAAATTGTTCATATCCTTTAATTCCTGCTCTACTGGGGAATTAATTTATATATATATATATATATAGATAGATAGATAGATATAGATAGATAGATAGATAGATAGATAGATATACACACACGTATATGTATGCATAAATTGTTTATATAACTTAGATATTAAACCTTTATCAGAAAAATTTATTTTTTTCTCCATTTGAGCATTTTCCTTTATCATAGGTGCATTAATTTTGTCTGTGCAGAAGCTTTTCAGTTTAAGTGATCTATTTTATATTTTACAATTGCCTCTATCTCTTATTTGTTATGTTCCCTATGGTCAACTGAGAAAGACAGCTACTGTAATCATGACAGTGATCCAGGACAATTCCAAAGGACCCATGATGAAAAATCCTATTCATCTCCAGAGAGAGAGAGAGAGCTGATAAACTTTGTAGATTAATTGAAGTATACTTTTTTAACCTCATTTTTCTTGTTTTGTCTGTTTTCTTTTGCAATTTAGCTAATATGGACATATCTTTTGCATGACTTCACATGTATAATTAATATCGCTCACCTTCTCAAGAGATTGGATAGGAGCAGAAAGGAGCAAATCTGGAATTCAAAATTTAAAAAAATGGATGTTAACTTTTACATGTAATTGTGAAATATTTAATGAAATAAAAATATATTTTAAAATATATATCTGAGAGCTGTGAGAGGTATGTGATCTGTTCCTCTTCTAATTTTTTGCAGTATGATTTTTAATAAAAGAAGCAGATCATAAACTTCTCCCAGCTATCAGCAGGCAGTATTATGGAATGTAGTGTGATATGTTAAGACTAGCCTAAATTTTTGCCAGAATGCTTTCCAAGTTTCCCAGCAGTTTTTATTAAATAAGGATTATTTTTTCTAGGTAACATGTTTTCTTTTTTTATCAAACCTTGGGCTATTGTTTAGGATTTTTCCATGTTTCACTGATCTATTTTTTTTTTTTAACCAGGAGCAGTACCAAACAGTTTTAATGATGGCTGTTTTATAGCATCGTTTGAGGCTATGAATGATATTCCCCTTTTATCCCTATTTCTTTTAGTCATTTCCATGGACATTCTAGATCTCAAGTTTTTCCAAGTGAATTTTGTTATTTTATCAAGTTCTATAGCATAAACCCTGAGAGATTCGATTGGCATAGCAATAAAATACAAATTAACTTTGGAAGTATTGTCATTTTTATTATATTGGTATTGCCTAGCCCTAAACATTGAATATTCCTTCAGCTAATTAAGTTTGTGATTGTATCTATACATTTTTTTGTGTGCCTTGGTAGGTATTTTACGAACTTTATGGTTATTTTTGAATAGTATTCTCCTTTTGTTGCTTCTTGGGTTTTTTATTGTTATGTTGAAATGCTATTGATTTTTAAGGATTTATTTTGTAGCCTACAATTCTGTTGAAGCTATTGTCTCAATTAATTTGCTGATTCCTTAGAATTTTTCAAGTATGCCATTTTTTCATTAGCAAATAGGATAGTTTTATCTATATTTTACCTATTTGTAAAATCTTAAATTATCATCTTATTGCTATTGTTGGCATTTCCAGACCTGCTGCTGTCAGTGGTGGTCCTTTGTTCTCAAAGACTACCAGGTCCATCAGGGACCCGATGCCATGACATGGCCGTGAACTGGATTTAAGCCGGGGAGGCTGCGTCAAGTTGCTAGACCTATAGCAAACAACAGAGAGAAAGCATCCTTCTTTGGCTCTTCTATTTATTGGAAGAGGTTCTAGTATATCCTCATTGCTTAGGATGCTTGCCTTCTATTTTTAATACGTTTTTCATTGTATCAAAAAAAAGGTCCTTCAATGCCTATACTTAATAGGGTCTTAGCACAAAAGAGTGATATGTTGTCAAGGGTTTTTATGCATCCATTGAGATGACTGTGTGGTTTTTAAATGTTTTGGCTTTTAATATGATTTACTTTATTGACTGTTTTCCTAGTGTCGAACCATCTTCTTGTTCCTGGTATTAAGCTCATGTGGTCATAATGAATGATTTCTTGGATAAAATGCCATATAGTCTCATTGACAGGATTCTTTTTAAAATGTTTGAATTAATATTCATTAATCATTTTGGCCTAGAGTTTTCCTCCTGAGTTTTATGCTTTCCCAGTTTAGGTGCTAGGATAAAAGAATTCTGGTAGTATTGTTTCTTAGCTTTCAAGAATAATTTGATAATATGGGCGTTTTTTATTATCAAAAAAATTGCTAGAATTCTCTTGTGAATTCATCAGGATCAAATAACTTTATTTTTCCTGACAGTTCCTTTTCAGCTAAATTTATTTCCTTTTTTTTTGAGGTTGGATTATTTAAGATCTTTTATTTATTTGTTCTTTGGATAGTTCTGAGTATTTTACATTTTTAAAGCTATTCCTCTATTTTTTATGTTTTCAGTTTTGTTAGCATGTAATCAGGTATATGTTTCAATTATTCTTTTTGATTCTGGTTTTGTTGGGATTTCATCTCACTCATATGCTATTTCATTGACTTGACTTTCTGCTCTCTTTTTAATATATTTGCTAAACAATTGTCAATTTTATTAATCTTTTCAAAGACTCTATTTTTAGTTTTATTATTTCTATGTTTCTCCTCAAATTATCTCTCATTTTTAAGTTTATTTGTTGGCTTTCTAACTTTTTCATGTGCATCTTAAGTTCATTAATCTCTCTTTTTATTTCATTCATCTCTGTTTATAGGGATGTGACTTCCCCTCCTCCCCTCTCTGAGAACTGCTTTATCTGCATCCCTAGAAGTTTTGGAATATTGGTTCATCATTATCATTTTCTTCCACATTATTGTCTATGATTTGTTCTCTGACACCCTCATTATTGTTAAGTCTCCATTTGGGATTGTCTTTTGTCCATAGTTCCTGAACCATGACTATTTTGCACTACGGTCTATAAAAGATTTATTAACTACTTCTACATTTATTTACAATATCTCTCTACTATAATGAGTGGTCAATGTCCTCCTCTATATTATTTTATTTTTCCAAATATATGTAAAGATAATTTTCAACATTGACTATAAGTCCTTTAACACTCCAGCAAATTTGTTTAGTTCTATATTTTCTCTGGTCTATCAGTTAGACTTATCCAAATTGCTAGAGGGATATTGAAATCTGTCACTTCTGTGTTATGGTTATGGCTTCTCATAGCTCAATTAATGTTTCCTTCATAAATGCTGATGCTAAAGAATTTGAAGCATATAAGTTTGTTAAAGATATTGGTTTGTTGCTCATAGTTCCTTCCAACATGAAGTTGTTTCCTTGTTTGTGCCTTTAAATTATCTGACTGTTTTTGCTTTGTCAGAAAGCATGTTTTTGCTTTTTGTATTTTAATTTTTTTAGATTTGATGCATAATAATTTTCCTCCCTATCTTCAGTTTCATTTCATGCATGTCTTTTTTTCATGTGCTTTGGTAAGCAATAGATTGTAGGCTTTTGTTTTCTTATCCAAACTGTCCCTCTTTTTGATTATACTGTGCTTTTTAATCCATTCATATGTAAGTATATGAGAATCAAGTTTATTTTGTCCTCCATTTGGTTCTAATATTGTTTTTTCTCACAATATGATTTTCCCCTCTTTTATTATAAACACAGTATTATTTTCCTTCAGTTAGTTTAGCCCATTCGTTATGAAGATGGCCCTATTCCCACTAGCTCTTTAATCCTTATCAGCTTTTCCATTCGCTACCCTTGACTTGAAGGTTTTGTTTGTTCCTTTTTCTTCCTATTTATAGCTTTCTCCTTTTTTGCCTCTCTCAGTCAGATAGATTGCCTTTTCCTTTTCTCCCCTTCAACGGGTTTTGTTCATGTTTTAAATTTTATTTTTTGTGTCCCTTTTCAGAGAGGTTTTTCTAGCTGTCCTCTCTGTCCTGTGTTTTTAATTTATTCTCTCTACTCTAGATCCTCATTCTCTGGTTCATGACGTTTATAAGTAGTTTCTCTCTTCTCGGTACTTCTCAAGCAATCCAAACTTCCAAGGTGGCCATTCTGGTCTCTCCTTGGCGTGTGGGCCACAGATAACCTATTCCATTGTGCCTCATTCCCAGACCACCACCAATTCCTGCAGGTGACAGAGAGGACGCCGCCCCCCACCTGCACGACCCTGATTATGCAACCTTCCCTCTGGTTACCTGCTCCTTCCTGGGTTCATAAATGGTAGGGATCACCTTTCCCTCGTTCCTAGGCACATCACACCCTTCCTTCCATCCCCCCTGTTCCCCACCCCCACTTTCATGTACCTTCCACAAATAACACTGATTTACCTGTAGACAGTTCTGTAACAGTCTGTCCATAATGCCCCCAACCTGTCTCTTAATTGTGATCTACATCTTACTTCAGCCTTCATTCCCATCTCCTTGTGTACATTAGGAAAAAATCTCTCAGTGGTATCTCTGGTGTCGTTCTGGTGCTATTGCTGTCCCTCGCTGTTGCGTTTATTCCCCTGTCCTGCAGCTTGGGGTGTTCGAGAAATGAATCATCTCTTCAGATCTGGTTTTTATTCCAAGAATGTTTCTAGTGCTTCTTTATTATGGAACACTCATCTTTTCTTTTCCATTTATGGTTAAGCTCAGACATGTTGGATAGGCCATCCTGAACTGTGTCTTGAGCTCCATTGCCCTTCAGAATATAATTCTATTCACTTCTGCATTTTCTGGCAGGGGAACAAAAGTCTTGTGCTATTTTAATTTCCTTACTTTTGTATTTGAAGGTCTTTCTTCCGATTTCTGGCAGAATTTATTTCTGAACTGAATTGTTAAATTTAATCACTATGTATATGTCTTGGAGTTTGAAATTTTGTTTTCCTGAAGAGAATTTGTGGATTATTTCAATCAGCAGTTTCTTTTTCCATGTTCAAAAATTCTGGGCAGTTTTCTTGTATCATTTTGTCCATTATGATTTTAAGGGTTTTTTTTTTATCTTGTCAGAGTCTTCTGGGAAAGCTATGATTCCAAGGTTATTTCTACACACTGTGTCTTTGAAATCAATATGTTTTCTTTACATAGTGAGCCTATTTTTAAAAAGTTATTGCTTTCTGCTTCACTTCTTCTAAGTTGCCCTTCACATCTGTGTATTTGCATTCCTAATCTATCATTCTCTCTTTTGTTTCTTTGGTGAAGCTTGCCATTGCAGATTGCCATTATTTATGCTGTTAAGGCAGACCATAAATTCTGTTCTCATAATTCTCATTTCTCTTTTAAATTACTCAGGAACAATGCAGCCAAGATTAGAAAGGAAGCAGAAAACTGGGAAACAATTTTTGCAGGCAGTATTTTTGAAAAAGACCTCATTTCTAAAATATATAAAGAACCAAGTCAAATTTATAAGAATACAAATTATTCCCCAATTCATAAATGATCACAGGATATGAACAGACAATTTTCAGATGAAAAAATTAAAGTCATTTATAGTCATATGAAAAAAAATGCTCTATATCACTATTGATTAGAGAAATGTAAATTGAGACAACTCTGAGGTCCCACTTCACACCTCTCAGATTGGTTAAGATGACAGGAAAAGATAATGATAAATATTGGAAGAAATATGGGATACTGGGATACTAATGCATTATTGGTGGAGCTGTGAACTGATACAGCCATTCTGGAGAGCAATTTGGAATTATGCTCAAAGGGCTATCAGACTGTGCACACCCTTTGATCCAGCAGTGTCATATATTGGGTCTGTATCCCAAAGAGATCATAAAAGAGGAAAAAAAAGATTCACATTTGTAACCATTCTTTTGATAGTGGCAAGAAATCAGAAATTGAATGGATGTCCATCAATTGGAGAATGGCTGAATAAGTTATGGTAGAGGAACCCAATGGTTTTATTGTTCTATAGGAAATGACAATGAGGCTGATTTTTAAAAAGCCTAGAAAGATTTACATGAACTGATACTGAGGAAAGTGAGCAGAACCAAGAAAACATTGTACAAGTAACAACAAAGCTATGTAATAATCAACTGTGATGGACTTGGCTTTTCTCAACAATGAGGTGATTCAAGATGATTCCAATAGACTTGGAATAGAAAATCATCTGCATTCGGATGAATACAGAGAGGACTGGCGAGACTTACATGAACTGATGCTGAGTGAAATGAGCAGAACCAAGAGATCATTATATACCTCAACAACGATACTGTTTGAGGATGTATTCTGATGGAAGTGGATCTCTTTGATAAAGAGAGCTAATTCAGTTTCAGTTGATCAAGGATGGATAGAAGCAGCTACACACAAAGAAAGGACACTGGGAAATCAATGGAAACTGCTTGCATTTTTGTTTTTCTTCCCGGGTTATTTCTCCCTTCTGAATCCAATTCTCCCTGTGCAACAAGAGAACTGTTCAGTTCTGCACATATATATTGTATCTAGGATATACTGTAACCTATTTAACATGTAAAGGACTGCTTGACATCTAGGGGAGGGGGTGGAGGGAGGGAGGGGAAAAATCAGAACAGAAGTGAGTGCAAGGGATAATGCTGTAAAAAATTACCCTGGCATGGGTTAAAAAAAAAAAAGAAAAGAAAATCATCTGCATTCAGAGAAAAAAACGGAATGTGGATCAAAGCATAGTATTTTTGCCTTTGTTGGCTCTTTCTTTCTTGTGGCTTTTTCTCTTTTGGTTTGATTTTTCTTGTACAACATGATAAATATGGAAATATCTTTTAAAAAGTTTAAAATTGATTTTAAAACATAAAAAAGTTACTCGGGCACAGCATGTCGTGGTTCCAAATCCTCCTCCATTCCACAGAGTCCTCCATCTTATCACGTGAGGGATCATTTTTCTTCAATTTGCTTTATTTGTTCATGATGCTTCACCTTGTTTGCTAGATCTGGAGCCCACATTTCCTTCTGCTGATGTTGTTTTTCCTGCGAATTTATTGACTTAAGATCTTATCCTAGTATCCTGTCAACTCCCTCTGCTCCTCAGTTCTCTGGCTTAGCAGCTCCTCTGGCTGCCACCATAACTCAGGGTGATGGTCTCTGACAGGGACTGAGCACGACTGCAGAGATTTCTTGTAGCACAGAACAGAGAATAGAGATGCAGGGGGACTGGGCAAGGGGGAGGAGTGGATGACCCCCTACAGAGGGACTTCTCTGACCCTCCACTCCCTTTCAGGGACAAAGACTTCTTCAGACGTGACACCAGAGGAAGAGACAGTTTTGGTTGTGTCCGGGTCCTAGTATTTAGTGGACTGCGAGAACTTACACACAGCAAGCGATTAATGAATGCCCATTGAATTGTATAGAATGGCTAGAGAGTACTATGTAAAGGTCCACTAAGCTTACTATTCTATAGAAATAAGCATTGGTTTGTTTTTAAAGATGATCTAATAAAAGTGATCTTTGCCAACGATTTCCTAATGAAATCAATAAAATGGGTTCTGAAAAAGCACACTCTGGAAAACGAAAACCACCTGGCCTCCTCAGCTCTTCAGAAGAATGACTAATCCATTTATTTTGTACTTGTGGCTGAGCATTCAAACTCAAGTGATCTGGAATCGCTGGCTCTGGTGCAAGCCAGGTAAACATTCATCAGGGACTCCCAGCTCTCATAACGTTACTTTGTCATCTCAAGTGCATTTCAAAGTCAGAGGAAACTGACCCAAGATACGTCCACCCTGAAAACAAACCACGTGGACAGAGCGCTGGGTGCTACCGCCCATGCCAGGGCTGCCCACCCCTCCCAAGCTCTGCGGAAAAGCAGCTTGGGCTCAGTCACAGAGAAGAATTTTCCGAGGCAGGAACAATTAGAACGAAGGCAAGTCACAGGATTACTAGGTCTGAGAGCCGGCAGGGAGAGAATGAGAGAACCACAGGTGGGGAGACTGAGGCCCAGAGGAGGAGAGCGATTCACTCAGCACCACACGACAAGGACGCAGCTGGACGTACATTCAGGGCCCTCCCACTCCCCATTTCTTTAGTGAGGGGGAAGCCCACTTTGAACCGATACCACAGACGGCCAGGAGCCGGGCTCTGCGTCGAACAGGAGAACGGGAGGCATCTGAGAAAATGGGGGCACTGTCCAGGAATCCCAACGGCTTTGGGGTCCTCAAGCCCCACTGTACAGACCCATCTGAGCACGAGTGATGGCACGAATCCTGGCCTGCTCCAGAAGGATCAAATACAGGAGCTCTGGAGCAAGAAACAGCAGCCCGACGGGTCTAAGTACGGGAGCGGTTCCAGAAGTGGAGGCCTGGGAGAAAGGCGCTGGCCCAGAAAGGTCGTCCAGCTCCGGGAGGCCAGCGACCTGCCCCCACACGGGACTCAGCAGTGACAGCCACAACTCCTGGTGAGAGACCACTCCGACCCGAGGCTTACATGTGCAGATGCGGCCAGTGCGCGGGCTGCACTGCTTATTTATGAGAAAGGCAGCCTCTTATTTTTAAATTGGTTCGGGGAGAGTTGTGGCAGGAACCGGAGGGTAGTAATAGGGAAAATTTTAAAAAGGAGAGAAATAAGCTCCTTAATGGGTCATTAAAAATAAACCAAGGAAGCCAAAAGGAGTTCGGAGAGGGACCTAAGCTGGGCAGCACTGGCTCTGCCACAGTAATTTTGAAATATCAAAAGCCAACTCCAGGGCTCTGTGAAGTTCGGTGCTTTGTCTGTTCTTCGTTACAGAGAAATGTTGGTGTTTATTGATGTTTGTCAAGTTCATAATGATAAAAAGACAAATGTCACGAATTTTAAAAGGCCTCATCAGGCTCTGTTGGCCCAGAAAAGGGAGCACGCCGGGCCCACACCACATCCTCCTACCCCAGTCCCCGTGAAATGGCTGATCTCCAATGGGGGTCTTGAGGTCCATTTGGCAGAAGATCTCAGAAAGCCATGAAGAGGTGAGAGACTAGGGACGCATCTCCTTGCATACTGTCCCACATTCTCTCTCCTGCTTCAGTATAATTTGCAAGGCGGCTGCTGGGAGGTGATGGGTTGAAAAAGCAAATGAAAGGGTTAATGTGTTTTATTGCCAGCTTTAGAAAAGTCAAAGGTACAGATGGTAGTAGGCGCACGGCTCTGGCCAAAGGAACTCCCTCTCCTTGCCCTAGATAGGGCTGAACCCAGCTTCCCTTGGCCCACTGAAGGGGCGTGGCTAATGAGGGCTCAACAAGTAGCAAGGTGGGCTACAGAGCGACAGAATTAAGCAAAGAAGCCTCCCCGAAGCCTTCCTCCCCTCGTGCAGTCCCCCCACTGTATGAATCTCTGGGACACTGGGCCCATCTCTACAAGAAATGAGGTTCTGGAAGTTTGCCCAGCCTGGAAAGAGGGCTTTGATGAGAGCAGACAGCCAAGAGTTTCTTTTGAAAGGCTGGTCCCTGGCGATCCCAAAGAGGCACCTTGTGTGCTGGGGGACCCTCTCCTACCATCTCAATGGCAGAGAAGTGAATGCTAAACATAGCACGGTCTGCGCACCACCTCAAAATGTTATTTTTTTTTTTTATCATTGCCACTGAGATCCTTGTCCAAAGAACAATGAATGGCTGTATGGCCGTGAAGGCTGCATCCTCTTCTTTGTAATATTCTTGCTCCAAATGAAACCAGGAGAGAGGAGGGAGTTTCAGGGAAATGGCAGAATGGCTCATGGGTGATCCTTGGAAGAGTAAAGAGAGTGGCTGGCGGAGCAAGCTTCACTGCACATCGAAGGCAACATTCTGTGGGATATTTGCCCATTCTGCAGTAATATAGTAATGGTTGGGCATTTATAGAGCATCCAGGTTTGCATTTTGTGGGATATTTGCCCATCACATTCTGCGGTAATATAATAATGGCTGGGCATTTATAGAGCACCCAGGTTTGCATTTTGAGGGATATGTGCCCATCACGTTCTGCATAATATGATAATGGTTGGGCATTTATAGAGCATCCAGGTTTGCATTTTGAGGGATATGTGCCCATCACGTTCTGCATAATATGATAATGGTTGGGCATTTATAGAGCACCCAGGTTTGCATTTTGAGGGATATTTGCCCATCACGTTCTGCATAATATGATAATGGTTGGGCATTTATAGAGCACCCAGGTTTGCATTCTGTGGGATATTTGCCCATCACGTTCTGCATAATATGATAATGGTTGGGCATTTATAGAGCACCCAGGTTTGCATTCTGTGGGATATTTGCCCATCACGTTCTGCATAATATGATAATGGTTGGGCATTTATAGAGCACCCAGGTTTGCATTTTGTGGGATATTTGCCCATCATGTTCTGCAGTAATATAGTAATGGTTGGGCATTTATAGAGCACCCAGGTTTGCATTTTGTGGGATATTTGCCCATCACGTTCTGCAGTAATATAATAATGGCTGGGCATTTATAGAGCACCCAGGTTTACAAAGGCTTTTGCAAACATCTCATTCCCTCATTTTAGGAGGACTCGGTAACCTGCCCGATGCTTGCCTAGAAGGCAGGAGAGCAGAGTGGATGAACGTTCCCTCTTCACCGAGAAGCATTTCCTGCCCCTTCGCTCTCGCCCTTACAAAAGAACATGAAGAAGGGGTCTCTGTCAGAAGCTGGGTGTCATTGTGGGGGCAAGCTGGCCTGGGGACCAGGGAAGGTCCTGCCTTCAGTGCCCCGGCTGCTCTCCCAGAGGATAAGCTGCTGAGAAGTGCCGACCCCACCGAGGGTTTTGTAAACTCCAGTCTGAGGCCTATCCCAATCCTCTGTGCACAAAGACCGCCATGAAGATGATTCTTGGCTGACGCGCCCAAGTGGTGGTTAAGGATGAAACGGGAGAAAACTTCTGTAAAGGATTCTAATACAAGTCTCCAAATCCAACCAGCGCATGCTCCCGAGCTAGGTGGTCTCGGTACAAAGATGACAAAAAAGTGAGGAAGGGGAGAAGGATGAGGGAAAGCTTCAGGGGAGTCTGGAGCTAGCACAGAAACCTCACGCCCCGGCTCCTCCACACTCGCTTGGAGAAGAGAAACTGCAGGCACTTTCCAGGCCAAGCAACAAATGACATCATAAAGAATAGGAGAGCTTCCATTTTAATGGGAAGGAAAGACTTATTATTAGCATAGGAGCAATTCCTGAGTCAGCTAAAATCAACTCATTGCTTGTCAGAGCTAAGATTCAGAAGCAGTAAAATATAAGCCGATAAGGAGGAAAAGATATTACATATAATGGAAAAAGCTTAACCCTTTCCAATGTAAACAGTTAGTCAGGCAATAAATATTTATGAAGTGCCTACTATGTGCCAGGGGCTGCGTTAAGTGCTGGGGATGCGAGGAAAGGCAAAAGGCCATCCTGGCCCACCAGAGCTCACCGTGCAATGGGGGAGGAGCGGCAGCCCGCAGACCGCTGCGAAGGAAGCGGATAAACAGGAAAAGACTGAAAATGGTCGTCAGAGGGAAAGCATTGGGCCGGACTGGGAAAGGCTTCCTGCAGAAGGAGGGAGTGTAGCTGGGCCGCGAAGGAAGCAGGAGGCAGGGATGAGGAGGAAGGGCAGACAATGGCCAGATGTCAGGAGGAGGCCCGAGAAAGCCCATGCCCGGCTCCCAGAGCACAGGAGGGGGAGGCAGGGGTGAGAAGCCTGGGCAGGGGCAGGGCGCCGAGTTAGCGAGGGCTTTGAATTTCAGAGGATGGTCTCATAGTTGCTTCCAGAGGTGCTGGGGAACCCGGACTGGAGCGCGGTGGTGACGTTTCTAGATCCGTGATATAGGGGTGACGACAATAATGACAAAAGCTAATATTTGTACAGAACTCTCCCAGCGCCGGGCCGCGTCCTTTACGTTTGTTACCTCACTCGGTCCTCACAACCACCCTGAGGGTCTGCATTTCACAGATGAGGAAACCGAGGCAGACAGCGCTAAAATGGCTTGACCACGATTGCGCCCAGCTCGTAGAGGTCTGAGGCTGGTTTGGCACCGGGTCCCGGTCTGTGCCGGCTGAGGGAGCACCTCACACCGTGAGGGAGCACGGAGACACAGGGGAGGGCAGACCTCCCAGCAGGTACCGGGGTCGTCCAGGAGGGAGGTGACCCCTTTGGAGGGGGGCCTTGGGGGAGGGCAAAGGGGGACTGAGCTACAAAGGTCAAATCTCAGGACATGGCAGGGGACTGCTTAGTGAGGGGAGGATCGTGAAGAAACCCTATGTTACCAGGGGGAAGATGGCACTGGGGCCATTCCAAAGGTGGCAGGGGGGAGCCAGACTGGAGGCCGGGGCTCAGCTCTGAGAATCATCAGCACAGAGGTTTTAGTGAAAATCACAAGAACCAACGAGATCGCCCGAAGCAGAGAGAGAAGAGCCTGGGCGGAGGTCCAGCTCAGGAGATGGAGGGGAGGGGAGAGCAGGAGCAGAGCAGGGAGCCCCGGGGGAGGGGGCTGGCAGGGGCGGCCCTGAGGAGACTGGGGCCCTTGGAGAGCCTGAGGGGCCGGCAGCCGGGCTGGGAGGGGAGGGGAGAGCAGGAGCCCCGGGGGAGGGGGCTGGCAGAGGCGGCCCTGAGAGACTGGGGTCCTTGGAGAGCCTGAGGGGCCAGCAGCCCTGCTAGGAGGGGAGGGGAGAGCAGGAGCAGAGCAGGGAGCCCCGGGGGAGGGGGCTGGCAGGGGCGGCCCTGAGGAGACTGGGGTCCTTGGAGAGCCTGAGGGGCCGGCAGCCCAGCTGCGAGGGGAGGGGAGAGCAGGAGCAGAGCGGGGAGCCCCGGGGGAGGGGGCTGGCAGGGGCGGCCCTGAGGAGCCGGGGCCCTCGGAGAGCCTGAGGACCGGCAGCCCGGCTGCGAGGGGAGGACCCAGAGGCAGTGGGGGGCAGGCAGCAGCAGCTTGTGGGGAGGAGAGGGGCAAAGAAGGGGGAGAGCCGGAGAACGGAAGCTGGGCGTGTGGGGAGACAAGGAGAAAGGTCCTCGCCTGAGGACAGAAGTGACAGTCCATCTGTTGGGGGGGGGGGGCAGTGGAAGTCTTCAGACAACGGCCTCATTCTTGTTTCTGTTTGTTCTTCAGTGACCCAGGAGGTTCTCACTGAGGAAGGGGGAAGCCCACTGCGGGCGAAGGGCCGGTTGTGCCACGTGACACAGTGGAGAGTGGGCTCCGTCAGCAGGAGCCCTTAAGTAGGGGAGGGCACCGGAAGGAGCCGGTCACTCGGGGCTGGGGAAGGGCAGAGGAGCCGGGGTCAGGGCTGACCTGGCCACCAAAGGGGCCCAGGTGGAGAAGGCAGCGGATCCGGAGGGCGAAGCCCTGGCCACGGCGGGACAGAGGTCACGGGAAAGGATTACGTTGGGGAGCCCCGAAGGCCCCGACCAGGGGGGCAGGAGCTGGGGAGGAGGGCGGCCCCGCCCCGTGGGGAAGGCTCTGGGCTGGGCCGCTCAGAGGGGCCTGAGGGAGGTGGGGGCGCAGGGGGAGCAGCCCGACCTCCTCGAGCAGTGAACCGGGAACAAGCAATACTGGGAACGGAGGCCAGGGAGGGAGGCCGGGTCTCGGGGAGCCGTGAAAGACGAAAGGAAGAGATTTAGGGTCAGAGTTAGCAGAGAGGAGGGGCAGAGCACGGGAGCTGAACACAGAAGCTGGGAGTTCAGGATCGCTGGGAAGAGGAGGAGAATGGTCCATAACGTCCCGAGGCCTCGGGGCCCGGTTCTCGGCCAGCCTAGGAGCCCGGGCCCCCAAAGTGGGGACAACAGAGACGGAACGTCCACACCCATCACTTCAGATACAAGTTTGGTGGCTGCGGAGCGACTGCCCCGTGGGACAGGCGGAGAAGGGGGGCCGGCCCAGGGCCCCAGTGAGGGCGGGCGGGGGGGGCCCACGGGGGCTCAAGCGTGTCCTGGGGCCAGTCTCAGGAGGTCAGACCATTCAGCCCCCAGCTGCCTCCCCTCAGGCCCGGTCCCAGGCTGGCTGAGATATGGCCTTTGCTTTCATGGCTGGCGCTCCCGGTGTCTGGGGAAAGAACAGACGCAGGCGCGATGCCCAGGTGAGCGTCAGGCCGAGACAGACCCAAGCGGCGCCCACGGGAGCCCCAGGGGAAAGCCTCAGGGAGCACTCCCACTTTTTGAGTCCTCCCATTTCCCACCAGCACATGGCCCTGTGAGACCCTACGTGCCACCCCCAGGGCTAGCAAAGAAAGGCAAAAGCCTCGGCCCGGCCTTTGGGAAGCTCACACTCTAATGGGGGCCCGCCCCAGGTCCCCAGGAAACATTCATGGAAGGTGATCCAGGAGGTCCCGCAGGGGGCCCGCAGCAGGGGGGGGTGGAGGGAGTCCTGGAGGAAGGCAGGAGGAAGAGCCCAGAAGAAGGGCCTGCGGGCATGGGGCGCTGCCAGGGCAAACATACAGGCTGGGCGACCGAGTACACGAGGAGAGAAAACGCGGGGCTTCAGAAGCTCAACGCAATGTTGGGTCTGATCCCGGAGCTACAAGGAGCCCGTGAATGCTTCTTCCCTCCTCCTCCTTCCTTCTGGGAGGAGGGATGAAGGGCGGGGTCACACGTGAACTTCCGAGCAATCGCCTTGGCAACTGAGTGTGGACAGAGAGGGAGGGAAGGCTGAGGCTGGAAGGGCAGCCAGAGAGCCAGCGCATGGAGCGGCATGAAGGGGTGGGCGTGGAGGGGACAGAGAGGCAGAGAGATGGATGCGGGGAGAGATGGATGAATGGGAACATGGACAGGGAGATAGAGATGGGTGGACAGACAAGATAGATGAGTGGAGAGATGGATAGAGGGATGGACAGATAAGAGAGACAGATGATGGATGAATGGAAAGATGGATAGGAAGGGATAGGGAGATAAGAGATGGATGGAGAGACAGCAGATGAAGGAAGAGATGGATAGATTGATGGATGGAGAGAAACAGATGAAGAAAGAGATGGATAAGGAGAGGATGGCTTGGGAGATAGAGATGGACAGACAAGATAGATGAGTGGAGAGATGGATAGAAGGATGAATGGATAGATGAGAGAGAGAGAGATGAATGGAAATATGGGTAGGGAGATAGAGAAGGACGGATGAACAGACAAAAGAGATGAATGAAGAGATAGATAGAGAGATAGACAGACAAGACAGATGAAGAGATAGAGAGATGGATGAACAGAGAGGTGGATAGAGAAAGATAGATAATAGAGTGAGCCACTGAGTTGCCTTTCCTGGGGGCCAATCCAGAGAAATTGTGAAAGTAGAAATAGCATGGAAATAACATAGAAAAACAATTCATGATTTTCATTCTCCTACCAGCTTTCCTGGTGGTTTGCAGAAATCCCAAGCTCCCAGGACACTTACACTTACATATAGACATCTTTGATGAGCCCCGTGTGATTTCAATACATTTTTTACCCGCTCGTGTATTTCATCTGAGTTTGCAGGTGAGCACCAATCTGAATGATATCTGCAGACACAAATGACAAGAGATGCTATTTGTAGGAAGACCGGTGGGGACCCTTTCAGTTCCCAAATACAGGTAGCTATTCCTTCCCAGCCCCTTCTCCACAACTGATGATAGAAGTAAGATCCCAAACGAGTCAAAAAAGCCTAGAATGTGGTGGGGAAAATTTCAAAAGGCAAAATATAATTTAGATGAATTTCCTCCATTTGGGTTTTAAAATATCAATTTTTAAATTTATTATTATTTAGTATTAATTTAAAAGATTACTGAAGGGGAGAGCCATTCAGCTAGGCAAGCATTTGAAGGGGTGACATGAGAAGTCTTGTTCTGGCTTCCAATGAGAGGAGGCCCAGGAGGCTGTCCATACTGGCATCTCACACTGGCACAGACCGCCGTGGGACGCAGGGGCTCCCCAGTACGGGAGACTCAGGTACAAGTTAGAGCAGAAACCACAGAGCTTCTGGGAGGTAGCGGTCAATATGGCAGGAGGGGGCTGGGAGGTCCAGTCAAATCAGTCAGGAGTGTGCCCTGGCAAGGGAGGAACAGCCATACCCGGCGCTCGGGAGAGGCTCGCTGCCGCTGGATGCCTGGGTTCAGATCCGGGAGCCAGATGTTAGGAAAGATAAGGACTGATACGCTGGAGGGCCGCCAGGAGAGGGTAGAGTGGGGACGGGCACTAGAGCCTGGGAAGCCCCAGCATCAGCCGAAGGAGGAAGGAGTTTGCCCCTGGCCTGGCTCCAGGACCCCACTCGGCTGGCCCTGCTGCTGGCCCCCAGAGGCTTCTGGGACAAACCACCTCCGGCCTCCTCCCCAGGAGGTTTCCCAGCCAGAAGCCACACTGTGCCAGACCGTTCCCAATGACGAGATGGGAGGGCCGGGCACGGGAGGGCTGCTCGGACACAAGCCGATGACCGCGGACCTCCCAAGCACCTGCATTTGTCGGCCCTCCAATTGCCCAATGGTCAGCACCCTCCCCGTGCCAGTGACACCGGGTGTCCGACTTTCACAGAACAGTAACAGTAACATCTAGCACTTCCAAAATCTATTTAAATGTCATATGATGCACTCTATAACCCTGTGAGGGAGATGATGTGGTTTTCCCTCATTTTACAGAAAACGAGACTGGGTGCTGAGAATTGTAGTCACTTGACTGGGGTCACACAGGAACTAAGTGTCTGAGGCAGGATTTGAATTCAGGTCTTCTTGACTCCCAGTTCTGTCCACTCTTCCCAAACCCTCCTTTACCACGTCCCATCCCATGTCCACTCGCTCCCTTGTTATGGCCTCTGGGATGCCAGCTCCCCAATGAGCCATTCCCTTGCATCCTCCATCTTTCTCACTCTCCCTTTCTTGCCCTTCTGGGACCTGCTCTCCCGGAGGCCCCAGCTTCCCTGGCCACCCTCCAGCACTGGTTCTGTTTTCACTCATGCTCCCAGTTCGAGCATCCCTGGCTCGCCATTGCCCTCCCGTGCCACTATCCCTTGGCAGCCACGGCTGGCCGCTGTCTGCCGACCCTCGGCACATTCTCCCTCCTTTCTCCACGAGTTCCATACTCGGCTCAGTTTTCCTCTCTTCCCGACTGCTTCACTCCCTGAGGGGAACTTCAAGAACATTTTTACCTTCTTTCAATACCCCAATTAACTCAGCTCCCTAGACCTCCCTCTCTAGTCCATCTCTGTACAGCGACAGTCTCACCAGAAGTCTCCACCTTCATGCTCATAATCCTTTCTCCATGTGACTCCCTCTAAATCTACTCTCTGGTCTTTGTACAGCGCCAGATCCTGCCCCCTTCTCTTCTCAATCTGAACCACGAGTGAAAAAACTCTGTTAGTGCTGGCCATGCCCCGGCAAGCTCCAGCCCTGGATGGCTCCCATCCTCCTCCTCCCTCACGCTTCCGCATCCTGCTCATTAGAACGGGAGGAAGTCACGGCCGGACCCACTATAAATTTATGTGATCCAGTCTCAAGGTGGGCCCTCACCATAACGAGGCAATCTCCTCCTTGTTTCCCCATCTCACTCACCGCAGCAGCTTCTCCAAAACCTTCTCTCCTTCCATTTCTCATGATGCCTTGTCACCAACCAGAGGGACCTTCCTAGAGAACTCCTCTTCTCCCTCCTCAGGTCCCCTTGCTCTGGCATCCTCCCCCTCCCCTCCTACGGTCGCTGACAATAAGGTGGCCATTCTGCTTGTCAAGGGTGCCCCCATGATCCCGCCTCCTCCAGCAGAGTGCCCCCACCGCATTCTCCCCGACTCCAACCTCCAACTTCTCCCCATTGACTGGTTCCTTCCCCACTGCCTATAAACATTCAGCTATTTACTAAATGCCAACCGTGTGCCAATCACCGTGCTAAGAGACCGGCACAGAGAAAGGGAACAGCCCAGTCCCCAAATACATAAATATGTACATAAATAATGTGAATACGAGAGGTGTCCAGGGCAGATGGAAGGGACTCGATCCTGTACATCCCATCAGGATGCAGCATCTTGAGGGCCCGACAAGGGCTTTTTCTTTGTCTCCCCAGCATGCTCAGCATAGACCTGCTACATTAAGACATGTCTACTGAACGGCCCGTTCTAATACGGTTATTTAAGGAAAAGACATATTCTGCTTTGCCAAAGAGGGCCATGGGTGGAATCGTAGAGAGGCAGAATTATGCTTGATGTAAAGACTAACTTTGTACAATCAGATCTCCACAAAAGGGCAACGGGCTGCCATGGGGGAAGAGAGCCCCCTCACCGGAGAATTTCAGGCAAAGTTTGGAGTAACCGCGTGGCAAGGATGGCGCCAGTTAACAAGCATTTATTAAGCCTTTACTGTGTTCCAGGCGTCGTACTAAGCACCGATATAAAGAATGGCAAAAAAAAGTCCCTCATCCCAAGCAGTGGGGCAGACAATATATACATTATGAACCTCTGTGGGTATATGCAGAGTACACAGAAGGTAGCTGAGCGAGGTAGGCAGTGGGAGCTGGCGAACTCCTCCTGTCTCTGGATTGTCATCCGGGTCCCGCCTGCTAATTGTGCGGTCTTCCAGGGCCCTGCCTTGGACCCTCTCTTCTCCTATGTTATTTTGCTTGATCTCATTGGCTCCCTTGGATCAGACTAGCATCTCTATGCTAATGATGTTCAAACCCACTTAGTGGGACCCAGCCCCTCTGCTGATTCTAGAGCCACATCTCAAACTCCCCACTGGACACCTCTAACTGGAAAGACCATAAACATGTTCAATACACCATCTCCCCTCCCCCTCCATCCTCCATCCTCCCAGGCACCCAGGCTTGAGCCCTCACCGATCCCGCTGACTTGACCTTCCCAATCACTCTCATCCACGCCCCCTTCTCTCCTCGGAGGTGGCCACCATCTCGGCCCAGGCCCCATCGGCCCACGCCTGGACTTACATACCAGCTGTCGAGAGGGCCTTCCCATGTGCAGGTCTGAGCATGTCACAAGCCTGAGGCCCATTTGTGGCTCCAGCAGCTTCCCACACCACGTCCCCGATGGCATCAGCGGCCCTTCGGCACCTTGGCCTCCCTCTCCTGCCCCAGCAGCTCGTGTGGTGCGGGGCGTGACCCTCCAAGTCTCCCGGGGGCAGGTTCTCTGGCCCTTCCCCCATTATCCCCTTCCCAGACTCTCCCAGACTCAGAGGGCGAGCTCCTTGACAGCAGGGCCTGCTTGTGGCCTTTCTCTGCATCCCCAGTGACGATCCCCTGCTTGGCCCATGGTAGGTGGGCCCCTCGCAGAACTTGCCGACTGAGTCCTGAAGGCAGGCCAAGAGGAGGGGGTGAGGACTCCAGGCAGGGGGAGGCGGAGAGGAGAGATGCTGTGTCCTGGTCACCAACCTGCCGGGGGTCAACACGTCTGGACCTTTGACTGCGCTGAGTCTGATCCGGCCCATGGGGTCTCCGAGATCCCTTCCTGATCCCAGCCTCATGTGGCTGCCACTCTGAGCCGCTCGTTAAGTAAAAGGATGCACCTGAACTTCCCCCCAAAAGGATGCTGAAGACGTTGCCTCCTGCTTACTTCACTTACGGCACTGGATAGAACAAGCCATCTTTTCTACTTCCCTAAACAAACCGAGCAGATTCCCCTTTCCCTTTTTTCACACACGTACTCCATTCATGTCTATCATCCTGATGATGTGAGTGTGAGCCCGGGCCATCGGATCTGGATTCCGAAGACACGTCCTGCCCCTTCCTAATTGGGTGGCAGGGGAGCCTGGTCTGGCCAGCTCGGTCGCCATCACTCATTCCCGCCTTCAGTCAGGGAATTCATCTGGAAAAGCTGAGGCCATTCATGATTTCTGATTTGGGGCCTTTTTACTGGAGACCAATTTGCATATTTCATTCATGCCATGTTTCAAATGCACACACATTTGCACATAAAAAGGAAGAAGATAAATCACAAATTAATCTTCTTACCAGGGCAGTTGTCAGTAATCCATTTGTAAATCAGCCACATTAATAATTGATTTATAAAAGAGAATTTGGTAAAGTCCATTTACCTAACATATGCCGAGCACCTACTGTATGTTAGGTCTCTTGCTGGGCCCTAAGGGCGGGATATCACCTATCAGTGCGAGAAAAGGGGGTGTTGGTGCACCCATGGCAATGGCACTCATGGATTTTGGAACTTGGGGCCGAAGCTAAGCTGCTCTGTCCTCCACGGTCCGGCCACTAGTCTGCGCTGTGGGATAAGGGATGCTAAGGATGCTAGGGATGCTAAGGATGCTAGGCAAGGACCTGAGCCTTTCACATCCTCATTTGGAAAATTCCAAACCTCCAAGTGTGATCCTGGAGAGTCTCAGCTTCTTTTCAGTGAATTTTCCTAATATTTAAATGCCTAATTTTTGTAATAATTCTAAGCCTAATCCAAATTTTAAATCATAAAATTAATATTCAAACGACTTCAAATCATCTTAGGGAAAACATAGCTTCTGAAATCTGATCTCTTCATATTGATTTCAGGTGCTAGTGGATAGATTTCCCAAAAGGGGACCCAAGCAAAGCCCTTTGCTCATTAAGGGCACGGATTTGCATTTGCCAAAAATCACTAAGAGGAATTTTAAAAGCAATCGTGACCTCTGGGTTTTGTGTTTGGTGACACTGTCAGCTTCTTCCTGCAGCATCTCATGAAAGCGCATTGGATTTCAGTCCTCGTTTGCCCAGATCAACAAAATAAACTTCTATACGTGCACTCTTTGTCATACTTCCAATTTTCCCGGGGACACAGACACATTCGACAGCTGCATCAGTTTAAATTGTTTATCGATTCCAATAGATTATATAAACACTTTGGAAGTATTGCTCGGTGCCTCAGAAAAAAAACAAATTAATCAGAAAATGGCTTATAATTCATTTTAAAGATGCCAGCCATGTTGAAGCACAATCAATGGGACAAAACCATTTTTCCTTCCCTGATAATACAACTAAAGACATTAATTTTTTTTGTTTACTGAGAAGAGGAAAAAAAAATTAAATTCTGGTCTAAAATACAGGCAGTCCCTTGTAAGGCACACACACACACACACACACACACACACACACACACACTTCATGTGAAGTCTGCCATATGGTAGATAAATAAAATTCTGACATCTCTGAGTATCACAGACTTTTAGAAATCGAAACAAAAAGCAATGTTTCTATCTTTACATAACTCAACAATGCCATAAGCATTTAGGAAGCACCTATTATGTGACATGAAGCACCTACTATGTGCCAGGACCTTTGCAAGGTGTTGGGGATACAGAAATGCAAAAAAAAAAAAAAATGAACAGGACTCTGCCCTCAAGCATCATCAAAGCAGCCCCAACCCAGCTTTCAGTTTGGCAGTAAATGTAAGATTCTCAGTCTGGAATTTGTTCTAAGTGAGGAATGACCTCACTGCTCACACTCCCACACCTCCTCTTCTCCGAGAGGTTCCAGTGTTCCCAGTAACAGCACCCCACTGAAGGGCCAGCCAAGAACACGGGAGATGGTGGACAACGAGCAAATCAACCCAGAAGCATTAGTCACTTCCTATGAGCCAGTTTCCGGGGAATATAAACATAAAAATCAAACTCTCTCTCTTCAGGGAACTTACTTTGTACTGGAGAGACAATATGTACAGACACACACGTATACATATATGTACAAGTACACACACACACACACACATATACATATAGAATTATTTGGGGGGAAAGTACTAGCATCTGCGGAGAAATTGCTTTTCTACACATGTATAAAGTGATACAAGCCAGAATTTAAAAGGAAACACTGGAGTCTAAGAGCAGAGGGGTTCAAAGGCATACCAGGCGTGAGGGACGGCCAGGGCAAAAGCCTGGCGATGAGAGATGAAGCAAAATGTGGGAGCAGTAAAAGACCAATGCCCCTCCAGGGGACAGAGAGGGAAGGGAGCACCATGCAGTCCAGCCGGGCCCGGGGGTGAAGCCTTTCCAGTGCCCAGAAGGCGTCCCTGTTTGCTCTGGAACATGCAGAGAGCCATGAGAAGTACTGAGTGGGGCAGTGACACGAGGGAGATCACCTGCTCCCTTCGCACAGGTGTCTGCTTACAAGGGCCCCAGTCATGGGTGGGGATGCTCAGGCTCCCAGAGGAGACCCAGCCGTTGGAGGGGGCCCACCTGGGCCAGCTCTCCTGCCTTCCGGCAAGCGTTCCTGAGACACACAATCTCCTCTGTCCCGGAAGGGCCTGTTATAGCCCTCCCCTGCCAAGTTAGAGCCAAGGACACTGCCCAGAGGGGACTCGCCAAGTCCCCAAATCAGTGAAGGGCAGAGGCAGCTCTTCTGACTCAAAGTCGAGATCACGTTAAGAGTAACCTGCCTTCTTCTCCAGCTTGTCTTCATCGAGGCCTGGGGAGCTGCTTTTGAGAACAGTCATTCCTTGGGGGTGGCTCTCCCTCCCCCTTCCTCTCCTTCCTTTCTTCTCCTCCCTTCCTTCCCCTCCAGGTGGCCTCGGGGCCAAGGCCCTTCTCCTGTGGTCCCGATTCAGCTTTCAGACAGTCCCGAAGCTGGCTGGGCCGGCCGACGGGAGCCAGGACTGAGGGTTCGGCTGAAGGGCCGGGACCATGTCCCGCCTGTGCTGCCTCCCCAGCATTCAGCACGGTGCCGGGCCCACAGGAGGCCCTCGATAAATGGTATCAGATTGAGTGGGGATGTCTGCTCAGCTTTTCTTTTAACCATGGGAAAATTCACTCTATCACAGAAATACAAATCAAAGCAATTTTGAAATCTCCCTTGAAATGCAGCAATTGCCAAAGATGACTGAAGGGAGAAACTCAGAGGAGCTCTGGGCTTCAGCTGCTCATCCACTGAATGGTTCTAAGGTTCTTTCAAGCTCCACATCCCCCCGAGCACCCGCTACCTCGCCTCCAGACTCCAGGCATTTTCTCTGGCCGTGCCCCCTGCCTCGAAGCCCTCCCGGGCTCCCTTCAAGTCCCAGCTTAACTTCCACTTGTCCAGGAAGCCTTTCCGGACCATGCTCAGTACTGACGGCTTCTCCGTGCTATCTCCGCTCTCCCTTCTCCGTGGCTTGTTCATGGTTGTGGATTGTGTTCCCCCATTAAACCCTTGAGCTCCTTGAGATCAGGGCTCACGTTCTGGCCTCTCTGTGTATCCTCAGTGCTCAGCACAGGGCCTAGCACATAGTAGGTGCTTAGTTTAAAGCCAATTCGTTTCAGATTGAGTCCAAAATTCAAATGTTCCCGGATCTATGAGCTCCTTCAACTCCAGCATCTCATGGGTCTGTGGACATGTGGGTTTCAGACCACAAAAAGGATGCTGCCGGCTTGTCACTTCCGCCATCACCCAGGTGCGAAGGCTACCTGTCGTACGCCCTGAAGGAGAGTGGGCCTTTAAGTCACCTAACCCAGCCGGCTTCCATGATGGAGCAGGACTGAGCCCCTACCCACAAGACCCGGAGCCCATTCAGGACAAGTGTCTGTGTGTCTGTCTGGGAATCAGCAGACCAAGTGGGCAGGGAGGCCCTTCCCTTCCCCACGGTGGGTATCTGGTAGCACAACAAGCAGAGCTGAAGCCGCAGAGGCGGCTCCTCCTCCCTGGTCATCCGCAGCCTGGGGCCCACTTGTGGACAGAGGACTCCTGCTCAGGCGGAGCTCTCTGAGGGCCTGTGGGGCCCCAGCTGGCTGAGCTGGAGGGGGGCTAACGCAGCAGGGAAGACCCCCAGCACTTTGCTATTTGCTATGCAGGAGGAACTTAAGGCCTCCCCTCTCTAGCCCACGCGGGCACCTGACTCCCCCACACTTTGGAGCCATTGGCCAAATCCTTCCCCCCAACTACCATGGCTTACGCGTGTTTGCCAGTGGGGGCCCGTGATAGAACTACTCATCTGGCATTGATGGGGTGGCCCCTGCACTAAGAGCATGTGGCCGGTGCTAATTATGTTTTCTGAGCACTTGGAATTCAGAGAACTTCCCCACTTGGGGTGATCCTGTGAGGACGCTGAGGATTTGTCGTCTCACAGCATTTAAGGGGAAGGGCTGGAACCCAGACTCATATTCTAAATCCCGCCCGTGTCCTTTCCGGGACGCTGCCTCGGTTTCCCAAAAATGACAGGGGAGGAAACGGGGGTTCAGAGAGGCAGAGGACTTTCCCAAGCCCCTTCTGAAGGCTGGTGCAGAGGGAGAACAGCCTCACCTTTCCCTGAGAGTTGACTGATTGAGCACAGGGCTGGGAGAGCGTTTCTGCATTGACGAGGGAGCCGAATGGACCAAGAGGATCCTGTCGGTATGGTGTGGCCTAGACTGCCTAGTAACGTACTCTTCACACCGCTCAAGAGAGTCTTCACGGTCTCTTCCATGAGATGGGTTAGAAATCTGTAAGAGACACAGTGAAGGGCAGGTGAGAACCACGGAGCGGGAGCCGGGCGGCCCGTCAGCCAGGCCAGGGGGCTCCTCCAGGCCGGTCCCTCTCACGGCATGGCGAGGAACCCTCCGAGGTCACATACGAAGAACCAAAGCCAGGACCCAGTGGTCTCGGAGACAAAGGCCCCGGATTCCCAGCACCCGGGAGCCCCCCCTTTCCAAGCAATCCTGCAGGAGAGGGATGGCCCCGGGCGTGTCCGAGATGCCTTCTGGCTCAAGGCGTCTAGGACTCACCCCGGGCTCTCAGGGAGCCCACGGGACGGGGCTGGTTCTAATTTTAAACCGTGAGGCTACTTTTGAAGAGCAGGAATGGGGGCCAAGCCCTCTAAGGACGGGGAGCCGCCATCTCTGGCTGAGAAACACCAAATGGGAGCGTGTCCTGACTCCGGGCCTGCTGCTCCCACGGCTGGCGGGGGGTTCGCACATGGCGGCCACGGTGGAGGGAGCCAGTCAGCGCCAATCGGTCAACAACCAAGGCGGCCAAAGTCAATCGGAGTCAACCAGTGCAATCAAAGGCATGAGAGGCTGAGTCTGTACAATGTGCAGTAGCCCAGGAGTGCCAGGGCCCACTGGGGCGGGGGGAGGGACGCAGGGTTAGGAGGCGGGACTCTGACCAGCTGGGACACTGAGTCCAGTTGTGAACCAGTCAATCTTCTTATCTGTGAAATGGGAACACTCATCGCTGACCTTGCTCCCAGCCTGAGTGCGAAGGAACGGGGACTTACGGCCCACGGCCAAGGCCAGACAACAGTGGCGGTCACGATCAGACGGGGCGAGCTCTCTGCCCAGTGGCCGGCCGCCTTTCAGTGATTGCTCAGCTCTGAATGCCGGGACCGCGTGATCGCGAGCATGGCCTCCAATAGCAGTGCCCAGGCAGAGCCAGCCCTCAGCCCTGGGGGGAGCCCTCGGCCACCGCCCTCGTCCGATACTTCTCCCCGTGTCCTGTGCCCTCTGGCCTCCCAGACTTTGTACAGTGTCCCTCACGTTAAAAGCAGCGATTGCGGAGAAACCATCCAAGGGAGCTGGGAAGGTTTGGCAGCAGCCTCGAGGAGGGACGTTGGCAGGGCTCCCGCTGGTGTGGGGCCCCCGCTTTCTGTACCCACCCTGAGCAGGGGCCTTTCACAGATACGGACGGAAGCCGGTTCTAACAGAGACTTACTGAACTCAAAATGGGGAGAAGACAGGGCAGAAAGGCAAAAAGGGCGCTCTCTTACTAAAGAAAGGAAAGGGACCTGTATGTGCCAAAATGTTTGTGGCAGCCCTGTTTGTAGTGGCTAGAAGCTGGAAAACGAAAGGATGCCCATCAATTGGAGAATGGCTGGGTAAATTGTGGTATATGAATGTTATGGAATATTATTGTTCTATAAGGAATGACCAGCAGGATGAATACAGAGAGGCTTGGAGAGACTTACATGAACTGATGCTAAGTGAAATGAGCAGAACCAGGAGATCATTATATACCTCAACAACGATACTGTTTGAGGATGTATTCTGATGGAAGTGGATCTCTTCGATAAAGAGAGCCTTAATTGATCAAAGATGGACAGAAGCAGCTACACCCAGAGAAAGAACACTGGGAAATGAATATAAACTGCTTGCATTTTTGTTTTTCCTCCCGGGTTATTTATACCTTCTGAATTCAATTCTCCCTGTGCAACAAGAAAACTGTTCAGTTCTGCACACATATATTGTATCTAGGATATACTGCAACCCATTCAACATGTAAAGGACTCTTGCCATCTGGGGAAGGGGTGGAGGGAGGGAGGGGAAAAATCGGAACAGAAGTGAATGCCAGGGATAATGCTGTAAAAATTACCCTGGCATGCGTTCTATCAATAAAAAATTATTTAAAAAAAAAAAAGGGGGCGCTCTCTGAACTCTGTACCGGGGAGCGAGGGACCATGCGCTTGGGCTTGAAGAGAGTCTTTGTTTGGGGAGCCAGACTGAGAGTGATGGGGAGAAGGGACTGCAGCTCAGCTTCCTAGCCATGAGGGATGCTCCTGGAGCAGGGAGGAGCTTCCCATCACTGCGCTCTCCGCGGGGGGATGAGCTCTGGCTGGGGAAGTCGGCAAGGGGCCTCCTGCTCAGGACGCAGCTGTCCTAGCTGACCTCGGTCCCTCTCACCCCTAGGGGTTCCCTTTAGTCCAGACGTCACCTTGAATTCCCCTTCCACCCACAAGAACTTAGTAGAGACAAGGAAAGACAATCTTATGATGTGATTAATGCTTGATTCTCCCTACTGGACACCAAAATATTACATTCATCCCCTAAATTGCTTTTTAACAAGGAGAAGAAAAAAAATCGGGACAATTAAGAATTAATAAAGGACCTGTACTGGTTTGGGGAGGGAATGGAAGTAACTGGCTCAGAGTATAGAAAAATATATTATATTTTATGTAATGGATCAGAGTATAGAAAAAAGGCGGTATCCTTCCCACCCCAGCCCACCCATCACCAGGCTCTCTGTGACCTTGATTATTAGTCCCCCAGTGTGCAAAGTGTTCTCATGATAACTTCTCCTCTAATGGTTTCCTCCTCTCCACTATCCTAGCTCCAGACTTTCATTACCATACTTCCCGTAGACCTCCTCATGGTCAAGGCCTTTATGGCTCTCCCCAGTTGGGAGGGTCTGCCCCAGGACAGAAATTACTTTGAGTTCACTTCAGACAAATTTCCAAATTTCAAATTATCCGCATACATGTTGTTTCCCCCAAGAAGAACATAGGGATCTTGAGGGCAGGGCCTGTTTGATTCTCACGGCATTTAGGACCTTGCAAAAGCCTTTAGTTAATCCCACCCTAATTGCCTTCTCTCCCCGCTCATGAAGCTCATGGATGGAGCTCACATGTCTAAGGATGTCACTCCCTGTTCAAACCCTCAGACATCTGGGAGGGCAGAAAGAACAAGGCAAAGTGCCAGTCCCAGCGTTGATCCCCTCTCCAACCATCCACACCAAAACGTTTGGGACCGAGCCAATCTATTCCACGGTCCTGCATTCACCCTGCTGCCCTCGGGCACACTGCCCTTCCTACTCCAGGCCCTCATGAGCTCTGTTCCCGAGTCTCCGCACTGGCTGCTCCCCCTGCCCGGATGCTCCCCTTCTCAGCCCGGTCTCTGGGAACCCCAGGGCCATAATCCCATGAGGCCTTTCCCAGGCCCTTGGCTGCCAAAGCCTCCCACTCTGTGTACCTTCTGTGTACACATGCCCACGTCGGCTCCGGGAGAGCAGGGCTTCCTCAGCCCGGGGCCAGGCCCCTGGTGGGTGCCCAATGGACAGGGCAGCTCTTCCTAAGACACATGGGAGGTTGTTTACAATCACACAGCTGAGGAACGGCCGAGTAAGTTGTGGTGTGTGAATGTGATGGAATATTATGGTTCTGTAAGAAACGACAGCAGGAGGATTTCAGAGAGGTCTGGAGAGACTGGCAGGAACTGATGCTGATGGAAGTGAGCACGGCAACAGCAAGATAATATGATGATCAATTCTGTGGACGTGGCTCTTTCCAATAATGAGATGACTCAAACCAGTCCCAATGATCTTAAGATGGAGAGATCCATCTGCACCCAGAGAGAGGCCAGTGGGGACTGAGCGTGGATCCCAACACAGCATTTTCACCTTTGTTACTTCCTTGCTTTTCTTTCATATTTTTCCCTTTTTGACCTGACTTTTCTTGTGCAGCAAGATAAATGTGGAAATATGTAGAAAAGAATTGCACATGTTTAACCTGTATTAAATTACTCGCCGTTTGGGAGAAAAGATGGGAGTAGGGAAGGAGAAAAAGGTGAAACACAAGGTTGTGCAAGGGTGAGTGTTGAAAACTATCCATGCCTGTGTTTAAAAAATAAAAGAGCTTTAAAAACAGATAAACACAAAAAAACAATCACACAGCCTTAGAGCTGGAAAGAACCCAAGGCCAGCGAGTCCAGCCTATGCCCATGGGGCTCTTTGCACACTAACAATGCCCTTCTCCCAGATGGCCCCACGTGGTGGGCATCCCCGGGGCCCTTTGCTCCACACTGCCTTCCTCATAACAATTCCCAGCCCATTGAGTCTTCCTCAGTCTGTGGGGTCCACAGTGGAAATCCCCGCTCTGGGAGTAGTTAAGACTTGGGGTTGAGCAGCAAAGACATTGCCAGAAACAGAAACCAGGCTTACAGGAAGGTGGCCAGGAGGGTCGGCAGCTAAACAAACAAGGGGGGCCTGAAGAAGCTGTTGCTCAGTCAGGCTCCTGCACCTTCTCCAAGGAGCTTACAGAGGCACAAGCGGCCCTTTTCACACTCGCATTTATACTGATGTTACCTGGGTCTGACTTTCTTCCTCCCTGGTCCTAGGCCGGACAGGAATCAGACTGTGTTCTTCTGCCTCCTCTGGAGCCAACGGAGTGCAGGGGAGGGAGCCGGAGGGCCTGAGGTCACAGACTCACCAGAGTTTTAAGGGCCCTTAGAGGGTAAGTGCAAATGGCTCCTTCTCCAGATGAGAAAACAGGCCCAGCAAGATGGGGGCTTCTCAAGATGACACGGAGGACCCGAATCTGACCCCCTCAGCTCCGAGTCACTCGGCTCTGGCCACGCTCTGATCATCAGCTTAAATGCGGGATCTGGATGACCAGGTTAGGACGAGGATGCCGGGTGACCACAAGGTGCCCAGCCCTCTGATGTGGCAGAATAGGAAACTTCCCTTTTCTTGGAGAAGGGAGGTGACTTGGTCAAGATCACACGGATTGGGGCCCGGTCCTCCAGACACCGGACACTGGTCAACCCCGTGTTTAATGAATGTTTGCTGAGCCCTTGGCCCAAGAGGGTAGAGTGAAGGGGAGATAGGAGAGAGGCAGGTTTCAGCTCAGTCTCCCTGACAATGAGCACTCTCCTTGTGGGGCTGAGAAGCCTGAGAAGGCCGCCCTCCACTCCCCGACTGCCCTGCTACTCTCCAGGCTGAAGCCGGCTCCGAAGTTCCCTTCCAGCTCCGAGACGCTGATCCCTGAATACATTTTGTTAGAAAACAGTAGTGCTTAAAGGTCTTAGGAATGTGATTAATTAACTAATTGATCCAGGCTCGACTGCCTGGATAGCACAAACAATAGTTTTCTCCAATAACTTTTTTTCTTTTTAGAAAAGAAATCAATTTTAATTAAAATGTTTAAGAGAAAATGTCTCTACGCCGTGAACACTTTTTGAGTTGGTGACCTGCATGTTCCAAGGCTCTCCAAGGAGACTCCGGTAGATGTAAATTGGCAGAAGTGCTGACATTTGCTGTTCTGTGGCCCAGACACCATCAGAAGCCAGCCCGGGTCTCGGGCTCACCGGCGTGACTCCTGGTGCTTTGACCACAATCCTGTCCCTTCCCTGCCCTCTGGGGCACACAACGGCCTCTGGATCCTGGAGACTCTTGCTCAAGGTCACACGAGGCCTAAGTGGTCTCTAATGTGGTCTCCAACTCAAGCCTTCCCACTTCCTGGCAGTCTTCCCACTCCCTCCAAAAGCAAGATGTTGCAACTGTACTTTGCCCAGAAGGGGAACTTCCAGGGGCAAACACATGTGGAAGAGATGGGCTTGAATGTCCCCTCTAAAGCCCTCCTCTTATAGCAGCCCGAAATAATGTGAATTCTTTGGAAGTTGAGAAATGGACAAAGGCTCAATCCTCAGATATTCCCTAGCTCCTCCCCTCTAAAACGAGGGGCCTGGATTCTGTGGCCAGCTCCACAGTTAGGACACCTGACAAATGAGATCCTCATCTGTTAGCTCTTTATCCATTAACCACAGGCCTCTCCTCCCTTGGACTCCATGGACTCATCTTCAAGGCCCACTGCACCTCGAGCTCTCCCCCCTCGGAGGAAGCTCAATGCCCTGTTCTCCCTTGTGAGACAGATGAATTCCAACTGACTGAGTGCTCACTACCTGCCAGGCCCACTGCGAAACATAGGAACACTTAAAATGAAATTGCCCTGGAAAGCGGACCTGCATTGCAATCAGATGCTGAATGGAGCTCCCTTTGGCTCCTCAACATTTTCAATAAAGGAATTTGTGTCAAAACAACTTAATGGTTGGCTGTTCGGTTCTATCCCAGTCTCCTCTCGGCTGCTCCAAACTTCCCTCTGCTCCTGGGCTTCTCCCCAGGCCACCAGCACGGCCATCCATCTTGAGCTTCCTCACATCCCACTCTCTTCACAGATGAAGAAGGGACCTTCCTCTTCCCCAAGGCTCTGACCTCTAGCCCTAAGCCCATTCCTCCTCCAGCAGACTCCTTCCATTCATCATCTTACCGTGTTCTAATGGTCCATTGCCCCTTGTCCACTGCTCTTTCTCGTGGCCTAAGATCACACTCTGTCCGAGTGTCATCCCCAGCCCTTCTCTATGGCCACATCTTGGTGGTCTTCCTCAGGCGGCCTCCTTCTTGAAGGTGATGTCCCTCCTTCGCTCTGCACTTTGTGTCCTTTGCTGCTTCTGCTCCTCCTGGCTGCCCTCACCTGCTCCCAATCTCCCAGGCCACCTCCACCCTGGGTCCTCCATAGCTCTGTCCTGTCCTGGCCCAATCTCCTAACGGGTTTCAAGTCTCTTCATCCTGCAGCTCATCCTCCACACAGGGACAAATCAGGCCCCTGCCCTCCTCTCCTCCAGGGCTAATGCTTCTGTCAAAGCTCCCTTCCAGCTCCAAAGCCCACTGTCTCATAATTCTCTTCTTTCATCTTTGCAGACTCGACAATAAATACAGGTCTTTGCAGACTCGGCAGTAAATAAATAAATAAAGACAGGCAATAAATTCATAAATGATTGTAAAATTGAACGGAAGGATCCACAGGTCGCTCTGTATACTGGGCTTAAAGTACTAACCTTTCATGTCATTCAAAAATGCCACAAATTTCAGCAGAACAAGAAAGACCTTCCTAGCAAGCAGAAAAGGCTGCCTGGATGGAGCATGAGCTTCCCCGATGGGCTCGACCCCTTCCTTGTTTAAATTTCATTTTAATTTTAATGATATATTATTTTCCAATTCAAATAAAGATGGTTTTCACCATTCATTTTTATAAGATTTTGTAAGAGTGGAAGATTTTGTAAGTTCCTTCCCTCACCTCCCACTCTCCTGAGACAATCTGATACAGGTTATCCATGAACAATTAGTTCTTATTTTCCATGAGTCATGTTGGGAAAGAAAAGTCAGAACAAAAGGGAAAAATCACAAGAAAACAAAAGCACCACAGCAAAACAGGTGAAAATGCTTCAGCCCACATTCAGTCTCCACAGTCCTTTCTCTTCCAAGCCCATCCTTTGGCAGACAGAAACTGCAGCTCAGGAAGCTAAGGGGCTTGCACAAGGCCTCACAGGCAGATAGGATCAGCCTCCTCAGGCCTCACTAAGGCCCAGAGGGATCCAACAGGAGCCAGCAGGCTTCGAGGCAAGACTCAAGCCTGGCTAAGCCCTGGGACGGGGGGGCTGCTGCATGAGAGAGAGACTGGACCAGGAGGCTCCCAGCTGGGGCCGCCACCCCCCCCCCCCGCCCCGAAACTGCTCCCAACTAGGAAGTGCTGCCCAGCAAGGACTGCCACCCCCCGTAACTGCTCATTGCCCTGTAACTGCTGCCCAGCAAGGACTGCCACCTGGAAGTGCTGCCCACAAGGACTGCCACCCCCCGTAACTGCTCACTGCCCTGTAACTGCTGCCCAGCAAGGACTGCCACCTGGAAGTGCTGCCCACAAGGACTGCCACCCCCCATAACTGCGGCCCAGCTGGGGCTGCCCACCCCCCTGTAGCTGCTGATGGCACAGGAAAGTGCTCCACTTGGAACTGAAGACTGAGGACCTGAGGGGTCACAGGGAGCTCCTGTCCCCGCTTTGGACCTCAGTCTTCACTGCCGTACAATAAGAGGGAATAGATGCTATGATCTTCAAGCTTCCTCTTATGAGGAGCCAGCATGTCCGTCGCAGGCAGGTTTTGCCTTTCACATCACCATTTTGCTCAAAGGCTGCCCGGCTCCAAAGCCTCAGGGAGGGATGCCCAGAGGTGCTGGGCAGGGCGAGCCAGGAAGCCTCTGCAGGCACAGGCACTGGATGGTATTTGGAGGCTAAGTATCAATGGGGGAAGGAACTGTTGGAATTGGGGACATCAAATTCCATTTTTATTAAAATTCCAGTTTGTTAAAAGGAATTAATCATAAATTCCACTGTGAATCAAGAGTCGTCCCCTGTCTAGAATATCCGTTGGCTCCCCGTTCACCATCCCAACAAGAACCATCTCTAGGTTACCCGAGCTCAATGGCAGGGAGCAAAGGGGTGCAACTTCCGGGGTGACAAGGAAGCAGTGCCCCCCCCCAGAGTCTCAAGCCACGTCTAAGATCTTCACCCAGTGTGCAGGAAGGGGAGGGGTGGGGTCACACCGAGCTCTTTCCTCCTTGCCTCGGGCTCTCCACTGAAGTGACCCCGCTCACTGTGAAAGTACCTTGGACGTCATGAACAGGCCTGGAGCTTCATTTCAATCCTGGTTCTGTTACATACAAACCAGGGGATCCCTCTCTTATGCCTCACTTCCCTACCCAGGAAATGGAAAGGTTAATATGTGTTTCCCCTTTTCTCCCAGAATAAACCGGGGCACACTCCAGTATTCCGAGTTACGGAGCCAGTATCTCCAGTATCCCGAGTTACGGAGCCGGCATCTCCAGTATCCCGAGTTACGGGGCGGCATCTCCAGTATCCCGAGTTACGGAGCCGGCATCTCCAGTATCCCGAGTTACGGAGCCGGCATCTCCAGTATCCCGAGTTACGGGGCCGGCATCTCCAGTATCCCGAGTTACGGGGCCGGCATCTCCAGTATCCCGAGTTACGGGGCCGGCATCTCCAGTATCCCAAGTTACGGGGCCAGTATCTCCAGTATCCCAAGTTATGGAGCCAGCATCTCTAGTATCCCGAGTTATGGAGCCGGTATCTCCAGTATCCCGAGTTACAGAGCCGGCATCTCCAGTATCCCGAGTTACGGGGCCGGTATCTCCAGTATCCCGAGTTACGGGGCCGGCATCTCCAGTATCCCGAGTTACGGGGCCGGCATCTCCAGTATCCCGAGTTACGGGGCCGGCATCTCCAGTATCCCGAGTTACGGGGCCGGCATCTCCAGTATCCCGAGTTACGGGGCGGCATCTCCAGTATCCCGAGTTACGGGGCCGGCATCTCCAGTATCCCGAGTTACGGGGCCGGCATCTCCAGTATCCCGAGTTATGGGGCCAGTATCTCGCGGCCAAGTCCTGAATCTCTCCCGAGCAGCCCCACAGGAAACAGAATGGACTTCCTCTCCTCAGACGCTAACCTCAGGCACCAGGCCCTGCTGCTGCTCTGCTTCCTCTGCGTCTGCGCCCCAAAATCTCAGAATCGGAAACGATCTCGGAACCACTCAGGGCGGCCCGCGCTTCCCTGGTGTCTCCCCCTAGCAAGGGCCTGGCACAAAGAAGGAAAAGCTCAGGGACCCATTCACCGCTCCTGCTAAGTGGCTGTTCAGGCTTGGCTGAGACCTCTTGTGAGGGAGCGCTCCCTCTTTCCCGGGTCCTTCCCCACTACTCCATGTTTGGTCAGCGCCTGCTTTTACAAAAGGTTCCTTCTGAGAGCAAGCCTGCATCTGCTGTCCGGTTCTTCCAGTGTTCCTGCTGACCTCTGGGCTAGGCAGGCCTTCACATGCTTCACAAGAGACAGCCATCTTCTCCCCAAACCTCCTCTGCTCCTGCTTTCCCAGCACTTTAGTCTGACCCACGTCCGGAAGAGTCTCCATACTTCCACCATCTTCCCCACTTTCCCCCTTCTTTCTAGACAAGCCACAGTGGCGGGGCCAGGATGGAGCAGAGCACTCCGGGTCTGGGCTCCTCCCTCGTGCTGCCCCAGGTTCCGTGGCCTGGCCCGCCTCCGCCTCTTCCTGTGCACAGAGCACACACTGTATTCACTGCCCACTTTGGGCCACATCCTGCTGTCGAGAGCTTCTGAGACCGGGTTCTGTCACCCCGTAGGTGAGCCACCGCTACAAGTTTTGTCTCGGCCACTAGCTTGTTGTCACTAGGAGCTTTGGGCTCCTAACAAGGCGGCCCAACCCCTCCCACCCCCCGCAGACTGCTCTCCCACTGAGACCTCGCTCTGGGTCTGGTCACTCGAATCCCCCCGGCCAGCCCCGGCAGCGCCACCTTAGCCAGCATTTCATTTCCCCGCCCTGATCGCTAACCCCGGCAGCGCTGAGGCTTTCCAGGCCGGAGCCTGATCCGTTACAAGTGTGAGCCCCCAAAAGGTGTGAGGAGGGGACACTGCCCGTGGAAGCCGGGGCTTAGGGGGAGGGAGAGGTCAGTCCCTGAGCCGACCGCTGCGTACAGGTCTGACCTCGCCACGTGCCTGCCTACAAGCCTTCCGTGGCGCCCTGTGGCTTCTCCAGCTCAGCTCTCACACACTTTTCTAGACTGATTTCACATGGTTTCCCTCCACGCTCTGCATTTCATCTTCCATCTTGAGGCCTTTGCCCCTTCATATGTGGGGGCGTTTCTTCCTCACTCCCACATCCTAGGATCTTCACCTTACTTCTAAGTGCCGCGAAGGTGAATCTCTGCCTGAAGGCCTGATACACCTCTCCAATATACCGATACACCTCTCTGATACAATTTGGGTCCCCGCCATCCTGCTCAAGCAGAACATAAGCTTCCTGAGGGCAAAGTCTGTTCCTGTGGCTGTGGTTGTTTTAATGTTTTTGTATCTGCAGTGTTTAGCATAGCCTATTCTATAGTATACACTATAATATACTTGCATGTAGGTGCTTACTAATTTATTGACTTGAACCCATTTCTAGGTAACACATGTTAGGTGGAACATTGATGAACCACAACGGGGAAGAACCTTGAAACTACATGCCTCTAGACATCTGAGGGCACCCTTTTCTGCAATTTTCTAATATACTTTTCCCAAAAATCAACTGAAAGCATTCAAAACTTTTAGTTTGATAGCACTGCCACTAGTCCTGTATCCCAAAGAGAGAAAAGGGCCTGTATCCCAGAGAGAGAAAAGGGAAAAGGACCTATTAGCAGCCTGGATCCCAGAGAGACAAATGGGAAAAGGACCCATTAGCAGCCTGGATCCCAGAGAGAGAAAAGGGAAAAGGACCTATTAGCAGCCTGGATCCCAGAGAGAGAAAAGGGAAAAGGACCCATTAGCAGCCTGGATCCCAGAAAGAGAAAACGGAAAAGGACCTATTAGCAGCCTGGATCCCAGAGAGAGAAAAGGGAAAAGGACCTATTAGCAGCCTGTATCCCAAAAAGAGAAATGGGAAAAGGACCTATTAGCAGCCTGGATCCCAGAGAGAGAAAACGGAAAAGGACCTATTAGCAGCCTGGATCCCAGAGAGAGAAAAGGGAAAAGGACCTATTGGCAGCCTGTATCACAAAAAGAGAAATGGGAAAAGGACCTATTAGCAGCCTGGATCCCAGAGAGAGAAAAGGGAAAAGGACCTATTAGCAGCCTGGATCCCAGAGAGAGAAAAGGGAAAAGGACCTATTAGCAGCCTGGATCCCAAAAAGAGAAATGGGAAAAGGACCTATTAGCAGCCCTCAGTCACAAAGAACTGAAAATCAAAGGGCTGCCCATTGATTGGGGATTGTCTAACCAAGTTGTGGTATATAATTGTGATGGAATATTGTTATGATATAAGAAATTATGACTAAGATGCCTTCAGAAAAAACTGCAAAGACTTACATGAATTGATGCAGAATGAAGTAAGCAGAACCAGGAAAACCCTATACACAGTAACAGAAACAATGCATGATGATCAACTGTGAATGACCTAACTTTTCTCAACAACACAATAAATTAAGACAATTCCAAAGTACTTAAGATGAAAAATGCTATCCACTTCCAGAGACAGAAAGGCTGAATTCTGAGTGCAGATTGGTACATAATTTTTTTTTACTCCAAGTTTCCTGCTTTTGATAATTATTGTTTTTCTGTAATATGGCCAATATGGAAATATGTTTTGCATGACTTCACATGTATAATTAATATACTGGGGGAGGTGTAAGAGAGAGAAAGAATTTAAAACTCAAAATTTTAAGAAATGAATGGTAAATATTTCTTATGTGTAGGGAAATATTTAACAAAATAAAAATATATTGAAAATAGATCTTACAAATAAACAATAACAACAACAAATATATAGTTTGGCAAGAAGACTCACAAAGAACAAGAAAATTGTCTTGAGGGATTGAAGAGATCCTATGTAGAACCAACAGACATTTTCTGCTTATTCCCAAAAGAACTAAGAAAGATGGGGGAATATTATCCATATGCACAATTTGGCTTTCTAGGAAAAACTTTCTGTCCATGGTATCCTACTCCATTTGTAGTGAGATTACCATCATTGGAGGCCTTCAAGGAGAAGCTAAATGACCTGAGGCAGCTTCCAACTCTCCGTATCTATGATTCTAAGCTGGACCAGCATCTAGCATGGAGAGGAGGGGAAGATGATGGCCATGGGGCAAAAGTGGGAAGGGCACGATTCTGGAAGGCATTATGTGGAAGACCAGTTGGGACTTGGAGACAGGGTAGATGCAGACACTGCAGAAGGAAGAGGGAAGAGCTGAGATTTCTGGGAGAACCAGGTACCACTGACAATAGGGGCATGATTTGGAAAAGACAATGGACCCCTAATGTATTCATGTAGGTGGAAGTCATGGTCTCCCCCCACCCCCCACCACAGGATGACTTGATAAATCCCTGTCCTCTGAACACCAAGCTTTGTTCCCTTCTGCTGGTACCTGAGGCCTGTCAATCCCTTGGGGCTTTGCTCAAGTTACAGTTCTTTCAGAAGGTCTTCCCTACCTATTCCTGGCTGTGTGATTCTTCAGCACTTCTCTGGCCCACTTAGTCCAGCACGTACTTAACATACTAGAGGGTTAATAATAATGACAAGAAGAGTTGAGTGATCAACAAAGACTTTTGGAGAGAATGAATGAATAGAAGGCTAAGAAGTTTATAGGGAGGTGGGACAGTGGGAAAGAGGCAGGTGGGTCTGAGGTCAGACCACCTGAGTTCATATTTGGCATTAGAAATTTAGTAGTTGTGTGACTCTGGACAAGCTACTTAAATTCAGTTTGCCTCAATTTCCTCAATTATAAAATAGGGATAGTAATAGCATCTACCATGCAGGATTATGGCACGGCCCCTGGCACAGAGTAGTTTCTATAGTAAAGCTTTTTCTCTTCCTTTTCCCTTTCCCCTAATGGGGAGGAAAAAACCCCCCACAATATCATTTGTATTTGAGAAGGTTCCATTTCAGCAGAGACAAAACAAAAAGCTGAAATAAAAAGAAAATACAAAAGAGCCATGAGCTGCCATCAGTGCTGCCAATCACAAGCAGACACCCACGTTCAGTAATCCAAGGGACCTGGAGAGAGCCCTGTAGGAGCCAGCGGATGTCCCTGACAAGCGTCACCAACCCACTTGGGGACAGGAGCAGAATTACGGCTTCCCAGAGAGCCCCTGCGGCTCTCCATGCTGGCCATCCTTATATTATGTGCAGTTCTTATATGAGGGGCCACACACTCACACCCTCCCTCAGAATAGACACAAATTTCATTCCCTCATCTCTGACCTTTTCTACACACCTTATAATCCTTGGATCTGTAGCTGCCAGGATGAGTGTGATCTGAAAAAGGATGTTACAAAAAAATTAAAATAAAACTATTTGATAACATAAGAAAAAAACATCAGCATTCTGATTTCAGCTGTTAGTTTTACTGTCTGTTAGAACATTCAGTCACTTTTCACTCAAAATTCAAACGCTCTGTACTCCTCGGGATGATGAAATGGAGCAGAGATCCAACCTGCCCCAGATAGAAAGGATCCGCTAACTAGCCGTCTTGTCACCAGGGGAAAGAGCCTTAGACCCGGCCTGGCGGGTCTGAGCCCCCCGTGCTTGCAATGTGCTCCCCTCCCTCTGCCATCTGGCCTCTTGGGCCTTCTTCAGCTCAAATCCTGCCTCTCCACGGGACCTTTCCCAAACCTTCTTAATTCTAGGACCTTCCCTCTGTCCATTATCTCCAATTTACTCTGTATCTAGCTGTTTGCATGTTGTGTCCCCCAAGATTCTGAGCACCGTGAGGGCTGGTTTGCCTCTATTGGTACCCAGAGTGCTATGTTAGCACCATGTTAGCACTTAGTAGGTGCTGCATAAATGTGTCCCCACACCTTTTTACCAGGTGGGGGACCAAGAGCAAATCCCTTCTCTTTCCTCATAAAGTAAGGAGTTTAGAATACATACCAAGCCATCCCTAGACCAAGAATGGCCTGTTCCTGAATTTCTGCTTATCCATGAACATCCATCTCTTCCTTTCTCTGTTTTTCTCCTTTAGAAAGGTTACTCACAGCTTCTCCCACAGACCTCCCACTGCACACTTTTCTGCAATAGACTTACCAAGTAATATTATATATAATTATCTATGTTTGGGACTTCTTTGTCAGGCTATAAACTCTATGAAGGGCTATGTCTTATCCAAACTTTGTACTTCTCCCAGCAATCGATATCATGCTATGTGCACTTTCCTCACGTTTATTAGACATTGTTGAATGAAGCTCATGGTCTGCTGTGCTATGATTGTCTGGATGGCCATTCTAGGATTGCTGCAGAGAAGGTACACTGATTGTCCTTTGTTAGTTTCTCCAGCTCTGAGATTCAGAGGGAACGGGAGAAACTGAAAGAAGAAGTGTCTATGAGAATTCAAAGCACTATTTGTGCAGCTTAATGTGAGATAAGGAGATGCTCGCCATCTTCAGCCCTCATTTGGAGACCCCTGACTCATTCTGGATGAATCGCCACCACCTGGCCTTGGGCTTGGTTGGGACCATTCTCTGTGAGGCCACGATACTAACCAGAGAAGCATTTCCATCAGTGTGTTGGAACACAGAGAATGTAGCTTTGGTCTCAAGTCTAGTCCGGCCAGTCTCTACCCCAGCCAGCTCTCTCCACACAGGATCAGAAATCTGGGACTCTACCCCAGGTCTTCCAGAATTTGTGCCCCAGACCAGGGGAAGCCGATCCACTCATCCTTAGATCTCTGGCCCCAGACTGGCTGGGCCCACCAATTGGGCCAGAAGGTGTACAGGCCGGCCCCAGACACCAAGTCAGATACCAAGCTTTACGGCCTGTCCATTAGCCACCCGGTCTTCTTCACTCTCATCTCCTCCTTACACTCCTTCTCACTTCCCCAAAATAAAACGTCCTTTCTTATCCATCTCTCCTCTATATTTCTCATCCTCCCATATTTGAACGTATGCTCCTTGAGGAGAGGCACTATCTATATTTGTAATATTTGCGCTAACCACCACTTAGCTTAAAAATTACAACTTGCTCTTTTTACCAATACCTATTTTGGTATGATTACAAAAATCACTCTGACCTCTCAGACTCCATGAAAGTGTGCTATGGGCGCTTAGGGGTCTGGAGACCACCCTTTGAGAATTGCTATCCAAGGAGTCATGTTGCAGGAAATCCAATTTCTCCTTGGAGTCTCCATTTGCAGTTGTTAGTCTTCTTTTTTGGGGTCTCTAGGTTTTCCTATATTAATTCATATATATATATATATATGTATATATGTGTATATATATATTTCTATTTAGTTCCTATATAACATATTTATAAAACTATATTCGTTTTCCTATATTACTTGGTGTTCACTTTGCTCATCTATCCAGCTTTAGCTCCTGCTTGTTCGGCTTCCTGTTGCATTTTTGCTGAACTTCTTGGAGGGAGAATGGTACTCAGGCCCAAGCACACCTTAGGTTCCAGAATGAATTTTTCCGCCTGGGCCTTCTGAGCCCTCTTGGGTCCTTGCAAATAGGATGTTCCCTAACAATGAAGCATTTGCCAGTCATTACTGGTCCACAGGTCTTCCCAGGTTCCCATGCTGGGGCTTTCTCAAGGCAACCGAGCTCTCTTGCTGCTCCAGACACAGGCCTACATGTGTCCTCTGCCCAGCTTCGGTTGTGCTGGGAAGCTACACTTTACTAGTCCTGGCTTCCCTATCACCTGTGAGCTTCTGGATGGTTTTTTTGGTGCTGTTCTAGAGGAGGGAAAGTCACTCGCTCACTTCCTCACTGCATTTTTGATCATTATTCAGGCGCTGCAGGCTTCAGGGTTTTGCTAGGTTAGGTACATAGGAGCTGGGTGGCATTTGGGCCGGAAGCTTGGGTTAACATCATTCTCAGGTTAGCAACATTCACATTCCCCTCCTTCCAGGGTTGTTTTGACAAAAGGGTTCTGTAATCTTTTTTAAAGACCACGTAAAGGTGAGCCATTCCGGACAAGTGCTGTCAGTCCTTCTTGGCTGCAGGCCTGCTATATACCACCCCCACTCGGGGGAGTCCTCATTCTCCTAATGTTCTGCCCATGGATGGTGACCCTCTGCTGCATCCCAACTCCTTCACTTCCAAAAGGGCCGACAGCAGCTCCTCCTTCCCGAGGCAAGCCCCCACGCCCTTGTGTCTCAGCAGCCACTCTCCACAAGAGTATCTCTGGACACTCACTCGATGGTGATGGGTTTTGTCTCGCTGGCTTAGGTTGATCCTCAGAATCAAAAAGTCAATTGTTGGACCCAGGATGGAAGGCTGGTGGGCTCAGGGAAGCTTCCCATAGAAGGCTACAGCGCTACCTTGAAGAAGGAGTTTGTTAGTATTGTGTTCAGTCATCATCTCTGACTCTTTGTGACCCCATTTGGGGTTTTCTTGCCAAAAAAAAACCCCAAAACTGGAGTTGTTGGCCATTTCCTTCTCTAGCTCAATTTACAGATTGGAAACTAAGGCCAACAGGATGAAGTGACCTGCCCAGAATCATCCAGCTAGTTGTGTCTGAGACCAGATTTGAACTTAGGAAGGTTTCCTGACTCCAGGCCCAGCGCTCTACCCACAACCCTACCCAGCTGGCCCCAAAAGAATAGAACCAAGTAGACAGAAACAACTTCAGCAATGTTTCCTCTCCACACAGCTAACAGTTCCTCGCCAAATCACTGCAGTCGTACCAATGGTTATCACCAAAAAAATGTGCTAAAAATGAGCAAATGGAGCTGCTAGCAGCCCAATTATCCCCACATCTTTTCACTCTACAGTTATGGAAGGATGCAGACACAGGGAGGAGGGGACAGGACGGAAAAAGCGGCAGAAAATCTCAGGGCCCACCAAGGGCCATTGTTTCTGCCTGATGCAGGGCCGGGCCTTCCTCACTGAGGACCTTTAATGGGATAAGATCTCTGAGTCATCAGAGGCTAACAGCAAAGAGCTGGAACCATTTAAACTATTAATAACAAGACTCATCCTTGTCCCCTTTCTTCTAAGGACCAGTAAATATGCAAGGAAACCTCTGTTCTCCTTCGTTATTAGGCTGCCTGATAAACAGATCAAAAGTTCAGAGGCAGAAGTGGTAAAGGGAAGAAATCCCCTGAGCAGAGGGAAAGGAGCCAAGGATGGAGCCAGGAATAATACCTATTATCATTTGTATAAATAATATATTCAAATATAATTATATAAACATACAAATATAAATTATGTAAACACTGTTATAGTTATATAAAATGTTAGTATCAATACTGTTATTATTGGTAGCTTTTCTATAGTGCTTTAAGGTTCACAAAGCACTTTACAAACATCTCATTTTATTTGTCCTTGTGACAACCTTGGGAGGAAGGTGTTATTGAGAGCTCCATTTCACAGTTGAGGAAACTGAGGCACATGGCATTCTCCAGGGTCTCCCAGCCAGTCTGAGGGCCAGCAGCCTCTAGCATTGTTTCACCTCCCTGCTTTCATAATCACTAGCATACAGTGTTTTAAGGATTTCACTGAATTTTCTCACAATAATCCTAAGAGGCGGATGATACTTTTATCTCCATTTTACAAATGAGGAAACAGGCAAAGGTAAGGGATTTGCCCAGCATCCTATGCTACTAAGTATCTGAGGCAGGATTTGAATTCAGCTCTCTCTGACCTTTAATGCCAAAATGCACTAGCTTCCATCAAGACTGACCCCCGAGTTCAATCTTTGCATGGAAGAAGGTCGAGGTACTCCTGAAGAACATGAACATTTTGTGTTTCCTCTCCCAGACTGACCAAGGGGAGCTCCTGGGACCCATTCACCAAGGAATGGGTTTGAATCCCATACAGCTCTTCCTGAGCTTCGCAAGGGGAAATCCCACCTGCCCTGCACCCTGGACCTAGGGCTCACCACAGAGTTTCCCTGGTGAGATCATCTCCCTCAGTGCTTATCCATCAGTAAATGGGGGCCATAAAACTGTGACACTCCTCCTTTAAGGAAACTACTTCATTAATCTCTAAGTGACAAAAATAACTGTTAATAACAATTTACATAAAAATAGCAGGACCTTCGGGCAGAGCACTGACTCTGGGATCAAGGTCTACTCATTGTTACTCTAGTGACATCAGGTGGTCAAGGAGGGTTTCTGAGCCTTGGTTTCCTCCTCTGTAAAAAATGGGGCACTGGACTGGGGGGCTGCAGAGCCACTTCTGGGTCTGGATCTAGGGTGCCATGAAGCTTCAGCTCCTTCAAGGTGATGGATCAGCCTGTGTCCAGAGTAGAAGAATTTTATTATTTTTGAGTCATTTTTCAGTTGTGTCCAACTCTTCATAAATCCATGTGGAGTTTTCTTGACAGAAATACTGCAGTGATTTGCCATTTCCTTCTCGAGCTCAGTTTACAGATGAAGAAACTGAGGTAAATGGGGTGAAGTGACTTGCCCAGAGTCATACAGCTAATTAATATCTGAGGTCAGACTTGAACTCAGGTCTTTCTGACTCCAGGCCCAGCACTCTATCCACTATACCACCTAGATTCTCCAGTGGGTAGAATAGCCTGTCTACTAGCAAGTTCACCAGAAGACAGTTCTGTGGTCATGGTGAGGTAACAAGTCCCTGGGAAATATATGCAACTTTTTGTTGTTGCTTCTCAGAGCAAGTGACTTAGAAGCTTTCGCTTTGGGATGAGGAAGTCTTCTAACTGGCTGCAGAGACAGAAAAATTATTGCTGGGCCAAAAATGAGCGTGCTTACAGAAGAGACGGCCAATCTATTGATCAAGCTCCTTTCCTTCAGATGAGATCAAAAGAGATCTTTGGAAAAGATTTAACAGTTTCTGGCATACTGAAGGTACCAAATAAATGCTTATTATATTTCCTTCCTTTATAATAAGCATTTATTTGGCAAGCAAAGTAGGATGACTTTGAGCTGGTTCCAAGAGTCAGTCTGGGGTATAGCATTATCATGAGCACAAGGTCTCTCTGTGTGTTTATTCTTTCCTGAGTATAGATTAATGAATATTCCAAGTACCCCATGACCTGATGCGTTGACAGTCCAAGGACCTTTCAGAGATCTCACCAGCAAGAACCAAATGGAACCAGCCAGATCAATAGAACCACCAGATTAGCCCATGGATCAGCCCGCCCAGCAGCAGACAGACCACTGTACAGTTCAGAAAGGAGCTGACCCAGCTGGACTCACCCCCTGCAGCCCTATGGTGAAGTCAATGATCTCCACGGAGGAACAAAGGTTATTCTATGACCTGAGAATCAAAGGTTCCCCTGTGCCAGCTGTGTTAGCTACGTCTGTGCCTCCCTGCTGTTACAGTTAATGCCCACTCAATGTGGGAAAACTGGGACACTAATGCATTGTTGGTGGAGTTGTAAGATGATCTAACCATTCTGGCAAACAATTTGGAACCATGCCCAAGTTCTTTAAAAACCAGGCATACCCTTTGATGCAGCTGTATCTTGTGTTTTTGTTTCTATTTTTATTACAGCTTTTTGTTTTCAAAACATCTGCATGGATAATTTTTCAACACCGACCTTTGCAGAACCTTGTGTTCCAAATTTCCCTCCCTTTCCCCCACAGCCTCCCCTAGATGGCAAGTAATCCAATGTTAAACATGGTAAAAATCCAATATATGTACTCATACATATTATTCATTCAATACAATTATCTTGGATGCAGCTGCATCTCTATTGGATCTGTATCCCAAGGAACAGAGGAGTTCATAAAGTAGGGAAAAGGACACACATGTACAAAAAATGTTTGTAGAGGCTCTTTTTGTGGTAGCAAAGAACTGGAAAGTGAGTAGATGCCCAACAATTCAGGAATGGCTGAATAAGTTATGGTATATCATATGGAATAACATTAAATGTTATTGTTCTATAACAATGAAAACAACAAGCTGATTTTAGGAAGGCCTGGAAAGATTTACATGAATTGAGGGAAACAGAAGAACCAGGAATACATTGTACACAGTAAAGAACGTGCTATGATTGACTATGAAAGGCTTGGTTCTTTTCAGCGGTTCAGTGATCCAAGGCAATCTTAATAGACTTTGGATAGAAAACACCACCTGCATCCAGAAAAATAATTATGGAGATGAGATGCGAATCAGCACATGCTTTGTCAGTTTTTTCCTCTTTCATTTTCGTTTTTCTTTCATATTTTTTAACTTTTCTTGTGATTTTTCTACCTCCCTGCCTCTGTCTGATTTCCTCCTCTGGCTTCTCTCTGCTCACCTCTCTTCCCCGTGAAAGGCCTTCCAGGCTTTGGACGTGGCCGTCCCAACCCTCCATCCCTGAATCTTCTCTTAAGACTAAATGGGCCCTGTTCCTCAGGCCACTTTCCTATGGCATGGACTAGAGGTTCATTCCCTCTGGCTGCCTTCCTCTGGATAGGCGGAAACTCACCAACGTCTTTTGGTCCTCAGGTGCCCACATCTGAGCCCAGGACTCTGGGCGTGTGCTGACTGGGGCACAGATAAGAGGCAATGGCCCCTTCACCCCAGAAGTGCTACAGCTCTAACCCACACTGGATTTTCTGGGCACAAGAGCCCATGGGAGATTCATGCTCAACTTGAAGCCCACTAAAAAACAAAGCAGGAGCAGACTCTATCTTTTTCATATCATCTGCAGTCTGAAATTGAAACCTTTCTCCCAAAAATAAACTGACTCATGTTAAATTCAATAGGCCCATATTTTAACCTGTGAAGATCTTCCTGGATCCTAACTTTTTCATCCTGAGCATTTAGTGAGCATGATAACAAAGCATTAAGACAGTTATCAATGATCAAATCAGTACAGATGCCACCTGCCTCAGTGACGAATCAAGAGGAAGGGCACTTCGGCTCCCACCAGCTCCAAAGACCACTGCGTTCTCCTCTGTAAAGTGCGGGGGGTAGGATGGATTATCTGAGGTTCCTTCAGGTCTAAAGCTGTCTAAGTCTCATGAGACAACATGCTGGGAAGCCACATGCTGGGAAGGGCCACAGTCCAGTGCAGGTGGGACCAAGTGGCCCAAGGTGCCTCCCGGTTTGGGGGTTCTCTACTGACTCACATTTCCCCCCCCCTTTTCACAAGAAGTATACAAGATAGTTTATCCAGCATTTTGCTAAGACCCAGACAAGCTATCTGTAACTAACACATTCTCTGATCACCAGCTTAGGAATGTCACCAAAAACAGAAATGAAATTAAATTCCAGCATGCCTTGTTCTCAATGAAGACAACTGCGTTCTTAACAGTTGCCACTTTCCTTCTGGAGTGTTTGCTAATGCTTTTCTTTAATAACATCTTCTAAAATGTCAAGAATTGAAGTCAAATTCACCAAAAGACAATCAGGATGTCTGCCTCCCCCAATCGTGGAGCAGCTCCCCCATTCTCACAATGGTGGCTCCAGTCACTTTTGGTTCTTCCACGATTCACAGATGTCCTTGCTTTGGGGTGGGTGACCTGAATTCATTTGAGGGCACCTGTGTGCTTTCAGACTGCTTCCTTCCTTATTATGGGTATCACTTCCCCAGGAGATACTTTTTTGTTTTGTCTTTTCTAGCCTAAGAGTCCATGAAGGCAGACAAAGACAAAGCAAAATAGAAACTGAGTATTTCTATTTATTCTTGTTGTCAGGTACTATCTGCCAGTCTACCCCAAGCAACAGTCCTATCCCTTCTTCAATCTTTCTTTTCCCCAATATAACCAAAAGAAAAAAAATGTCTTTGTGTGCTCAACAACCCCAGCTCATTTCTGAATTTTTGCTCTCTTGACACTTCTTATAGCAATACATCCATCATATTGTGTTCATTTTCAGGAATAAGACCTTGCTTTCATCTTCAGTGTTTCTCTTCTCTAAGCAATCTAGAATTATGCCCAAAGGGCTCTCAAACTGTGCATACCCTTTGACCCAGCAGTGTTTCTACTAGATTTCTATCCCAAAGAGATCTTAAAGGAAGGAAAGGGACCCTTATGTGCAAAAATGTTTGTGGCAGCTCTTTTTGTAGTGGCAAGGAGCTAGAAAGTGCGTGGATACCCCTCAGTTGGAGAATAGCTGAACAAGTTACGGTATATGAATGTTATGGAATATTACTGTTGTGTAAGAAACAACCAGTAGGATGATTTCAGAAAGGCCTGGGGAGACTAACATGAACTGATGCTAAATAAAGTGAGTAGAACCAGGAGATCGTTGTACACGGCAACAAGAAGACTATATGATGATCAATTCTGATGGAGTGGTCTCTTCAACAATGAGATGATTGAGGCCAGTTCCAATAAACTTGTGATGAAGAGAGCCATCTGCATCCAGAGAAAGGGCTGTGATCACAGTATAGTATTTTTACTTTTTTGTTGTTTGTTTGCTTTTTTCCCTTTTTCCTTTCCCCCCCTTTTTGATCTGATTTTTCTTGTGCAGCATTGATAAATATGGAAATATGTTTAGGAGAATTGCACATGTTTAACCTATGTTGGATTATTTGTTGTCTAGGAGAGAGGGGAGGAAGAAGGGAGGGAGAAAAATTGGAAAAAATTGGAAATACAAGGTTTTGCAAGAGTGAATGTAAAAACTATCTTTGCATGTGTTTTGAAAATAAAAAAGCTATTAGTAAAAAATAAAATAAAATTCATCCTCCAATTCAGATTCTGGTAGCTTTTATCTACCCGGACTCTTGTTAACATAGGCAAAGAAAAGTGCCAGCTCATGATATAAGACTGAAGCAAAGGAAAAGAGGAGGAAGATTAAGTGTTAAGGTGATTCAAAGTTGGATCGTTATGGATGACCTCAAGTTTTTTTTGATGAAGTATAAGATGAGCCTCTCTAAGGAGACTGAAGAGAATGACATGGCTCAGATGGCTTGGGAGAACAAGAGACACCTTCATGGTGAAGTAGTAAAAGGTAGGATTTGAAGTCAGGGAGACCTGAATTCAAATTGTCTCAGATACTTACTGGCAATTCACTTCATCTATTTCTGCTTGTTTCTCCTTCTGCAAAATGGGGATTTAAATTCTCTCAGTTCCCTTCTGATTCTTGGTCTAGGATCCTATGAATAGTCACAAGGGTTGTCACAGTGCCTTATCAAAGGACCAAATCCTTGAGAACATGAATGTATAGTGAAGAATAAATCCATCACCACTCTAAGCACTGTCGACTTGAACCAGCTTTCCCCATCTTCCATGTCTTCAATGTCATTTCTGCTCCCCAAAGCTGCACATTTGTAACTCTGATGAGGACTCAAACTGGGAGGTTCCATTGTATTTGATGGTTTTAAAAAATGGAATCTGCTCCAAGAAATCTCTGCCTCAATTTCCACCTTTTATCTGTTTTCTCTCCTAATACAGCATCTTTCAGTGGCCTCAAGACAACTTCTTTGTGGGGTTGTCTAACTTTTCTTCCATGGCTTCTCCCCATTTCTTGAGGCACACAGGCTTTGCAGGCTCTTTTATTATCTCCTCTGTAAGTTCTGCAAATGAGCATGAACTCTAAACTGGTGTTTCCTTCAACTGCTGTTAGCTCTCTGCTTGGCAAATCCAATATTTAGTCACAGAGATTCATGGTCTCCATTTGATGACTACTGATTTGCACTGGTTAAACTTCTGTGAGAAATTATTATAATTGACATTGAGGTCTTTTCCCTCATTCATTTTCCCATTTGTCCAAAAAAAATGGCCTGACATATTTTTATTTCTAGTTTTTTTTTTTTTATGTTTGCTCTTAATGCTGACCTTTTTATTCTAAGAAATCAGTGTTCCATATATTGTATTTAAGATATACCTTTAACATGTTTAACATATATGAGACTGCCTGCCATCTGGGGGAGGGGGTGGAGGGAAGAAAGGGAAAAGTTGGAACAGAAGTGTTTGCAAGAGTAAATGTTGAAAAATTACCCATGCATATGTTCTGTCAATAAAAAAAGAAAGAAATCAGTGTTTTCTCAATATATAGACAGCTGATTCAGAAATGGTTCACATATCAGGGCTGAATCATTGCTTGACTGTTGTAAACAATTTTTTTTAATTCTGTATTATATTTATTTTTAAACAATTAATGTATCTAAATACAAGTGACACTTGTATTAACACTGATAGAATTCACAACAAACAAAAGCACCTAGGATTAATTAAAAATGTATATTACATAAAAGAATAAAGTAAGTGAAAAAGTATGCTTCAATCTGCATTCAGAGAATATCAGTTCTTTATCTGGATGTGAATAGCATTTTCCTTCATGAGTTCTTTGTATTTGTCTATATAAGATCATGTTGCTGAGAAGAGTTGAGTCATTCATAGTGGTTTATCACACACTATTGCTGATACTGTATACAATGTTTTCCTCATTCTGCTTATTTCACTTTGCATCATTCATATACATCTTTACACATTTTTTCTGAAATTTGCCTTTCTTCATTTCTTATTGCACAATAGAATTCTATTATAGTCATATATCACAACTTGTCCAGCCATTCCCCAACTGATGGGCATCCTCTCAATTTCCAATATTTTTCCACCACAAAAAGGGCTGCTATATTTCTGTATATGTGGGTCATTTTGCTGTTTTATGATCTCTTTGGGATAGAGACCTCCTAAAAGTATTGCTGGATCAAAGGACACGCAGAGTTTGGTTGCCTTTGGGCATAGCGCCTAATTGCTCTCTGGAATGGTTGGATCAGTTCACAACTCCACCAACAATATATGAGTGTCCCAATTTTCCCACATCTTCTCCAACATTGGTTTTGTCATATTAACCAATCTAACAAGTAGGAGAGGGTACCTCAGAATTGTTTTGATTTGCATTTCTCTAATCCAAAGTGTTTTAGAGCTCTTCTTCATATGCCTATAGAGCTGTGATTTCTTCTTCGGAAAACTGCCTATTCATATCCTTTGACCATTTCACAAATAGGGAATGACTTGTATTCTCATAAATTTGGTTCATTTCTCTATATATTTGACAAATGAGGTCTTTATCAAAAACACTTTTGCTGTAAATATTATTTTCTAGCTTTCTTCTTTCCTTCTAATCTTGGTTGCATTGGTTTTGTTTGTGCAAAAATTTTTTAATTTAATATAATCAAAATTATCTATTTTATATTTTGTGATTCTCTCTCTTTTTGGTCATGAATTCTTCCTTTCTTCATAGATCTGACCAGTAGACCACTCTTTGCTCTTCTAATTTGCTTATGGTATCAATCAAGGAATCAATCAAGGAATTATTATCAATTATCAATTATCAATCAAGGAATGAGGAAACAAAACATTTACTCTTTGCAGATGATATGCTGGTATGCTTAGGGAACCCTAGAGAATCAACTTAAATAACTACTTGAAACAATTAACAACTTTAGCAAAGTTGCAGGATCTAAGATAAACTCACATAAATCATCAGCATTTCTTTATGTGACCAATAAATCCTAGCAGTAAAAGGTAGAAAAAGAAATTCTATTTAAATTAATTAAATAATATGAAATATTTGTAATCTACCTTCCAAGACAAACCTAGAAACTATATAAAGAGTAAATGTTGTGTTTCCTCATTCCTTATTCTATTTCTTTTTCTTCTCTCATTGCTAGAGCTAACATGCTATAATAAATAATAGTGGTGATAATGGATATTCTTGCTTCACCCCTGATCATACTGGAAAGGCTTCTAGATCATCTCCATTACAGACAATGCTTACTGACTGTTTTATATAGATATTGCTCAGCATCTTAAGAGATGCTTCCTTTATTCCTATGCTCTCTAGTGTTTTAATAGGAATGGGTACTTTATATCGTCAAAAAGCTTTTTCAGAATCTATTGAGATAATCAAGTGATTCCCAATAGTTTTGTTCTGTTGATTGTTGTTTTCTTCTGAATTTGTGTCTAGATCTTCCCTGTCACCATAACAACTTTCTATGGTTGGATTCTTTTTGTTGTTGTTTGCTTATCTTTTTTTTTGTTTTTTTCCCCTTCTTTTAAATTTCAGCTCTGCTCCCAGGTGGAAGAGGTACGTTCTCAAGCTTCTTATGTCAGGGACTACAGGCCCCAGTGGTGACCAAGTGCTGCTCTCACACTGCCCCGAGGCTTACGTGTGACCTTTGGGTCTGATGCTGCTCCATTGGGGTGAGGTGGGAGGGGGCTTCTGGCAGCTCACCGGGTGCTAGGTTAGCGTCCTGGCACTGATGTTTAGAGTATGTTTAAGCCAACACTGTGTTTCCCTGGGATTATGCTGAAGCCCACGGTAGTCTGGCCGCTGGAAGCTGCCCATTTGACCAGAGCTATATTGAAGCACCGAACAGAGCCCAGCACTTGCGAGTGCCTATTGCTTAGGCACCTTAGGGTTGGCATCTACCTGGTTTGCTGAGGGGGACTTGCTGCTGACTTATTGGGATGCTTTCTGTCCTGGACTACACTCTCATTTTACTCATGACAGACCTTTCCTGCTGATCTTCCAAGTTTCTTGGGCTAAAAGATTGTTTCGTCTTATCTTTTTGCTAGTTCTGCTGTTCCAGGATTTGTTTGGCAGCATGATTTTATAGTTATTTGCAGGGGAATATGGAAGAATGAAGGCAATCTACTGAATATTATCTTGACCTCCAGAAATTCCCCATTTTTCTTTTGGGGATATCACTTGGGGCCATGTCCACTAACTCCCCAAACTTTTTTCAAGTAAGACATTTGTGATATTTAGAAGTGATGCTTTGTAGATAAAAGATTGGCCTTTCTCCTTCCTCCACCCTGAGCTATATTTTATAACTTACATTTTTTGCATCATCACTTATTCCCACCTTTTCATTAATGTCACCAAATATCAAAATAGGTTGACTGGATTTAGAAGACTTCACTGAGTTCTTCTAGAGTACCTACATCTCTTCATCCTCTGCAACAGGTGGTAGCTAGACAGCAATTATTTTCCTGGTAGTCTTTTTCAAAAAGTCACTTTTCAAAGTCACACACATTGAAATACCAACTGAACAATTTTCTCATGAAATGCTCGTGCTCCTTTACCCCACAGAGCCAGTCAGTTGCCTGGGCTCATCAATTCTTCCTCAGCCATCAATTGGGGAGCCATAGACCTCAAGAAACAGGTGTCCCCAAGTTGGGGGAACTCACACTTCTTGAGGAAGCTTCTTTCCTTTTAGAATAGCTCTCTTATATTCTCGGCAATCTGAACTCACCACTCCTGGCTTTGCTCTGTTGGCCAAACAGACCTGGGCCCCTCAAACTCTCCTGTCTCTTCTCCACCCTTAATTCTTCTCCTTCTACAGGCTAACAAGGCCCAGCATCTTCACACTATCCTCATATGCCATGGATTCAAGAACCTTCACTGGAGACCATTCTGAAGAAAACTATATTTTATTCTGTCAGTGTCATTCCTGTCGCTATAACCTCAGGTCCAGATGGCAGTCAATCAGGATGGGTTGATTTTTGAGTTGCTTTTTGAGGTCTACAAAAGCCCAACAAGCCTAGCTTCACCAACGCCTTTTTGTTATCCCTCCAAGGAGAAATCACAGTCAGACCTGGATTTTATGACCTCTTCCTTTAGGTTTTGTTGTCTGTGGTAGAGATAACAGTTCCCTTCCTCCAAGAGATCTGGGAAGTTCACATACATAGACGTCCTAATCCTGCCTGAGCCTTTATTAACTTTGCGCTTTTCTCAAGCACTCTTCTCCCACCATCACTGGAGAAATAAAGTTAGACAAAGGAGCCTTCTGTTAGTCCATGAACATTTATTAATCACTTATTGCATGCCAGGCACTGTGTGGAGTGTGAATGAAAAAGGCAGCAAATGTCAGTCCCCGTCCTCAAGGAGCTTGCCATCTCCTGGGGGACAACACAAATACGCATGTACAAACAAGCTGCAGACAGGAGAAACTGCAGAAAACAACAGCATGAAGCACTCCCATTAAGGGTGGTCAAGAATGGCTTTTCCGGAAGGAAACTAGGGAACTTAGAGGCAGAGAGCAATCGAGGCACAGGGACAGTCGATGAAAATGCCCAGAGATGAGAGATGGAGTGTTTTGTCTGAGGAACTGCAAGGAAGCCAGTGATCCTAAATCCAAAAGGACGTGTTGAGTTGTAAGTTACAGGAGGAAAAGCCAAGGGGATCGGGGTCACAAGGGCCTGCCAACACCACAAGCACTGCCATCCAGGCTAACAGAGCATTCCATGAAACCCCATGAAAACGAAGTAGAATGGGGGGGAACCCCCATTCCATCGACACATTTTTTTTCACATTCTTTCCCAGAACAAGAACTATCCTTCCAACACCCTGTAATTCCCTTCTGTTTTCTGCCTTCATTGATAGTGTGAACATAAAGACTGGTATGAGTCAATAAGGCTCCTCATTGATCGCTGGACAAGGACTCACATAACGTGGATCCACTTTTCTTCCCCTGCCGTAGCCGTGGAAGAGGGCTGTGACCCATTTGTCATTTGCGCATCTCTGACCAGAATGTAGTCTGAGTCTCTCTGATCCCAGCTGGGCTATTCCTATGGAATCAGGCACCGTTTCTGACTGACCTGCCCACATTTCCACTCAGCTGGCATAGCCAAGGAGATATAAAATCCCTTGTGAGTTCACTAAAGGCAAGAATTGCGATCCCAAACGTTGGTTTTCCAATGAGATTCATCATAAATAGTTCACCCTTCACTAACCCTCCAGCTTCCTTCAATGCTGTAGAGCGTAGAGATTCCCTCAGTTCTTGACACATAATGGTTTGACAACCAATTCCTTGTGTTGTTGTCCCGAGGGTAGGAGAAATGAAGAGCTCTGACCACAGCCCCTAAGACAGAGCGTGGATGTGGGGCTAGGACAACTGCGGTCTGTGTCACTTGAGGATATACCGAAGGGAGAGTGTCCGAGCCAGGCCGCCGGGCAGTCAGTGAGGAGGTATGAGTTCGAGACTTACCCTGAATCTGCTGCTGACTACCTATAGCAGTGGACAAGAGCTCTGTGACTTGTATTTGCCTTTCATCACATGAGGGAGATGGGCTCCAATCTTCCTTCCACCTCTGAGTGCTTATTGGGGGCCCTCTGAGACTCAACAAGGATATTCAAACACAAGCTCACGGTGAGGAGAGGGATTTCTAAACTCAAAAAGGGGGGTAATGGTGGCAGATATTGCTATCATATGCATGAAGAGAGTCCCATGGCCTTTGACCTCAGCCTTCTGTCCTACTGAGTATATGGTAAATGCACTGGAAAGGCTGACTCCAGTGGCACAGAAACACTGGGACCAGGGCCAGGGATGCAAAGGGAAGAAAGCAGGCAGCCCCAGAAAGGACCTGTTCTTCCTAGTGATACCATGTGATCTCGAGTTTAGTGTTGGATACAGTGTTGATATACATCTTTCACACAGCAGACATTTCACAAACCTTTGCTGGCCTGGCCTGGCCTGATGACTTCTTATATAATCTTAGTTTATAAATAAGCATAAACCTTCCCCAACAGAAAGAGCACGCACACCTTTATACACAGGTCCCAGCTCACCGTTGTGCAACTTGCACCACCCTTCTCTTGAAGGCTCTCTGACATTAGGTCCAAGAAGAATTTCAGGCTTGGGACTTGGGGGGTCAGCCTAGAAGGAGCAAAATCCAGATGTTAGAATCACGAGAGAAACATTGGAACAGTCATCAAAGTGTCTGGCACTGGTCAAAGCCGAGAGCCACTTTAACAGGGAAGACCAGGCCGGGGGAGTCCGGAGCATAGACAGAGCTTAATAAAGTCAGCTTGCAGTATGGTAGAATTCAGAACAAATTTGAATTTCATAACAAAGAGCTCCCCGAACGCTGGGGGGAAAAACACTAGGAAGCAGTTTGGCAGAAATCAGACTGAGACCAAAACCAGACATCATATTCCACAATAAACAGAAATGGATATGTGAGCTTAATCCTAATATTAAACATAATAATATAAATATTAAAAGAGAAGCAAAGCAAGTAACTGCCACAGGTACGAGTAGCAGATTTTTTTTTTTACAAAGCAAGGGATAGAAACCATTCCAAAACAAAGGAGGTAACCATTATTACATAAAACGGAAAAAATTCTACACAAACAAAATCAATGTAGCCATGACAAGAAGGGAAGAGCTTATAAATGGGAAAAGAAATATTTTTATCAAATTCTCAGATAATAGTATCCAAAATACATAGAAAACACAAACACACACACACACACACACACACACACACACACACACACCATGTGAAAGAATGTCACTCATACTAAGAGAAATACAAATAAACACAATTCTGGAGTTTTGCTTCAAATTCATGAAACTGGCAAACATGACAAAGGATAGGAAGAGTCAAGGCTGGAGGATCTGTGAGAAGAGCATCTTAGTGCATTGTTGGTGGAAAGGTAAATCAATATAACCATTTCAAAAAGCAATTTGGAATTATGAAAATAAAGTGACTAAAACATCCCTATTCTTTGAGCCAGAGATTATACTTCCAGGTATATATCCCAAGGAGATCATTTACAACAAATTATTTATGGTAGCACTTTTGAGGGCCTGAAGACAAGCTCAAATGCTTATTAGCTGTGTGACTCTGAGCAAGTCACATCACCCTGCTTGCCTCAGTTTCCTCATTTAGCCACTCCAGTGTCCTCACCAAGAAAACCCCAATGGGATCACAACTGAAACGACCCAACAACAAACAGCCGATCACAGGGAAAGGCTACACAAACTAAGGTACACGGATGGAATGGGCCGTGGCCACACTCAAAGAAAGGGGGCTGCCATGGCGGCAGAGAAGGATGGAAAGACCTACAGGAGCTGAGGCAATGGTGCAGGATGACGATGTCGTCTGTTGGAAACATAGCAGAGGGCAGGGAAGAGGTTCCTGCTAGCTGGGGTGAGGTGAGGAGTCCCTGGGCATGGCACACAGCATGGACTGCTGGGCTTTGCTCCTTAAAAATATCACATTATGTAAGATGGCACACTTTTTGCATCATTTCAGTTCAGTTCAACAGATAAACATTTAATAGGGTCCTAGCTCCAATTTTTTTCTAGCCTTCTTTTAAAGGGAAAGAAAGTGGGTGACTTTCTCCCAGGTGGTCAGGATCAGAAGTAGGTTCAAAATCTGACCTCTGACCCTAGAATCATTGTTCAAAACAAAAAAATAAAAATAAAAGAACCATGGTCTTAAAATCAGGAACCTGAGTCCACCCAATCCTTTCATTTATTAACTGTGTGTAGCTGGGTTGGATTTCACCTCTCCAGCCCTCAGTTTATTCTTCTCTGCCATACCAACCACAGCAGAGTGCACAGGGTGGAAAATTTGGGGGCTCTGACACCCATAAGCTCAGATGCACCTCTTCACTTCAATGTTCTGAAGTCCAGTGTCCATCGCATCCACTGCACCGGGTCAATGTGAGGCTCGAACCAGACTAGAGGGTCCAACATGTCACTCAACAGAAGCTTAGTTGACAGAGAATGTATTTAAAGCACCGTGGATTTTAATTGTCGTGCTTTATATTTCTTTAAACAAGAAGACTTTAAAGTGATGAATATCAGTTCTCATCCCCACTAACAGTAGCTCTCTCTCACTGAGTGGCCATCAGGAAAGCCTTCAGTTTGCCTTAAGGCACTAGGGAAATGTGAATTATTACTATTATGAGAAGAAATGTATAGCAAAGTCCTATATAGTCCCTTCAAAGGACTAATAAATGTTCAAATGTGTTAACTTATCTAAAGTCAACAGTTAACTGCTATATAAAGTGAGATTTTTAGATGAATATTTGTTTTACAAATTGAGTGTGATTACATTATTGTCCAAGTGAGCTAGAAAGAACAATGGATTGGGCAAAAATAATTTTTAAAACTGTATTGAGCTATGTAAAAATCATTGCAAGTCAAGAAGTAAAGTGAAACATTAGAGAACATTAAAGCAAAAGCATTTTCGAAGCCCTATGTCCCTGAACAATATTTGGGTGACTAACACTTAACCAAAAATAATTCTGATTACTATCTTTCCCAACTCAACCATTTTAATTAAATGTGCTTTTGTTCCTTCCAATTAAAAGTTAGATTTAAGTGTGATTTCCATTTGCAATTTAATGCCAGACACAAAATGTCCAACTGTGGACAGCCATTAAAGTTAAAGACATTTTAAAATGCCTGCCAGTCAGGAAGGCAGCCAAATACCGCCATGTAAATTTTACAGAGTTGGGGCCAGTGTAATCAGAGAAGTCCTGAATCAATAATTAGCATTTTAAATGGGGAAAATCATGCTCTACATGCCCTTGTACCTATCAGGACAAGGCAAAGGGAGGATGAGCAGCTGAGACAAAGAGAGGGATGTAAGAATAGTCAATGGTTACTGGAACCAGTTATATATGGCCATCCAAGAGATACAGAGCAAGAGGGCACCAGAAAAGGAGCTCTGGGTTTGACAGCGCCAACATTACACAAAGAGTGACTTGCCTTCATGAAGAGCAGGAAAAGATGAGCTGCAAGGGGCTAACTGTCAGCCAAGGCAAGTCCAATTCCCAAGAAGGTGGGTGCCTTTGGACTTCATTACGAAGAGCAGAGCTGGGACCTGGGGCAGCACTGAAGAACTTAAATGAATTCTTCTTGCATGTGAAAAGGACTTCCAAACTTTTGAGTTTAGAAAATCATGAAGCTGATCAGTTTTTGTAATATGCAAATAAAGGTCATGTTTGCAACCATGAAGTTTTGAAAGAGCTTTAGATTTAAGAGTCAGGAGATCCAAGAAAGGCCAGTTTCACCAAGTCTAGAAGTATTTATTAAGCATCCACTACATGTCAGGGACTGTGCTAAGTGCTTAAGAATACAATGAAAGACAAAAAGTCCTTACTCTCAAAGAACTCACACTACAGTGGGGTAAACAACATGCAAACCACCATATATACTATATATGTCTATGTGTCTAATTTTCCAAATTAAACTGAATATATTTCTAAAGAAAGGTCCTAAGATTAAGGCAGAAGTTAGCTGAGACTTGAAGCAAAGCCAAGGGCCAAAGATGGACAAAGGGAGAATTACAGATGTGGGGGCAGTCAGTGAAAATGCCCAGAATCAGAAGATAGAGTGTCTTGTTTGAGGAAAAGTAGGGAGGCATCACTACATCCCAGAATCCTAGAGGGGCAGGGGCAGGAATCAGGTATAAGAAGACTGGAAAAATAGCAAGAGCAGGTTGAGAAAGGATTTTAAGAAGAGGATTTTTTTTTGCTGAGGCAATTGGAGTTAAGTGACTTGCCCAGCATCACACAGCTATGATGCATTAAGTGTCTGCGGTCACATTTGAACTCAGGTTCTCCTGACTTCAGGGCTAGTGCTCTACCCACTGCACCACCTAGCTGCCCCCAAACAGAGGATTTTTGGTTTTGATCCCAGCAGTGAGATTTGCTGGAATTGACTGAATGGGAAGGGGTCATGTCAAACTTGCACTTAAGGAAAATCAATTTGAGAGTGGGGGACACCTATGGTGGAGGGATCTGGGGCAGGGCAGGAGGGCAGAGAGACACTAGCAGGCAATTGCAGCGACCCAGACATGAGATGTGGAGAGCCTGCACCTGGGTGGTGATAACGTCAGAGGAAAGCAGCAGACACACATCAGAGAGATAATGAGAAGGTAAAACAGACCTTGGCAAGTGGTTAGATACAGGAAGGGGAGAGAGAGTGAAGAGTTGAAAATGAGTGACTGGAAGAATGGCAGTTCCCCTCACAGTAACAGGGAAATTTCAAAGAGGAGCGAGTTCCATTTTGGACAGCCTGAGTTTAAGATGTCTCTGGGACACCCAACTGGAGATGGCCAACAGGAAGTTGGAGGTGAGAGTTTGGAGGTCAGGAGAGAATAAATAGATCTGAGAATTGTCAGCAGAGAGGTGAAAAGTGACTGAAACAGTGAAGAAGAAAAGGAGAAGAAGGCCCAGGACAAGAAGGAGAAAGACCTTTGGGCTGGGTAATTAGATCATCCATAACAGTGGACTGGTGAGGGTGGAAACCCTCTTGTCAAGAGTCAGTGGAGACGCTTCTTCTCAAGGAGATTTGCCACAAGAAGAGAGAAATGGGACAATGGCTAATGGGGACTGAGGAACTCAAGGGGAGAGACATGGGAATAACTGTAGCTAATTACAGGGACACAGTAGACAAGAACTAAAGGTAGTGCAGAGGAAACATCTTCTGGAGAAGAGAAGCGGCCCTTGCAAGGAGAAGCACCACATCTTCATGTGAAATGAGCTAAAGGAAGATGTCTGAGTGACAGAAGGGGAGGCGAAGGGGAGAAGGGGGGCCTCTCCCAACAAACAGACTTTATTTTTTCAGTACAATAGAAGGCAAGGTTCCCAGGAGTGGAGCTGGGGCAAGGAAATCATGGGAGGTTTCAGAAGGAATGAAAAGGTTTGAGAAACACTCCACGCAGAGTGACTAAAGAAGCATACAAGAATTGTAACCTAACCCAGGGAGGGGCAGTGGCAGTTGACATGTGATTCCCTCCCGCTTTCTTCAACAACGCACCTGAGGCAGGCGTGAAGGTGGCAGACGATGGGAGCCACACTTGGTGGTGTTTCGGACAAACTGCTTCGTCTCAAGCTGGGGAGCCAGCACCTCACAGGGGCTCCGCAGATGGCCTGGAGCCTCTTGGACCTTTCCATCTATCAGACCCTGACCTCTCTTTTCTACACTTCACATCTTTCCCAACCGCCAGCATCACAAGGAAAACCAGTGGGAACCTTGGATCAGGGACTCCATCCACCCCCCGCCCCGGAAATTTAGGAGATAAGTCCTGGGAGTTAGTGGAGCCACTGGGATGGTGAGTGGTCTGCCCAGGATCACAGGACTTGAAAGGAAGTCTTCCTGACTTACATCCACAACACTTCCTCTTTCTTTTAATGGGAATAACTGTAGGCAATTAACAGGGAAATAGAGTAGACAAGGATTGAAGATAAGGGAGAAAGTGAAGATGACAGAGGGGGAATTAAATTGAATACCTCCAATGTAATGAAGTTTCTGAGATTAGTTCTAATGGGCCAAAGGCCCAAACGTACATATTATGGTAAACTTTGGAATGAGCAGAGCTTGTAGGACTCAGCACAGTAGAGCCCCTAAAACAATAAATGCAAGAAGAGACAGGACTCTTTGTTCTCCTTGAAGAGACCCGGAAGAGGACAGGCACTTAGGGTACAAAGTAGCACTGGGCCAAGTGGGCTTCCATTCCACCCCCACCAGCCTGCCTCCTTCGAACAGGGAGCCGGGGATGCTTGGCCCAGAGAAGACAAAGGGAAACACGAGAACTAACGGTCTTCAGGTTGAAAGCTTGAAAACATCAAGCTGAAAAAGCACGAGGACCAGGAGACATGTTCTGTTGGGTAGACCGGGGAGCCGGGGCTGGAGGCTCCCAAGAGGCCAACCTAGGTCTGATGTGAGGAAAGGCTGTCCTCATTAGCGGGGCTGAAAGGGAATGCTAGTCGGGCCTAGGCTCCCAGGCCTCTCCTCCTCCAGACGCCTTCCCCAAGGTCCTCCTGCACACCTAGGTTCACCTTGTTTCCAAGGCCCCTTTCTCAGTCCCCTTTGGACACTGAGGTCATTAGTCCAGAGATGGGTCAGGTCGCCCTCTGTGTCGGGAGAAAGGGAGTGGACAGGGAGGATCTACGTACGGCATCACTAGCCCTGCCTGTGACGACATGACTTTTGCCTGGAGATGACTGGTAGACTTGGGGCAGAAGTATTCCTGTACACTGAGGGGACATAGCTGAGGAGCTGCCCTCCGAGGGGACAGAGGCCCGAGAGAGCACACATACATGTCTGATGACAAACGGAGGTTTGTCAGTCTCCTTTTTGAACTCATAGGGTCCCAGATTGAGATGAGCCAACCGCCGCCTGGTGTCCTCAGACAGCTCACACATTCGCCTCTTGGTGTATGGGGATGGGGAGTGGGACTTGGACGAGATGGTGGGCTGCTCGTAGTTCCGTGGGTTGGAGTAATACTTGTGTCTCTCAGGGGATCTGGACTTCTTCTTGGATGATCTTGTTGATCCTCTGACTTGCATCCGACCATGGCTTCTTTCAAGGGGGTTGGCGTGGTAGGACGGTTTCTCCTGAGCCTGAAAAAGGAAATGGGAGTCACATTGGGATGATGATGGAGAGCAGCAGAGAAAGCCCAAGGAGCAGGAAGGGCAGCATCCCTCCCCTCTTTGGCGTTTCCCCTCCAACCACTGTGGAAATGAGGCAGAACACAGCCCTTGGTGGACTTGATAAGGTAGCTCAGAGACACTCAAATTGTTAAGTTCAAAACCCTGGCCTAGTGAGGAGCCTCCCTAAGGTCAGGGCCCATGATTTCGATATCTAGGCCCAGCCTTTCCTTTTGGTCAGACTGCTAACAAAGCACTGGAGAACCCAGAGACCCGGGGAGCCAATAGGATGATTTGTTCAATGTTCTTTGTTTGAGTTTCCTGGAAATCTTATCCCTCTCCATCCCACTCCCACTAGACATGGGATTATTAAACTGGGACTGTGGTAGATTTCAAGGAGTTTGTAAATTTGGATGGGAAATAAATCCCAAATTTATTTTCACTAGCCTCTTTCTAAAATTTAGCATTTTCTTCAATTATCCAATATGCATTTGAAGAAGCGGTTCAAGGGTTTCAGCAGACTACCAAAAGGGTCCATGGCACAAAAAAGTTAAGGGTCCCAGTCTAAACTGTTAGATCCCAGAGGACAGGGATTATTGTTTCTCCCATCTCTGGATGTTAGCACGGAGCCAGAGAGGAGATGAACTGAATTCAAAGTCTCTTCTTCTTCTAGGATTCAATTCCTTCAACAGTCAAATGAGGCTTTAGACTGGAAGCCAGAAAAGGTCCTCAGAGGAAAGAAAAACAAGTAATCAACACCAGTCCACATCAAGCCCAAGTCGACTGAGCATGAATCCTACTCCGACATTATCACCGTTTAAGGTTTAGCAGGTATTTTCTGTGTCATCCCATAAGGTGCCAAGGCCCTTCAAATCCACAATCCCAGAAGTCTACCTGGGGAAGCATCTGAAAGCACTTTCCAAACCTCGAAAGTCTAGGAACAGGCTCTCCTAACTCTAGTCTTTCTTTTGGACAACCTGCTAGCTATACAAGATAGCATGGCAAAAGAAAAGCAGCCCATTTCCCCTTCCTCCTCCTCCTCCTCTTCTTTCTTTTCCTCTTCATCTTGACAGCCATTAGCTGATTCCTAAGAAAGAAGCTTTTTCCCTCACTTCCCACTGAGTAGCAATCTTTTATTCCAATCACATTTGATTAAATTTAATCACTTTGTCAGATATCCACAGCAACTGCTCTATCCAAAGACATACCAGAAGTGGAAAACGGGCAGGGGGCAAACCAGTAGGACCAGGAGGCCTGTCAAAATGTCAGGGAAGCAGACATACAGCAGAGGCATGGAGCTATGGAACTTTTTAAACTAAGAACTGTTACCTGGAGGCCCCGACATTTCCTTGAGCTAATCAGGCATTCTGTGATCACAGAGGTGGTAGAAAATTCCATCTTTGGAGCAAGTCCCTAAGGAATAGAAAAAAGAAGAGGTAGTTTCTCAATAACTGGATCTATACAATAAGATAAAAACATCAAAACTGCAAGATGTTGCCTAAATATAAAATCCGTCCCTTTGTTAGCTTTAGTCTTTGAGATAATTGGAAAAGGCAGAACTTGCTATGTCAAAATGTCAACAAGACAGCAATGGCTCTGCTAGCTATCTAATTTCCGATGATTCCAGGGCTTCTGGAAAACAATCAGATGTCTGGGTTTGCAGTTCTATCCTCCCTGCTGGCATCCATTTTTAGTGTTTCCTCCCAGCTAAGCAGGGGGTCTGAAGAACTTCAGGCATTTAGGTTCAGGTGGATGGAGGACTTAGGCACAGCTGCCCCAGATGGCCACTGTGGATTGCCCTTGCCACAACACAGCAGAGGAGCTCCCCTCCTCACTTTAGTCTGATGACATCCTGCCCATCCTGGAAGGCCCAGCTCAAAGACCACTTCCTCCAGACACCCATTCCTGATTCCTTGCATCCTTCCCAGGTATAACGCACTTTTCATCTAACATTCTAAACTGTGTAAGATATCTGTGTCTTGCCCACGTGCAATCTTCATGAGAGCATCTTCCACAAACACAATAATCTGAACACACACAAACATTTGGTAGATGGTTGTCTCTGGGATCAGCTTTCTCGAGTCTCTTCCTCTACACTCACTTCTGGCCGGCTCTTTAGGCTTAACTCCAAGGCATCTTTCCACTTCATCCCATATGCAGACCCCTCCAGGATGTTCTGACCTCCAGCCGTCTAAAGCTTCTGCTCTAAGCCTCCCCAGAACGCCTCTCTCACACACACTGGTCCTAGGACTTTGCCCGACTCTCTCCTGGGCACACACAAAGCCAATGGTCAGGGGGCTGACTGCTATTTCACTCACGTATAGGAATAGAAACATACCCCAGGCCGCAATACACTCAGCTCCCATAAACCCTGTCTTTCTCACAGAGGGGACTGCTCCAGAGCAAAGCGCCCAGGGGAAAGACTCAGGGTCCAGAAGAACCTGGGTTGGAATCTCACCTCCAACATTTGGGTGGCAATGGCATTTCATCTTCTCTGAGTCTCGGTTTCCAAGTCTGAAAAATGGGGATACTAATTCCATCACTACCTAATTCTGTGGGTTAATGTGATCATATGATACAATGTATAGAAATACCAGTTATGATTAGAAAAAATAAAACATTTCTTATTTTGCCAGGACATCAGATTTCCTCTGGGTTTTTTCTTGTACCCCTCTGTCAACATCTGGACAAGGGTCCAGGATTCTCCTCCCCAACAAAATCACCAACCAGCAGATTATTATTGGAAGGGGGTCACACAGGCATGGGAGTTCTATGGAAGATGACTACTCTCCCGAGTTCACACACTTGGTATTATCCCCGGTCCTCAGCTGCAGAGACCCCAGGGGCCATCTGGTGCAGTCTGGCTGAATATCCATTATTCATTTATTCCCAGGAAGTGTTTGTCCAGCTTCTACCAGAAGACTTCCCCACTCCCCAGCATGGCCCATTACATTCTGGGAAACATCTAAGTTATAAATCTGCCACTTTGCATTGCTCACGGTTGGTTCTTCCAGGGCTCAGCAGAACACACCTTAGGCTTTCTACACATTCAACCACTTTAAGACAATTGCCATGTTGTTCCTGAATCTCCTCTTCAACAAGCCCAGTTCCTTCAATCATCATCATTAACCCACTGGCCAAGAGTTACATAACCATAGCTGGCTCTGGCCTACCTGGGGTAGAAGAGTGAGTCCATCCCACCAGTTCTCCTGCTTCCCTCCAGAAGAGAAATACATTTTCTGCAAGCACCAGGTTCCTCCCTGTTGGGGAAAAGCCAATCCATCGTGTTTCTAGCCTGGTCTCCTGCCTTGGGGAAGGGGAGTAACACTATTCCTTCAGCTTCAAGCATCTATCCCCTCAGCTGAACTGCACAAATCTCCGAGAAGACTCCACCCTAAAACCAACATATGAACAATGAAAATCTACCTGAACTCACTCCTCATGGACCAGCAAACTTCCTGCTGGCTAGACCTTCCCCATACCAAAGATCCTGAACCTCCAGCTATCAACCAAACCAGTTCTTCATTTCCCTCTGCCCAACCTAATATCCACTTTCCTCTTCCCCGGCCCTCTCAAGGTCCCACTCAGAAGTTAGCCATCCCTTCCACTGTGCTCTATGGGATGCCTTCTCCATAGCTCTCACTGAAACCTGGCTCCCTCCCATGTCACAGATTCTTGGGCTCCCTCTGCAGCACTTTCACTAACACACGCAACTTATTCATCAGGGTGAGAAAATAGCTCCTTGCTCCTTCCTGCCATTCCCATTTGTCTTCCCTCTCTCCTATTACACAAGAATCTCTCCTCCTTTAAGGTTTTCCCAGTGATATCTATCGCCCCATCAAAATCCCGGTAGCTGTTCTCTTCTAACTTCTAAAACACTCTGCTTTTTTCTTTAATGAATTCAGTGCCTGGCTTGCAGTTTTTCTCTCCTCACCAACTCCTGTCATCACACCAGGGGGACTTCAACATACATAAAGGTACTTCCTTAAGGGGAGACCCTAATCTTCCATTCTGTCAACATCCATTTTCAATGAATATCTGTTCCACCCTTGATCTTGCTATTACCTACAAATGAACTCTGACATTCACTTATCTGACCAAAATCAAATGGCATTTCATCTCTTGCAATCCTAAACCATGTTCTTCCACACCATGACCTTTAATCCCTAAATTCTTTCCCAGGCTATTAGCCTTACACTGGCTTCACTTTCCGCATTCCTTATCTTGCCTCTTGGCCAATCAGTTGAATACACTGTGCTCCTCTCGAGTCCATTCCCCCCTTATCATTTTTCCAACTTCACCCTACCAACCGTCAGCCTTAGATCCCCTCCATCCTCTATGTCTTTGTTCCAACACATGTGCTGCTGGATGAAGTTGGAGAAAATTACAGAGCCGTGACAACTGGGGTCACTATAAATTTATGAGATATTATCTCCATTGGACCCCCAGCACAGCAAGGCACATGTTTTTAACCTTGCCTAAGTAATTCAGTCTCACTCATCACTGCAGCTTTTTTGAAAATTTTCATGCCTGGAGTGTCCCACGCCTGCCCACTCTCTCAGTTGAGAACCTTATCTCCCAGTTCACTTTAGAAATCAAGGCCATTTGCCATGAGCTGCCTCTTCTCCCCTGCTCCTCATCTTACTCAAATGCCTTCTGTCACAATCACTCTGCCTTCTCTCCCCCAAGGCAAACACTCTCTTAAAGCTTTCCAGTATAAACTGAACTCATCATGCTACTGAAACTGCTCTCTCCAAAACTGCCAGTCATCTCAACTGCCAAATCTCGTGGCCTTTTCCCAGTCCTCGTTCTCCTGGACTCTCTGCAGCTTTTGAGATTCTCCTGCTTCTCTTCTCTCTACATTTTTGACTCTCATATCAGTCCAATTGCTCCTTGGTCTCATTTGGTAGCACTTTATCCAAGTGGTTGCTGCTGTTGGTATCCTACACCATCTTTCCTTCTCCCTCTATATTATTTCACTTAATGGATCTTTGCAGTATCTATGAACTGTCTCTTTTGTATCCCCAGCACTTATCACCGACCAGCATACAGTAGGCACTTAATATATATATTTAATGACTATTGAATTTATAACCTGTCCCCCCTCACTTTTCCAACTTTTTATATTTTACATCCCTCACTCCCTGTCCATGAACACAGACTCCTCAATCCACTGGCACTAGCCTCCTTGCCAGTCCTCAAACAGGATATTCCATTTCCTGACTCCAGGCATTTTCTCTGGTCATCCCTCATAACTGAAATGCTCTTCCTCTTCATCTCCTCCCCTTGGCTTCCCAGGCTGCCTTCAGCTAAAACCCCACCTTCCAGAGGAAGCTTTCCTGATGCCCTTAATCCCAACGCCTTCACTATTTTATCCCATATAGAGCTAGTTTTTACATAGTTGCTTACCATCTCTCTTATTAGCCTGAGCTCTTTAACAGCAGGGGCTCTCTTTTACTTTTCTTTGGATCCCCAGAAATTAGCACGGTGCCTCACCCTCTTGTTCAATAGTGTCTGATACTTCCGACCCTGTACAGAGTCCTCTTGGCAAAGATACTGGAATGGTTTGCCATTTCCTTCTTCAGCTGAATTAAGGCAACTTAATTAAGACTTAAGTGATTTGGCCAGCGTCACACAGCTACATATAGTAGTAGTTTAACAAATGTTTACTGACTAACCGATTGCTCCATTCAGTATTGATATAGTGCACTCCCTTATAGCATCTGGACTCATTGATCCCTGAGCAAGGATGTCAAATTTAAAACACAAAGAGCTAAATTAATGTTCAAGTATCAAAAAATTACCATTCTGGGGAACTTGGCCATCACCAACACAAATGTGAAAGGGGATCACAGAGCCAATTTCTTTTCTTCCATGTTCTTTCAGCCATGGTTTTTGTTCCACAGATTGCCAGGGCCAAGGATTTTATCAGCTAGTGGCCACCCTATTGATGGTGAGCCTCCCCCCATGCTCAGGTTGGTTCTTAGACAGCAGAAACAAGGCTTGAAACCTTTTTAGTTTGGACAAAACTTCCAGACACATAGGTTCTCAGAACCAAGGCTCATATCCCCAAATAAAATGCAGTGAAAAAGCATTTTTATGGAGGTGCATATTATGGAGATGCATAGAAAGAGGAGTTAAGACTTGAGGTAGTTCCACCTTTTTAATGTCTTTTCTTCTTTTTCTGGGTTTATATGAAATTTTTCATGGAGTCACTCTCTCATACCTTATTGGGGGTAAGAAAGCGATTCTGAGCCACCAAAGACAATGTCAGGAAGGCCCTTTGAACACATTACAAATGAGGCACCAAGTCATGAGGCTTTCACATCTCAGAGATTCTAAAGATCATCATCGAAACCCCATTCCCCATGCCCACTTAACTCCAATCCTCTTCAAAGCTCCCATCCCAAAGTTCCAATTAAGACCACCCACATCTTCCAATTTGCCCTCTGAAATGCCTGTTCCAAAGGCAACAAACTTCTCTTCCTTACAAATTTTTTCCTCATCTACTCCTTCTATTTACTCTTTATTACTGAAATCTGTTTCCCTTATGGTGAGATTCTCCTGCTTCTCTTCTCTCTACATTTTTGACTCTCATATCAGTCCAATTGCTCCTTGGTCTCATTTGGTAGCACTTTATCCAAGTGGTTGCCTGCTGTTGGTATCCTACACCATCTTTCCTTCTCCCTCTATATTATTTCACTTAATGGATCTTTGCAGTATCTATGAACTGTCTCTTTTGTATCCCCAGCACTTATCACAGACCAGCATACAGTAGGCACTTAATATATATATTTAATGACTATTGAATTTATAACCTGTCCCCCCTCACTTTTCCAACTTTTTATATTTTACATCCCTCACTCCCTGTCCATGAACACAGACTCCTCAATCCACTGGCACTAGCCTCCTTGCCAGTCCTCAAACAGGATATTCCATTTCCTGACTCCAGGCATTTTCTCTGGTCATCCCTCATAACTGAAATGCTCTTCCTCTTCATCTCCTCCCCTTGGCTTCCCAGGCTGCCTTCAGCTAAAACCCCACCTTCCAGAGGAAGCTTTCCTGATCCCCTTAATCCCAACGCCTTCACTATTTTATCCCATATAGAGCTAGTTTTTACATAGTTGCTTATCATCTCTCTTATTAGCCTGAGCTCTTTAACAGCAAGGGCTCTCTTTTACTTTTCTTTGGATCCCCAGAAATTAGCACGGTGCCTCACCCTCTTGTTCAATAGTGTCTGATACTTCCGACCCTGTACAGAGTCCTCTTGGCAAAGATACTGGAATGGTTTGCCATTTCCTTCTTCAGCTGAATTAAGGCAACTTAATTAAGACTTAAGTGATTTGGCCAGCGTCACACAGCTACATATAGTAGTAGTTTAACAAATGTTTACTGACTAACCGATTGCTCCATTCAGTATTGATATAGTGCACTCCCTTATAGCATCTGGACTCATTGATCCCTGAGCAAGGATGTCAAATTTAAAACACAAAGAGCTAAATTAATGTTAAGTATCAAAAAATTACCATTCTGGGGAACTTGGCCATCACCAACACAAATGTGAAAGGGGATCACAGAGCCAATTTCTTTTTTTCCATGTTCTTTCAGCCATGGTTTTTGTTCCACAGACTGCCAGAGCCAAGGATTTTATCAGCTAGTGGCCACCCTGTTGATGGTGAGCCTCCCCCCATGCTCAGGTTGGTTCTTAGACAGCAGAAACAAGGCTTGAAACCTTCTTAGTTTGGACAAAACTTCCGGACACATAGGTTCTCAGAACCAAGGCTCATATCCCCAAATAAAATGCAGTGAAAAAGCATTTTTATGGAGGTGCATATTATGGAGATGCATAGAAAGAGGAGTTAAGACTTGAGGTAGTTCCACCTTTTTAATGTCTTTTCTTCTTTTTCTGGGTTTATATGAAATTTTTCATGGAGTCACCCTCTCATACCTTATTGAGGGTAAGAAAGCGATTCTGAGCCACCAAAGACAATGTCAGGAAGGCCCTTTGAACACATTACAAATGAGGCACCAAGTCATGAGGCTTTCACATCTCAGGGATTCTAAAGATCATCATCGAAACCCCATTCCCCATGCCCACTTAACTCCAATCCTCTTCAAAGCTCCCATCCCAAAGTTCCAATTAAGACCACCCACATCTTCCAATTTGCCCTCTGAAATGCCTGTTCCAAAGGCAACAAACTTCTCTTCCTTACAAATTTTTTCCTCATCTACTCCTTCTATTTACTCTTTATTACTGAAATCTGTTTCCCTTATGGTGACAGTCTCCCAGGCTACTCTTTCTGGGACTGCAGCACCTTCAAGCATTTCCCACAGCTCACTAGTAAGGTTCGGTACTTTCAGGGGAAACGATGGACATTCAAGGAAATAGGGGATTTTCAATTATTTTTAATGACAACATCAGAGCTGAACAGAAAATATGATCTTCAAATACAGAACTCAAGAAAAGCATAAAAAGATAAAAAAGGAAAAAAACTATTTTATAAAGGTTAAAATGTTTATTATCCCTATATTGGAAGATGACAAATTTAACTCTTAAGAACTGTATCTTTGTTAAGGGTATACTTACAGGGTGTAGGTATAATTTTACTTTATTGTGATGATATAAAAAATAAGCTGGAAAAAGAATGTACTGGAAGAAGAGGAAAGGGGAGGTAAAATGGGATAAGTTACATTCATATGAAGAGACAAAAAAGACCTCTTACAGTTGAGGGAAAGAAGGAAAGGGGATGACCATTGTGTGAACCTTAATCTCATTGGATCTGACTCAAAGAAAGTATCACACATTTTAAATTTGATATAGAAACCAGTATCACCCTTTAGAGAAGTAGGAGGTAAAGAGAGAAAGGAAAGGAGGAGGCTAATGGAAGGAAGGATAGAAGTAGAAGGGAAAGGGATCAGAAAGGGGGAAAGGTTGTAAAAGAGGAAGGCAGATTGAGGGAGGTGGTGGTCAGAAGGAAAACATTGGTGAGGAAAGAAAGGGGAAAGGAGAAAGAAAAGCATAATTTGGGGAAAATAAGATGGTGGGAAATACAGAGTTAGTAATTTTAACTGTGAATGTGAATGAGATGAACTCTCCCATAAAACAGAAGAGGATAGCATTCTGGATTAAAAGCCAGAATCCTACAATATGTGATTAAAAAGAAACATATTTAAAGCAAAGTGATACATTCAGAGTAAAGATAAAAAGCGGGAACAGAAACAGTATGCTTCAGCTAAAGTTAAAAAAAAAAAAAAGGGGTATTGATCCTGATCTCAGATCCAGCAAAAGCAAAAATAAATCTAATTAAAACACATAAGGAAGGAAACTACATCTTGCTAAAGAGTACCACAGATAATGAAGTAATATCAATACTAAACAAACATGCACCAAGTGGTAGAGCATCCATATTCCTAGAAAAAAAATAGATAGCAAAACTACGCTAGTGAGGGATCTCAACCTCCCTGTATCAGAACGAAATAAATCGAATCATAAAATAAACAAGAAAGAAGTTAAGGAGGTAAATAGAATTTTAGTAAAGTTAGGTATGATAGACCTTTGGAGAAAACTGAATGAAGACAGAAAGGAATATACTTTTTTTTTTTTCTCAGCAGTACCTGGAACCTACAAAAAAATTGACCATAAAACATAAAGGCATAAAAGACATGAAAGCCTCAAAATCAAATGCAGAAAGGCAGAAAAAGTAAATGCATCTTTTTCAGATCATGATGAAATAAAAATTATATGTAATAAAGGGCCAGTAAAAACAGACCAAAAATTTATTGAAAACTAAATCTAATCCTAAAGAATGAGAGGGTAAAACAACAAATCATAGAAACAATTGATAATTTCATCCAATAAAAGGACAATAATGAGACAACATCCTAGAATTTATGGGATGTCACCAAAGAAGTTCTTAGGGGAAATTTTCTCTCTCTAGATGCTTATTTGAATAAAATAGAGAAAGAGAAGATCAAAGAATTGGGCATGCAACTAAAAAAGCTAGAAAAGGAACAAATTAAAACCCTATAAATAAATATCAAATTTGAAATTCTGAAAGTAAAAGAAAAAATAATAAAACTGAAAGTAATAAAATTATTGAATTAATAAACAAAACTAAGAGTTGGTTTTATGAGGAAAAAAACAAAAAATAGATGAACCATTAGTTAATTTAATTAGAAAAATGAAAGAAAATCAAATTGCTAGTATCAAAAATGATAAGGGTAAACCTTACACCAATAAAGAGGAAATAAGAACAATATTAGAGGAGTTATTTTGCCCAAGTATATGCAAATAAATCTGATAATCTAAGTGAAATGGATGAATATTTACAAAAATATAGATTGCCCAGATTAACAGAGGGAAAAAAATTACTTAAATAGTCCCATTTTAGAAAAAATATATTGAACAAGCTGTCACTCAATTCCCTAAGAAGAAATCTCCAGGGTCAGAGAGTTTTACAAGTCAATTCTACCAAACATTTAAAGAACAATTCCAAAGCAATGCAAACTATTTGGAAAAATAGGGGGGAAAGGAGTCCTACCAATTTCCTTTTATGACATAGATATGATGCTGATATGTAAACTAGACAGGGTCAAAACAGAGAAAGAAAATGATAGAACAAATTCCCTAATGAATAATGAAAATCTTAAATATTAACAAAGCGATTTCAAGAAGTTATCCCCAGGGTAATACACCATGACTAAGTAGAATTTATACCAGGAATGCAGGGCTGGTTCAGTATTAGGAAAACTATAAGCATAATTGACTATGTCAATAAACAAACTAACAAAAATTATATAATTATCTCAATAGATACAGGAAAAACACTTGACAAAGTCCAACACCCATTTCTATTAAAAATGCTAGAGAGTTTTCTTTAAAATGATCAATAGCATCTATCAGAAAAGATCAGCAAGTATCATATGTAATGGGAATAAACTAGACCCATTCCCAATAAGATCAGGGGTGAAACAAGGTTGCCCACTATCACCATTGCTATTCAATATTGTTTTTGAAATGTTACCTTTAGCAATAAGAGAAGAAAAAAATTAAAGGAATTAAGAGTAGGTAATAAGGAAACCAAAATATTACTCTTTGCAGATGATATAGTAAACTTAAGAGAATCCTAGAAAATCAACTAAAAAACTGCTAGAAGCAATTAACAACTTTAGCACAATTGCAGGTACAAAATTTCACATAAATCATCAGTATTTCTATATGTTACCAACAAAGTCCAGCAGTAAGAGACACAAAGAGAAATTCCATTTAAAACAATTGTATATTTATTAACTATATAAAATATTTGGGAGTCTACCTGCCAATTCAAAGTCTTAGCATATGAACATATGAACACAATTATGTAACACACAAATAAAGGTAGGTCTAAACAATTGGAAGAAAATCAAATGCAGAAAGGCAGAAAAAGTAAATGCATCTTTTTCAGATCATGATGAAATAAAAATTATATGTAATAAAGGGCCAGTAAAAACAGACCAAAAATTTATTGAAAACTAAATCTAATCCTAAAGAATGAGAGGGTAAAACAACAAATCATAGAAACAATTGATAATTTCATCCAATAAAAGGACAATAATGAGACAACATCCTAGAATTTATGGGATGTCACCAAAGAAGTTCTTAGGGGAAATTTTCTCTCTCTAGATGCTTATTTGAATAAAATAGAGAAAGAGAAGATCAAAGAATTGGGCATGCAACTAAAAAAGCTAGAAAAGGAACAAATTAAAACCCTACAAATAAATATCAAATTTGAAATTCTGAAAGTAAAAGAAAAAAATAATAAAACTGAAAGTAATAAAATTATTGAATTAATAAACAAAACTAAGAGTTGGTTTTATGAGGAAAAAAAACAAAAAATAGATGAACCATTAGTTAATTTAATTAGAAAAATGAAAGAAAATCAAATTGCTAGTATCAAAAATGATAAGGGTAAACCTTACACCAATAAAGAAGAAATAAGAACAATATTAGAGGAGTTATTTTGCCCAAGTATATGCAAATAAATATGATAATCTAAGTGAAATGGATGAATATTTACAAAAATATAGATTTTTGTAATGCCCAGATTAACAGAGGGAAAAAATTACTTAAATAGTCCCATTTTAGAAAAAATATATTGAACAAGCTGTCACTCAATTCCCTAAGAAGAAATCTCCAGGGTCAGAGAGTTTTACAAGTCAATTCTACCAAACATTTAAAGAACAATTCCAAAGCAATGCAAACTATTTGGAAAAATAGGGGGGAAAGGAGTCCTACCAATTTCCTTTTATGACATAGATATGATGCTGATATGTAAACTAGACAGGGTCGAAACAGAGAAAGAAAATGATAGAACAAATTCCCTAATGAATAATGAAAATCTTAAATATTAACAAAGCGATTTCAAGAAGTTATCCCCAGGGTAATACACCATGACCAAGTAGAATTTATACCAGGAATGCAGGGCTGGTTCAGTATTAGGAAAACTATAAGCATAATTGACTATGTCAATAAACAAACTAATAAAAATCATATAATTATCTCAATAGATACAGGAAAAACACTTGACAAAGTCCAACACCCATTTCTATTAAAAATGCTAGAGAGTTTTCTTTAAAATGATCAATAGCATCTATCAGAAATGATCAGCAAGTATCATATGTAATGGGAATAAACTAGACCCATTCCCAATAAGATCAGGGGTGAAACAAGGTTGCCCACTATCACCATTGCTATTCAATATTGTTTTTGAAATGTTACCTTTAGCAATAAGAGAAGAAAAAAAATTAAAGGAATTAAGAGTAGGTAATAAGGAAACCAAAATATTACTCTTTGCAGATGATATAGTAAACTTAAGAGAATCCTAGAAAATCAACTAAAAAACTGCTGGAAGCAATTAACAACTTTAGCACAATTGCAGGTACAAAATTTCACATAAATCATCAGTATTTCTATATGTTACCAACAAAGTCCAGCAGTAAGAGACACAAAGAGAAATTCCATTTAAAACAATTGTATATTTATTAACTATATAAAATATTTGGGAGTCTACCTGCCAATTCAAAGTCTTAGCATATGAACATATGAACACAATTATGTAACACACAAATAAAGGTAGGTCTAAACAATTGGAAGAATATCAAGTGCTCATGGATAGGCCAAGTTAATAAAATAAAACTTAAATTAATCTATTCATTCAGTGCCATACTAATACTTCCAAGAAATTATTTTACAGAGCTAGAAAAAATAATAACAAAGTTCATCTGGAAGAACAAAAGGTCAAGAATTTCAAAGGAATTAATGAAAAAATGCAAATAAAAGTGGTTTAGCTATATCAAACCTAAAACTATATTATAAAGCAGCAATCACCAAAACCATTTGATAGTGATTAAGAAATATAGTAGTTGATCAGTGGAATAAGTTAGGTTCACAAGACACAATAGTCAGTGACCATAGCAATCTAATGTTTGATAAACCTAAAGACCCCAGCTTCTGGGATAAGAACTCACTATTTGACAAAAAATGATAGAAAATTGGAAAATAGTATGGCAGAAACTAGGCATTGACCAACACCTAAAGCCCTATACTAAGATAAGGTAAAAATGGGTTCATGATTTAGATATAAAGGGTATAAGTAAATTAGGAAAATAAGAGATAGTTGGCCTCTCAGATCTGTGGAGAAGGAAGGAATTTATAGGCAAAGAAGAACCAGGGAACATTATAAAATGCAAAATGATTTTGATTATATTAGATTAAAAAGATTTTGTACAAACAAAACCAATACAGACAAGATTAGAAGGGAATTAGTAAGCTAAGGAAAAATGTTTACATCCAAGGATTCTGATAAAGACCTCATTTCTAAAAATATAGAGAATTGATTCAAATTTATTAGATTACAAGCTATTCTCCAATTGATAAATACTCAAAGGATATAAAGAGATAGTTTTCAGATGAATAAATTAAAATTATTTATAGTCACATGAAAACTGATCTAAATCACTATTGATCAGAGAAATGCAAATTAAGACAATTCTGAGGTACCACTACACACCCCTCAGATTAGCTAAGATAACAGGAAAAGACAAATGTTGGAGGAATGTGGGAAACTGGGACATTAATACATTGTTGGTGGAACTGTGTGTGAATAGATCTAGCCATTATGGAGAGCAATTTGAAACTATGCTCAAAAAGCTATCAAACTGTGTATGCCCTTTGATCCAGCAATATTTCTACTGGGCTTATATCCCAAAGAAATCTTAAAGGTGGGAAAGAGACCCACATGTGCAAAAGTATTTATAGCAGCCCTTTGTGTAGAGGCAAGATACCAGAAACAGAATGGATGCCCATCATCAGGTTCTTATATCAACAAACAATCGGAAGGATGATTTCAGAAAGGCCTGCTCATGAACTGATGCTAAGAGAAGTGAGTAGACCAAGAAAACATTGTACACAACAAGATTACATGACGATCAACTGTGATGGACATGGCTCTTTTCAACAGTGGGGTGATTCAGGCCAGTTCCAATGGTCTTGTAATGGAGAGAGCAATCTGCACCCAATGCGAGGACTGTGCAGACTCAGTTTGGATCACAACATAGTGTTTTCACCTTTTTTTGTTGTTTGTTTCTCATTTTTCTTTTTTTAATCTTTTCTTGTGCAGTATGATAAATGTAGAAATATATATAGAAGAATTGCACATGTTAACATATATTGAATCACTTGCTGTCTGGGGGAGGGAATAAAGGGAAGGGAGGGAGAAAAATTTGGAGTACAAGATTTTACAAGGGTGAATATTGAAAACTACTTTTATATATATTTTGAAAATAAAAAGCTATTTAAAAAAAAGAAAAAAGAAAACCTCTAGCTCTAAACTATAAAGTAATGATTTAGTGGAATATACTTATTATTTTCAAGTACTATCAAGAAAAGAGGATTGAGAGGTTTGTTTTTTTTAAGAACCTAAGATTTAAAGATATCCTTCAAAATATGTATGAAGGAAAGAAGAGTTGAATATTCCATAGAATGAATTACAACCACATAAATACATCAATTATCAAATTTTTTTTTGGAGAAGGGGAAATTAGAAGGAGGAGTTGTAAAAAGGCTGAAAGATGCATAAGATAGGAAGAAGTTCATTAAGAAAGAAGAAATAGAGGGGAAAACTAAGCAGAGGGAAGGATTAGTAGAAAGGATTTGCCCTAAAAGAGAAAATGAAAAGGTACCATTAAATAAGGTTTTCAAGGCAAACTGGAAGAATATGACTTTGGTAAGAAATTAGGGTCTTATGATTAATTTCATTATGTGAAGATGGGCAAAATGTGAGACTACTGTCATGTAGAAAAGTTTATATTTCAAAGGAATTTTTTCCACTAGCAGAGGATGAATTCCAAGAGTTCATAAATATCAAGGGTGGTAAGGAGGTCACAAAACAACAAAATAATGTGGCTTGGTAAGAATAAATGATCATAATAAGAAAAAAGTGGGTAAAACCAGGTTTCATGATACAGGAAACAAAATGACTACCACAAAACAGCATGGTTTTCGTCACATATTGATTTTTCTAAGAGTGAAGGAATAAAAATAATGAACATCAGATGGATGAATACACATGGAAAGTAGGACAATGCAATACAGACAAATGGAATAACATAAAAATGAAATAGGAGCTAATATTTGGAATCCCAAAGTTTTATCCCTTAGTAAGTGAAAAGTATACATAAACTATGAATGGGTAAATAGGTGATCTGTATTTCCTGCTGCTAGGGGAAGGAAAGGATGGTTTTAATTACTTGAGTTCAGAACTTGTGGGTACAATAGGGCTAAAGCCAATCAGGCATCTGCACTAAAGCCAGCATCAGAATAGTCATTTAAGGGAATGGAGGGCCACCAGATTATCTAAGGGGGAACAAACTGACCTAGGTCAGAAAAACAGAGGCTATTATACTAATCTGGGCAAAAAAGAGATTGTGTGAAAAAGAAAAAAAAATTGAGAGAGAGAAATTAGGAGGAAGATAAATTATATTAAAATTTCTTAGAAAAACAAAAGAATGGAGGGGAGGATTCTGGGAAGATGAAGAATAAGGTCAGCAAACTTTTTTTGAAGATAGGTGGATTTTATTCTGCTCTGAGTCAAAGTTGCTTTCAAATACTGTATTACTATTTTTATTAACTTCTCTTTGCTTTGCTAAAATCTGCATATTTAATAAGACTACTTCAAATTAGTAGAATCAAAAGTTGAACTAAGAAAGTTCACATAGTCAACAGGTTTATAGTTCTCAGAATTTGTACTCATCAAGATCAATTATTTAATCTCTGAAATAAATCTTCTCCTCCCATCCATCTTCAAAAATAATGAAACATTCTGAGAAAGTCAGCAGGTATTGATGTAAGAAAACCAAAGCCTCTTCATATCAAGGACAGGACTGAGTTTATAACTCAGAAGTAGACCAGGGAATGCCTTTATTAATTATTGTACTAGGTGTGCAAGGTTAATACATTTCAAACTCTCTTGTTTTCCCCAAAAAAGAGCAAATTTGCATCTCAGGGAGCAGAGTTGAGTATGATCTGACTTTAAAGCAAAACCTCCTAGGAAAAGGTAAAATAGTAATTATGTCATACAAGTGAAGTGTAGAGGAAGAATAGACACAGAGACATTAAAAGGTGGATGAGGGCTCATAAACCAACTCACATTGGGAACAGGTTAAATAGGCAACATTACATATATACCATTAAGGGTTTAGCACCCTCCAAAATATATAAAGAAATAAGGGGGGAAGAATGGGGGGAGGGGGAAACAAAGGGTGAGGGAAGAAGACAAGGGAGGGATCCATGAGTGGGGGTAGGTTAAGTAATAGCAAGGCAAGTTAAGGAGCAGCATTAAAGCAGAAGAACTAGCAGGGACAGGAAAGAACAAGATATATACAAACAATACAAGAAGGATCAGGAGAAGAATTTACTAGGAAAAAAGTACAGCTAGTAGTCATTTATCTTAGACAAAGTAAAACGTATAAGGATTCAATCAAGAGAAATAGGTACATTATATGTCAGCCATACTAATATTGTTTTAGATGCATGTTTACATATGGGCAAATGCTCATCTGTGTGTGTGTGTGTGTGTGTGTGTGTGTGTGTGTGTGTGTGTAGATATGTATAAATGCTGCTCTATATTTGGGTGTATACAAATATATGTATATGTGGGTGGGTCTGTGAGTGAGTGTAAATGTAAATGTGTAGATGTGTGTATATATATATGTGTTTGGAGATGGGGGGGTGTGCAGGGGCGGGGAAGAGGGTTAGTAGGTATATGTATGTATACATATACATATACATATACATATACATATACATATATATATATATATATATGCATATGTATGTATGTATAAAAGCATCTCTCCTTAACTATGGCCTACTTGTGGGAGGAGGAAGGGATGAAAGGAGAAAAAAAGAGTAAGTAAAAAAAAAAGTGCATAGAAAAGAACAAAAGAACAACCTACAAGGAAACAAAAGAAAAATAGGCACTCATAAATATAATTTCTTTTATTATTTAAAAAAACTATTCTCAATAATGAGAAACAAAGAATTCTAAGATCTTTATAAACAACTAAGATGATTCTAGAATCTAAACCAAGGCTAATACAAAGTAAAAGAGAATTGTAGCCCAATATTTGTAATATTAATGTAAATATTGTAAATATTTACTACACTATATTGATGTAAATATTGATGTAAAAATTTTAAATAAATTCCTAGTAAAGGAATAAACAATGAATTCCCCCCAAAAAATTATTCACTATGACCAAATTGGATTTATACTAAGGATGCGTCAACATTAGGGAAATAATTAATAATTTATTATATTAAAAATAGAAACAACTCAACTAGATGATTATATCAGTAGATACCAAAAAAAAGCCTTTGAGAAAATACAAGTAATTTATGCTAAAAAAAACTATGAAAAACATAAGTATAGAAAGTCCATTTAAAAATATGATTTAAAAGAATATAAAACTAAAGGCTAATATTATTTGCAGTGGAGAAACAGCATAATATTTTCCAATAAATACAAGCCTAAAGCAAATATGATCCCTCTATACATTAATATTTAACATAGTTTTAGAAATGCTACCAATAACAAGACAAGAAAATAAAATTAAAGGCATAAACTTTGGCCAAGAAGAGACAAAATTATCTCTCCTTGAAGATTTATTGAGAAAACTCCAGAGAATCATCACTTAATGGTCTGCCATTTTTCCCATGCCTGGAAGGCCCTCTCTCCTCACTCTACTTGCTACATGAAGCTTCTCCTGCTATCTATCCTTTCCCCCAGCTCCCCAAAAATGACCTTACATTTACTGTGCATGTCACGTCTACACCTATGCACACACATTTTGTCTCCCCTGGCAGTACCTAGGCAGGTGCTTTTTCATTTTTGTTACAGGCCCTGTTACTTCAGGACCTGTGGTAAGTAGGATGTCTGATGAATGACTGGAATACCTGAAGGGTTATTCTAAGGAAAGGAATTTGGGAAGTTAGCTTTGTTCTGTCTGGCTCAGGGATAAAACCGGGAATGGTAGCTGGAGAGGCTGAGCTGAACGTCTAGGCCTGAAATAGATCAAATTAACGTGCCCCTCCAGTGAGAGGAAGCCCTGAACAACCTCAGAAAGTTTGGCTCTTCCTGTGGTGGGTTCCTGCAGGCAGGATTCCTTTTTGGGGTACAAACTAAATGAGATGGCCACTAAGAACCCCTCATCTTCTTTAGGACAGAAAGCAGCCGGCCTTTCTACACCACAGCTCTATGAAAATATCCCACAATAAAGAGGCTTGGGAAGGAAGACCAGGCGGCCGGCAAGTTAGACCTAGACTAATATGATGGGGCTCACTCTCTTCTAGGGGAACCCTATGGTCCACACAGGAGGACATACACAAGGGCCCGCACCCAGATGGGGGGGATGGGCTTGCTAACTGCATCCCTGCCAAGAATATGCAGATGGAGGACCTTTGGGAGCAAAGCACTTTCTCCTGTGTCTTTTCAAGCAGCTGGGTGGTGTAGTGGGTAGAACGTCAGCCCTAGAATCAAGGAGACCCAAAGAAGGGAATGGCCAAGCCCTTCAGAATCAAGAAAACCCCAGTGAGGTCATGGAGAGTCAGGACCAAGACAGCCAAACAACTACTTGTCCCCATTCTCATTCATTTCTGGACCCAATGACTGTCTTCTACAGCATTTGACACGGAGCTGACATAAAGAAGAGATTCAATCTGGGCACCGGAGAGTATCAAAAGCGATGGGTTTGTGGTTGCTTGGAAGAGAGCAAGGAGAGGAGATCCGGAGGAAGGACCATAGCCCTGTCGGGTCTAGATTCCAGACCTTTCACAGAAGGGGCATCGAGTTGGGGAAGGCCCTAAATGCAGCTCTGCTAGGGCCGGGGCTCTCTCTGCTGGAGAACAAGGATGAAGTCTGTCAGAGACAAAGTGCATGTGGGTGCCCATGGGCACCGAAGATGAAGGGAAAGGGAGGGAGGACAGAACCAATCCAGTCAGTGACACTTGATTTTATATTTCATGAACATTTAACTTGGACCTCTGAGTAAACTGTGACATAAATGATAATGACAATGGCCACTAACATTTATGTAGGATTTTAAGAAGGGCAAAGCATCTTACAGATGCTCTCTCTTTTGATTTTCAAACATGTGCAGGAAGAGAAAGGAGGAAATCAATATTTACCATTGTTCAGTCGTTTCAGTTATGTCTGATTCTTTCTCCAATTTGTTACAAATAAGAAAGTGAGACAAACAGGATTAGGGGATTTGCCTAGAGGTCACAAAGTTAGTGTCTGAGGCCAGATTTGAACTTGCTACATATCAGGCCCTGAATATTTATTATACATCTATGATGTGATAGACATTGGGCTAAGAGTTTTTTTAAAAATTCTCTTAAAGGAAACCGAGGCAGACAGAGTTAAGTGACTTGCTTAGGGTTACACAGCTGGGATGTTTTTGAGGGCATCCTCACTCCAGGCCTAGGGGTCTATTTTGAAAAGAAAAAGTACTTGTTATTTCTTTTGTTGACAATATTTCAAAAACAGATCATTTACATGGGCTTATTTTATATAATGAAAAAGATTTTCTGAGGCAGTGCGCGCTGAACCCAGAGGCAGAAAGATCTGCGTTCTAAACCCTTAATTCTAAACTTACTGTGTGATCCTGGGCAAGTCACATAACCTCTGTCTGTCTCATTTTGCTCAATTTTTTAAAAAGCGGGAGGAGTAGGATCATGATAGCACTAACCTCAAAGGGTTGTCACGAAAATGAAATGTGACAATGTTTTCAAAAAAATGAATATCACAGCACCTGGCACATAATAAGCACAATATATATAAGCACGATATATATTTATATTCTCTTCCCTTCTCTTTGCTGTTGTTTGCGTTAGTTTTTTTTTTTAGTTAGGTCATTAAGATTTTCTATGAAAACCATCATGTCATCTGTAAAAATTGATAATTTTGTTTCCTTTTTGATTGTACTTACTCCCTCAATTTCATTTTCCTGATCTTATTCTTATAGCTAGCATTTCAAGCAGTGTATTAAACAGTCATTGTGACAATGGACATTCTTGTTTTATCACTGAACTTATTGGAAAGGCCTTTAGTTTATCTTTTTTACATATGCTAGCAATTAATTTTAGCTGGATACTACTAAAGAAAGATTCACTTTGTCTTCCAATGTCTTCTACTTTTTAAAAAAGAAATGAATATTGAATCTTATCAAAAAGCTTTTTTCAAAACAATGATATAATTGTATGCTTTTTGTTACTAATACAGTCTACTATCTTAATAATTTTCCTAATATGCACTAAAGGCTATATCCTTAGTATAAATATAATTTGGTTATAGTATTTAATCTTTGTTAATTATGTTTCTCTAATCTTTTTCCTAATATTTTTTAAAAAACACTTTGTATTAATGTTCATTAGATATTAACTTCTAAGTCATCTTTTTCTGTTTTAACTCTTCATGATTTAAATATTATTTTTGTATCAAAGAAGAAATTTGGTAGAATTTCTTTTCCTTTTTTAAAAAATAAAATTAGCCGCATGGATGCCCATCAATTGGGGAATGGCTGGATCAGTTATGGGATATGAATTTTATGGAATATTATTGTTCTTTAAGAAACAACCAGTAGGATGATTTCAGAGAAGCCTGGAGAGACTTATATGAACTGATGCTAAGTGAAGTGAATAGAACTAAGGGGAACATTACACATAGCAACAAGTTTATGTAGTGATCAACTCTGATGGATGTGGCTCTTTTCAACAATGAGGTGATTCAGGCTAATTTCAATAGACTTGTGAGAGAGAGAGCCATCTGCATCCAGAGAGAGGGATATGAGTACTGAATATGGATCACAACATAGTATTTTCACCTTTTTTGTTGTTGTTTGTTTGCTTATTGCTCTCATTTTTTTAATCTGATTTTTCTTGGACAGCATCATAAATGTGGTCTACAGAAGGGAGTGAGGAGAAGGGAGGGGAAAAAATTTGGACTCAAGGTTTTGCAAGGGTAAATGCTGAAAACTATCTTTACATATATTTTGAAAATAAAAAAGCTATTATTTTAAAAAAAAAATCAGAAGTCCAACCAGAAAAGCTAACCAGAAAAAAATGAAGTAAAATTAGCTTAAGACATATATTTTATTGACCTTTAAAATTTTTTATAATTTTTACTGATTTAATTTTTGCTAGCAATTTCACTAATCTCTTTTTTGACATTTAGAAATTTTATTTGGAGTTTTTAACCAGGGTTTTTAAAAAGTTGTTGGCTATCACTTTTTAATTGTATGGCCAATTTCTTGATCTATTCTCTATTTTACTGTTAAAAATGTTTTGAGACAAAAATTTTTCCTTAAGAACAGTTTTTCCCAAAAATATTAATATGCTGCCCCATTACTGTTTAAAGAAATAATTTAAGTTTATTTGCTATGTTCTTTGACTCAATGAGTCACTAGGTTTAAATTATTTAATCCTCAATTAATTATAAAGAATTTCTTTAGCAGCTTTTCATTGTATGTAGAGTTATGGTCCATAAAAGCTGTATTTAATATTTTTATCTTTGTAAGTTTTTAATGTTCAATTTTTGCAAGAATATCATGCAGAGTTAAGCAGTATGTGTATTCTTTTTTATTTCCTTGTAATAATTCTCAAAGTTCTGTCCTACCTAAATTTTCTAAAATTTTATTTTGTACACTTAATATCTGTCTTGCTTATTTTTCAGTTAGTTCTAACAGGATCTTAAAAAGATTTATCAAGATCCCTTACTAGTAAAGTACTACTATCTATTTCTTCCTATAAATCATTTAACTTTTCTTTTAAGTAGTTAGATGTAATGATATTCACTGCATAAATGTTGATGATAGACAATTCATTTTCTCTTGTACCTTTCTTCATACAGTTCTTCTGTTTATCTTCTAATAAAGTCTATTTTTGCTATTACCTTATCTAAGATCATTATCACTAAACCTAGATGCTAAATGCCTTCCTCTTTCAAAATACATTCTCTGTATATTTCTTCTACGACCCAGTTATTTAAAAGGTATCTCTTCTATCAGAACAAAGATTCCTAATAAAGAGTCCAGGAATTTGTGGGGTTTTTTTACATTTTAATAATTTTCCTTCAATACATTTGATTTTCTCTGCACTCTATGTATCTTATTAATTTTGAAATATTTATTCTGAAAAGAAAACTAAAAGTTTCCCCAAACTGCTAAAGGATCCCATGACACATAAAAAGTAAAAACCTCTGCTTTAATATATTCAAAAGTATACACTTATAAATACATGAAATAAAGTACACAAAGTACACTAAAATTATATTTGTATATAATTTCGTACATAATATAAAAAGTGGATATGATTTTATTTATTTTATGGCTTTTATTGTATTCTTTTGGTCTTTTGTATTCTCAGCACTTATTGCTTAATAAATTCTTGTTGATTGCCTTCCTTGGCTTTCTTATATCTATTAAAGCACAAGAGATTTTGCTTCAACCTCTTATTTAACTGCAGGGATCTTTATGTTTCAAGTGTATTTCTTTTGAATGGCATACTGCTGGAATCAGCTTTTTTCCCTCAACAGTATTTTATTTTCCCAACTACATATAATGATAGTTTTCAACATTTATTTTTCTAAGATTTCTGAGTTTCAAATTTTTTCTCCTTCCCTCTCTTACCTTACACCTCTCTACAGCAAGCAATCTGATATATATATTATACATGTACAATACTATTAAACAAATTTCCATATTTGTCATTTTGTGCAAGAAAAATCAGACTAAAGGGGGGAAAACACAACAAACAAAAATCAAATAAACAAAAAAGGTGAAAATACTATGCTTCATTCCCATTCAGTCTCCATAGTTCTCTTTCTGGATGCAGATAGCATTTTCCATCTCAAGTTTTTTTGAATTTTCCTAGATCACCATACTGCTGAGAGGAGCTAAATCTATCATCTTGCTATTATTAAGTACATGTTCTAGTTCTGCTTACTTTACTCAGCATCAGTTTATACAAGTCTTTCCAGGCTTTTCTGAAATCAGCCTGTTCAACATTTCTTATAGAACAATAATACTCCATTACATTGACATACCACAATTTATGGAATCTTTTTAATTCATTCTGCTCTCCTCTTCTGTTTTATGGGTAAATTCATTCCATTCACATTCACAGTTATGACTACTAATTGTATAATTTCCTCCACTCCTTTTATATATTTCCCTCTGTTTACCTGACTTCCTCTTTATAAAAAGCTTGGTGAACAACAACAAAAAAAAGTGTACTCAGCACTGGTGCTCAAGAAAATTCAACCTGCTTCTGTTTTCATGTCCCTTTTCTCTTTCCCTCCCCTAAAATAGCTATTTATGCTTTTTTTTATACTCTTCTTCAAAATCCACTCTCAATATTAACATTTGTTTTACTTATTAATAATTTCTCCCTCAATCTCTCTTCCCTTATATTCCTTCCCTTATTCTTCTTTTCCATCTTCTTTCCCTGCTGAATGAATGAAATATTCCTTTATTCCCATCTTACTTCCTGTGCAACCAATTACAATCTCCTTCTTTGATGAAACTGTGGTTTAAATCTTGCCTGTTTCCCATAATTTCTTTTTCCTTGTTTGTTCTCTTCAATTTGTATACTGGGACCACAAAGGTGAGAACATTTCCTCTATTCTCTCTCTCCCTTTTCCTCGCTCCTCCAGTGTATTCCTTTTCCTTTCGTCTAAGGTCATCATAACATAACAAACCCATCTCATTATCTCTCATTGATTTCATATATGATCCTTGATATTAGAGTTCTTAAAGGATTTTAGTCTCCTCTGATTAGAAAGTAAATACTACTTTATTGTTCAATTTCCAATGACTGTTCACTCATATTTACCTTTGTTTCTCTTATCTCCTATATTTAAAATTCAGAATTTTGACTCAGCTCTAGTCTTTTCATTAGAAATGCTTGGAAGTTTTCTATTTCCTTACAAGTTTGTTTTATTCCTCTGTAGGATTATATTCAGTTTTGCTGGGCAATTTATCTTGGTTCTAAGGCCTTTCTGTGTACCATGCTCTAAGTCCTTTTCTCCTCAAGTGTTAAATACCAGCCAGATCTTATGGGATGGATATCCTTCAGTACTGGAACTTTCTGACTACTTACAGCATCTTTTTTTTCCCTTGACCTGAAAACTCTGGATTTTTCCTGCATTAGTATAGTTTGTTTTCTTGTTGCTTTCCCCAGTGTACTATGTTCCACGAGAACAGGACCGTCCTTTTCTTTTCATCAAAACCCTAGCTCAAGCCTAGCACTTGGTACAACTTAAGAAATGCTTGTCTATGACAGTCCTGGTATTTGGAAGGGTTGTTGTTTTAAGAGACAACCAACATGTTCACTTTTCCCTTTGGCATTAAAAGATGTGGGCAGTTTTCTTTTGTGATTCCTAGGTTCTTTTGGTCATGGCTTTCAAATTCTCTCTCTTCTTGCTCTGTTTTCCAAGTTAGTTTCTAGTGATATGAAATATCTTAAATGTTCTTATTTTTTAAGGCCTTAGACTTTCTTTTAAAAATTCTTGTTTCATGGAATCATTCATTTCTGATTTTTCCCACTTTAATTTTCAAGGGGTCTGTAGTTTGGGTGATGCTTTATATCTTGGGTGAATATATAACACCTTGTGCTAGGTATTAATTCTCTAAGTTCTACACAGTTCCTTTCTACACAGTTCAAATTCTTTTTCTAATTCTTTCCTCTAGGATTCTCATATAATTTTAAAACCTTTTTTTAGACTCTAGCTTCATGTTTTCCAGGAATTCTAATTAAAGTTGGGTCCTCATTACTGATCACAGAATAGAAAATTTCGATTACATCAAATTAAAAAGCCTTTGTACAAATAAAACTAATGCAAACAAGATTAGAAGGGAAGCGACAAACTGGGAAAACATTTTCACAGTTAAAGGTTCTGATAAAGGCCTTATTTCCAAAATATATAGAGAACTGACTCAAATTTATAAGAAATCAAGCCATTCTCCAATTGATAAATGGTCAAAGGATATGAACAGACAATTTTCAGAGGATGAGATTGAAACTATTACCACTCATATGAAAGAGTGTTCCAAATCATTATTGATCAGAGAAATGCAAATTAAGACAACTCTGAGATACCACTACACACCTGTCAGATTGGCTAAGATGACAGGAAAAAATAATGATGAATGTTGGAGGGGATGCGGGAAAACTGGGACACTAATGCATTGTTGGTGGAGTTGTGAACGAATCCAACCATTCTGGAGAGCAATCTGGAATTATGCCCAAAAAATTATCAAAATGTGCATATCCTTTGATCCAGCAGTGTTTCTATTGGGCTTATATCCCAAAGAAATACTAAAGAAGGGAAAGGGACCTGTATGTGCCAAAATGTTTGTAGCAGCCCTGTTTGTAGTGGCTAGAAACTGGAAAATGAATGGATGCCCATCAATTGGAGAATGGCTGGGTAAATTGTGGTATATGAATGTTATGGAATATTATTGTTCTGTAAGAAATGACCAGCAGGATGAATACAGAGAGGCTTGGAGAGACCTACATGAACTGATGCTAAGTGAAATGAGCAGAACCAGGAGATCATTATACACTTCGACAACGATATTGTATGAGGACATATTTTGATGGAAGTGGATTTCTTTGACAAAGAGACCTGAGTTTCAATTGATAAATGACGGACAAAAGCAGCTACACCCAAAGAAAGAACACTGGGAAACGAATGTGAACTATCTGCATTTTTGTTTCTCTTCCCGGATTATTTATACCTTCTGAATCCAATTCTCCCTATGCAACAAGAGAACTGTTCGGTTCTGCAAACATATATTGTATCTAGGATATACTGCAACATATCCAACATATAAAGGACTGCTTGCCATCTAGGGGAGGGGGTGGAGGGAGGGAGGGGAAAAAAAATCGGAACAGAAATGAGTGTAAATATAATGTAATTATTAAATAAAAAAATTAAAAAAAAAAAAAAAAAAAAAAAAAAAGAAATCCATGTATAATCAAATGTAATGTTTCTACAATGTAACTATTTGAGGTATCATCTATTTTGCTTTTATTGCTGATATAATCATCACTACTATTCATTGTGAGCTAACTTTCCTCAAAGTAGCTCAATGGTATCTGAGAATAAAGAACTTTATTATTGACCACAAAAAAAAAAAAAAAAAAAAAAAAAAAATAAAGTTGGGTCCTATCTATGATTTTCTTTGATGTCATTCTCTCTCTCTCTCTCTCTCTGTCTCTCTCTCTCTCTTTTTTTTTGAATTTGTGTCTTGAGTGTCCCTGTCACCATAATAGTCCTTTATTGTAGATTCTTGTTTATTTAGGAGTTTTTTGCCTGCTCTACCAAACTTTACTTCCTGACTTCATATCTTGCACACTTCTACAGGGATTCTCCAAACTGTGCTTTGGCTTGTTTTTGCCCTATTGGGTCATACTTCAGCTGTCTCTGGGTACTGAGTGCTTTTCTTCTTTAAAGATCTCCTAAAGGCTCAGGCTGGGCACTTGTAAGCTTTTAGTTTGCCAAAACCGTCTGATCTGGAGGAAACCCGATCACTGCCTTCTTGGTCAGAACTCTGCAAGCTCCTGACCTGGGTACAGTTCTAGACAACACAACTATGGAAATGCCCCTGGTTGGAAGGGTTGACTGCTGGACCAAACCACTGTGAGCGAGAACTGTTCTACTGGTTCAAAGGAACAGAACCGCAGGCTCACCTTAGGCCTGGCTCCTGCCCAGGTTATCTGATTGGGCACTGGACACTCCCCAACTCCATTCTGGAGAAAGGCTGTCAACAAGGTCAGCATAATCGTCAGTTATCACAAACTGAGCAATGGGACAGTTTTGAGATGTGTTTCCAACAATAACTTAACCCTTTTCAGTGGCAGAGCTGGGCTGGGACTACAGTGGCACTTTCACCCTTAGTCTTTCTCAGATTATGTTTACAAAATGTCTCCTCCAGTAAAACAACAACAACCAAAAAAACCAGGATAAGATCACAAGAATCTGTTTTCTCCTTTCTTTGTGTCTCTGGCACTTAGCCCAGTACCTGTCACATAGTGATAGAGGTATTTGATGATGACTGACAGTAACTTCATTGATATGCCCCACATGCTTTAGGAATAATCTTTCTTAGGCCTTGTTGGTCGTCAACAAACCTCAGAGAATCCAAATTGCCTTCCAACCGAGTCAAGGTCATACTCCTCTGCCCAGCATTCAAGGTCCTCCACAAGCTAGTGACCCTCAGCCTGTCCACTTCAATTTTGCATATTCTCCTCCCTGTGCTATGCTCCAATCCCATACTGACTACCTTTCTGCACTAAAAAATGCCATGCCCTTTCTCACTTTCAAGCTGTTCCTTACTCAGCCTTTCTTATACCTTCTCCCCTAAATGAATTCCTGCCCATTCATTAGTTTAACTCAAACTTTCTTTTCTGATCCCTTCCCTAAAGTCAACTTTCCTCTACCCCAAAACTCCCACACCCCTTTACTGGCCCTTCTCTACTGCCCTTCCCAGTGATACTGAAGGGGGTTCCGCATTATTGGTATCTCACTCTCTGACTAGCCTCTGTACCCCATGAGGACAAGGCTCAATTCTACCCTTACACCCCACCCTGCCAAGCCCTGCATGCAGTAGACACTTGGTAAGTCTTTGTTGTATTATACTGTAACAGCAGAAGTAAAGCATATGGAGAGATCGTTTCCCTGCGGTTCAAGTATTGTCTCTGAGAGTCCCTGCTGTGCACCCCTGGCCAGGCTGCTCCCAGTGTCCCAAGCACGCCTTAAGACAAAGAAGTACTCATCCACTGCTCTGGTGGAGAAAAATGAGCCACCAGGAGTCCCCAATTCCAATAAAACCTCAGATCCAAACCAAAAACAAACAAAGCTCTGTAGGGAGTGATGCAAGGCTGACCAGCAGCACTATCCTGTCAGTGACGCCTTATGCTCACAGAGTCACATCAAGGATAATACTGAGAAAATATGTGATTGATACAGAAGGTGAGATGCTCGTGTGTCAAAAGCAAGAGACAACAAATAGAGGCTTCCTGAGGAGCTAAGTGCTCCCTGGATCCCACCCCCTGCAATCAAATGGATCCTTCGGAGAGATCCAGAAGAAAAACCAAGGATAAACACGGTATAGGAAATGGGTATTGGAGGCCACAAGCTCATCCCTCTACCAGATATTCATCCGTGGGGGAGAGAAAAAGTAAAAGTAACATTTTGTATTATTTCCACTAAGCTCCGGACATTACAGACCCTGCACAGACCCTGATGGGTGCACACCAATGGGGAAGAGCCGGAATCTCAAAGGCCCATCTTGGCCATGCTTTGCCATCCCTAGGCAAACACTTAGGGAAGGTCTGGCTCCAGGCTCCCAGGCCTCAACAACTACATCACACTGGAGCCTCCCGTTTGGGGCACTTACCCTGATGCCAGAAATCCTTTGCATCATCACTTGGCGGTTTGAATCATGGTGTCCAGACATTTGCTTCGGACCAGGAAACATGAAGTCTCTCGTGTTTTCCTCATATATAGAGAGTGTCTCACCCACTGCAAGGAACAGATTTTAGGACTGAAAACAGATCAAGACATCAATACAGACTCTAGCATCCCAAAACAATGGCATCTTTTACCAACTGTCCTGCCAGATTCCCACTGTACGTGGCCCACTGAAGCCCACTGTCCCACGCTGCATACTGAACAACTTCTGAACTTCCTAAGAAGTTACCTTCTTAGGTAGGAAAGTCCTAAAAGGGTTAGGTATCATTTTTCAGTCATAAAAGTAAATATGGCACAAAAGGCAAGAGACCCCAACAAATGTTTGCCTCCAATTCTGTTTTGTTGAAATGTCGCAGCATTCTAACCCCTTCTCCTCAGTGCCTCCCCTCCAGCCCATCCTAGCCTCCTCAGAACACAGAAATGGCCCTGAGATCTCAAAGTGCCAAAAACAGAAAGGCCTCAAGGGCATGAGACTTGGTGACTAGCCATGATCCTGTCACTGGGGGACAGGCCCAGAAATGTTCTGAGATTCATCACCAAAGTGTGGTCAGGAGGTAATCCATTTTTTCAGTCATAGTTAAATAAGAAACTATCTACTAATGTGTGAAGGGGATGACAAACTGAGTCAGTTTATGGAAAACCTATGCCAATGAAATCAGCAACTATGGCCTGCTTTCCTATCTCTAAAGTGGGGATATTTTCACACATTCAAGAAACAATATGGGGTCACAAAAATGTTTTTTAATACAATTTCAGTTTTACAGGACACGTAAAACCATGAACAAAAACCCCTGAAGATTATGGGCGCACCCCTGGAATTTAGGGGAAGGCTGGATGCATTTCTAAGCTTCAGTGGGATTAAGCTGATTGAGTGTCAGCACTAAGTACAGCCCTCAGATGGTAAAACCACAGACTGCCTGAGGCTGAATCAGGCAGGTCAGAAAAGTGGAGCAAATTTAAGCATCTGTACCAATCAGCCTCTGGATTGGGCCCATGAGAAGTCGCTGCGCTTCCAGGCTAGGTAAGGAAGGACCACCTAGTCTTAAACCCACAACTTCTGATGGTTTGTTTTTCAATAATACATGAAGCAGTGTTTCCTGTTCTCTACACAAACATCCAGATGCAGAAACAGACATTTGGGAGTTTTAATGGTTTCTACAATATAGTGAAATATATTAATTAATTGTGACTACTGTGCATAGTTAATTCAAGTCTCTCTTTTTACAAAGAGTACTTTTTGTTATAGTGGGGAAAAGGTTAGGAATAGGGAAAGAATGCACTGGCAAGAGCCATGTGGTGAACAGGAGGCCGTATTTTTAGCAACTTCATAAAAATGGATCCTTGAATTTTAGTGGTTCTAACGATCCAAGATAAAGTCAGTTTACATCATATTTAAAATAATTCCCATTCATCAAAGTGTTCCCTATCATCTCAGCTAAGCATCTTCTGGGTCTACTCAGCCCTAAACAAAACTATTATTAAAAATCATACATTAAAAACTAAAACTAGGCAAATAGAACCTAGTATCTCTACGAGGCTAAGGATGGGGGTGGGCCTGGAGGAGGGGAGATGGAGAAGGTCACTTCATGGTGAACTGGCTCCCCATATATACCCCATAGTGTTTTAGGAGTAGAAGCATTTTCATACCTGGCAGAACAAGCTGTATCAACTCAAACACCGCTGTGTCATCTGCAATGAGAGAAAACATCTCATGAGTACAAAGCTAGGTCAGTCCTAAGTCATTTTCTCAGTTGATTGGAGTCATCATCATCAGGCTGACAGGGAAAGGTACATCTCCACATACCCAGGAGGTCCTTGGCCAACCCGCCCTTCCTCATACTTAATGCTCCAAATACCTGAGAAATTCAGAGAAGGGTGGGAAGATTTCTATGAATTGATTTGGAGAGAGCCAACAGAACAATGTGCAGGTAGCTACAACTTTGTAAAAGATCATTAAAGGAAGCCAGAACCCAAGTATGGAATGGCTAAGGAAGTTCCCAGGAAAGGAACAGGGAAACATCTCATCCTTTCCAATAGAGAGGACAGAAACTGCCAGGACAGAGTGCTATACTAGTGGTATCTTTGCATAACTGCTTTTCTTTGTCAAAAGGGAGAATCAGTAGATGTAAAAGACAAAAGGAATGACAATTATTTTTATTTTTTTAATTTATTTTATTTTAAAAAACAGTAAGAAAAAATAAAAACAAAAAGGGAATACAAAACAAAAGAGAACATTGTCATGTGCCCAACAGAACATATGTGATGATTCAAAATACATAACAATGAATTACCAGTTCAAGAAAGTATACATATATGTATGTTTACACATATATATGTAGAATTGATTATATTCATGAGTGTCCATCCTTTACTTCCTTGTAAATTGTTCTTTTGTTTTCTGCCATACATCTTTTTAACCTTATTCTTTTTTATCCATCATCTCTCCCACCTCCCCAAAGCAGGCTACAATTTTAAAAGGAGATATATATACACACATGTTCCCCACTCCTCCCATATACATACATACATACACACATAGCTTTCCTATCTCTGCTAACTTAATTCTGCTCTTAAATTTCCTTCTCCCACCCATAGATCCCTCCATTGTCTTCTTCCCACACCTTTTGCTTCTCCATCCACCTATCCCTCCCAACTTATTTCTTTATAGATTTTGGAGGTGCTATATCCTTCATAGTATATATGCAGTGTTGCCTATTTAAACCCATTTCTGATGTAAGTAGGTTTTCAGAACTATAAGTCTTCCTCCCTTTCCTTTGTGTCTATTCTTCTGCCCCTCATTTGTATAACATTAATTACTATTTTTACCTTACCTCTGCCTCAAACTTTCTTTTCAGCTACCTTATTGTTGATGTCAATCTTAAACATATGGTATACATTTTCCATATAAAAATTTTTCCATGTTAACCTTGAAATTGATCTTTGAAACTGGCTCTTGTAGGTTCAATTTTCTATTAAGTTTGGGTTTGGTTGTTAGAAAGTTCTAAAAATCTTCAAGTTCACTGAATGTCCATTTTTTCAGGTTCAATATTAAAGATAATTTTGTTGGATGTGATGTTTTTGATAGCAGGCCTAGTTCTTTTGATTGTCAGTAGATGTGATTTCAGGACTTTCAGTCTTCTATTGTTATTGCTGATGTCTTGTACAATTCTAATTGTAGCTCCAGCATATTTGAATTATTTTTTTTTTGGTTTATTTGTTTGGTTTTTGCAAAATTTTCTCCTTGATTTGGGGGTTCTGAAATTTGGCAATACTATTCCTATGTGTTTTCCACAAAGGTAGTGATGGGTGAACTTTTTCTATTTCTGCTTTCCCCTAATGTTCTATCACTCCAAGATAATTTTCTAGGATTATTTCTTGCATTGTTGTGTCAGATTCTTTTTTTGGTCACAGATTTCAGGTAGTTCAATTATTCTTTTATTTTCTCTTCTTGGTCTGTTCTCCAGATCTATCACTTTTCTTATAAGATGTTTCACATTCTGTTATATTTTCTCATTCTTTATAATCTGTTTTATTATTTCTTAGTCTCTCATAACTCCACTGGCTTCCCCTTGACCGATTCCAATTTTCAAAGAGTGATTTTCATCTTTCAGATTCTGAATCTCCTTTTCTAGTTGGTTAACTTTTTTTTATAATCTTCTTGTTTTTCTTGGACTTTTTTTAGTTTTTCCTCAATGTCTCTCATTTGACTTCTGAATTCTTTTTTGAGTTCTTATATAAATTTTATCTGGGTAGGAAGTCATTTTATTTTACTCTTTGGGTTGGAAGCTTTTTTTAACTTCAGTGTCCTCCTCTGAATATGAACTCTGGTCTTCCCTGTTACTTCCTTGAAGTTTCTATAGTTTGCTTCTTCTTTGCTGGGTCATTTTTTTAAACAAGGGGTATTAGTATAAGCACCTCTAAATGATATGTGAAGGGATGGTGCCTCTAGCTTCCCTTCAGCTCTCCCCTCTGACCTGGAACCCCAAACCAAGAGCTCCCTGCTCCTGCAAGTGCCTGCAGCCAGCAGCATCCCTGCTCCCCTGCTTCTGCATGGTGCTGGTCCCTTCTTGCCAGGGCACAGCTGGGCCTGGTGATCCTAATCAACCATGATTCACTCAGTCTTCTTGGATTCCAATCCACACAGTCCAAGAGGTAAAAGTTTCTGGTTCCTTCTGAGGATCCAGCCAAACACAGCTAGCCTCAGGGGGTCCCCATTTGCTATTTCTGCAGCGCCATCTTGGGGGGGTTTGTAGTTCACATGGATTAATCCCAGGCCTGGGGTCTTTCTTCAGACTATTTGGTGTATCAGGAGACCCCCTGTTCTGCCAGTCTTTTTTCACCAGTCTTTTTTCACCAGTCTTTGTCCACCCTGAGGCACAAATTTGTTCTGTTTGTGGGGAAATCTGAGGAGCTTGAAATTTACCAACCTACTCTGCCAACTTCCCAGAATCCTCAATTTTTTTAAAAGTCGAGGAGAATTGTATCTGATTGTGGGAATTTATAAATCTTCAAGGAACCTTAGGTCTCATGAAGGATGTACATGATCTCACAGACAGGAAGCACAGGACACATAAAAGGTGGGGAATAATCTATTTTCATCAAATTACAAAGGCATTCTACAAGAGAACAGTGATAAGTGAAGCCTGGCAAAAGCCCATCTTCCTTGGATTGGCTGGCTCCTTCCAGAACCTCCATTTTAGGGAGGAAACCCAAGCCAGTGAAGTTTCTCCATCCCTCTCAAGACTGTGCAAACTACTGACTCATCGATACAAAAGTTCCAAAAACATCTGGTTACAAAGCATTAAAAAGCAAAATCTCAAAGAGAAATACAGCTTAAACACAAGCTTCAAGTAGGATTCCTAGAAGAAATTAAGCAAAAATTTTAAAAAGACTTTAAAATGGCTTTATAAATGAAATGAGAGTTCTTATGGGGAAAATGAAAAGAAATGAGTTATGGAAGAAAGAATTGGAAAGCAAATTAATAGCTTGGCACAAGAGGTAAAAATCCTTGCCTAAGCAACCAGGAATCAGCAGATAGTCAGAAACAATGAATTAAAAAAACAAAAAGGTACTTACATTCGAGTTGTGCTACTACATCTCCCGGATCTATGGCTTCAGGAAATACCTGGTGAGAAAAAAGGCAGAGAGAGGTCTCCATCAGCCTGCATCAAGGCTGCACACTAGACCTGTGCTACTGGGGACACAAGGGGCAGCATAAGAATCTGCTTTTCTTTTCCTTCAGCCTTACAAAGTCCTTCCTGTCTCTTCCAAGAGACCTTCATATCTCGTCTCCATTGTTACTTTTTGTCTCTTCTTCCCCTGGTTGTTGTCAAAGGTACCTGTTTTTTTGATAATTGCTGTAGGTCTTAGGGTGTTAGATGGAAAGAATGAGCAGAATGCAGCAGCTAATATTGAGCTTCACAGAATGTTGTCTGACAATTAGGGACAAGTCAGCTCACCAGAGCAGACAAGACAGAAAAAGTTCCAGAAAATGTGACTTTCTGGGGCACATGGGAATTGATTCTGAACTAAGTCAAATCACAGAAATAAAATTAGACTTGTACTTTTTCTGGTAAAGAGTAAGGCTCTTTTCATATTTTCCCAATGAAGTCAAATGCCTATCCTCTCCACTCTTGGAGAATTCATACCTGCCTTGCTCGTGCCATGCAAACATGGCTTTTATAGAACACACAGGACTGAAATCACAAGAAGCATACCTTTTCAAACACCATTCTGGCGTTGAAGATCAGTGGAAAAACAGGAGGGACACATTGCGTCTTTTTGTACTGGCCAAAAACACAAACGCTGAGATAGACATCCTCCTTGTCTTTCAGCTGCAGACGTGGACAAGATATCTGGGGTGAAGGAGACAATGAATATTCTGATTACATAAAGATGGCTCACAAAATGAACTCTTACATCCTAAAGAAAACAGAAGAATCCCACTAAATACAAACAGAAGCAACTTTTAAAAACCGAATGGAGGATGGAGCCAGGATGGCAAAGTAAAAGCAGGGATTCCCCCGAGCTCTCCCCCAAACTCTTCCAAATACCTTTAGATAATGTCTCTAAAGACAAGTCTCTAAAGATGACTTGGAAGGTTGACAGCAAAGGTCTGTCAAATTAATGTGAGGCGGGAACCGCAGCAAACTAAGAGCTGGGCTTGGAACCCAGTGACTCCGCAGCAGCTACTCCCAGAAGTCTGGGCTCACAGATGGCAGTTCAGAAGAAGATTACAGAGGGTTTCTTTGCCAGCACTGAGGTAGGATGCAGTCCTGACTCACAGTCCCAGGGTCAGGAGGAACACCAGCCCATGAGAACTCACAGCCATAGTGATGCAGGGACCCTCCTCACAGTCAAAGTCAGAAGAGAGTGCTTGTCGTCACTCACAGACCACAGCACAGATCCCCAGAAAGATTTCTGAAAAGAGCCGCACCAAACCCCCGAAGCTTAGGACACTGCGTCCTCCATCCTAGAAACAGAACCCTAATTCATTTATTTATTTATTTTGCCATCTGCTCATCATTTTTATTTTATTTATTTCTTATTTATTTTTTAAATTTTATTTTATTTTATTTTATAATAACTTTATATTGACAGAACCATGCCAGGGTAATTTTTTACATTATCCCTTGCATTCGCTTCTGTTCCGATTTTTCCCCTCCCTCCCTAGATGGCAGGCAGTCCTATATATGTTAGATATATTGCAGTATATCCTAGATACAATATATGTTTGCAGAACCGAACAGTTCTCTTGTTGCATAGGGAGAATTGGATTCAGAAGGTAAAAATAACCCGGGAAGAGAAACAAAAATGCAAATAGTTCACATTCGTTTCCCAGTGTTCTTTCTTTGAGTGTAGCTGCTTAACAGAACACTAATTTAACAAAGAGTTACAAGCTGAGTAATAGGCTGGAGAAATGAGCAAACAACAGAAAAAGATTCTGACAGTAGAAAGTAAATGTGGTGATAAGGAAGATAAAAACACACACTCAGATGAAGAGAGCAAAGTCAAAGTTCCTACATTCAAAGCTTCCAAAAAAAAATAAGATTTGGTTTCAAGTAATAGCTCAAATGGGAGAAAAAACTGGGAAAGAAAGAAAATGATGCAAATGGAAATTTTAAAAAGCCAATGAAGAAAAGAAAAGCAAAGTTGCCCAATTAAGGAAAAATTTACTAAGGAAAATAATTTCTTAAAAATTAGAATTGAGGGGTAGCTAGAAGGTGGAGTGGATAGAACATCAGCCCTGAAGTCAGGAGGACTTGAGTTCAAATCTGGTCTCCAACACTTAGTGCTTCCTAGCTATGCGACCCTGGGCAAGTCACTTAATCCCAAATGCCTCAGCAAAAAAAAAAAAAAAAAAAATAGAATTAAGCAAATGGAAGCTAATGACTTTATGAGAAATCAAGAAACTATAAAAACTAAAAGAATGAAAAAATAGAAAATATGAAATATCTCACTGGAAAAACAACTGACCTGGGAAATAGAGATGATTTAGAAATTATTGGACTACCTAAAAGTCATGATTTAAAAAGGCTAAACATCATGTTTCAATAAATTATCAAGAAAAACTGTCTTGATATTCTAGAACCAGAGGATAAAATAGAAATTGAAAGAATCCACTGATCACCTCCTAAAAAGAGCCCAAGATGAAAACTCCCAAGAATATTTTAACCAAATTCTGGAACTCCCAGGTCAAGGAAAATATATTGCAAGCATCCAGAAACAAACAAGTAAAGTATGGTAGAGCCATGGTAAGGATAACACAAGATTTAGCAGTTTCTACAGTAAAAGATCAGATGGCTTGGAATATGATATTCCAGATGGCAAGGGACAACCAAGGAATGCTTCAGGGGAAAAGGTGGACATTCATTGAAATAGAGGATTTTCAAGCATTTGTAATGAAAAGATCAGATGTTGAATAGAAAATTTAACTTTGAAATACAGAACTCAGTCATAAAGGATTTAATAATATTAATCTGTTTGCATCCCCAAATGAGAAGATGATACTTGTAACTCATAAGAACTTTCTCATATTAGGACAGTTAGAAAGAATGTGTACACATATCATATACATACACACATGCACACGCACACACACACACATATACACACACATATGCATAGATACATCGATAGATTAATAGAGGGCATAATTGCGAGTCAAATATAAAGGGGTAATATGTTTAAAAAATTAAAGGGTGAGAGAAGAATGTACTGGGAGAAAGGAAAAGGGAGAAATGGCATGGTGTAAATCATCTGCCATAAAGAGGCAAGAAAAAGCTTTTACAATAGAGGGGGGAAAGGAGAGAAGAGGGTGAGAGTAAACCTTACTCTCCTCAGAACTAGCTCAAAGAGAAAATAATATAGATATTTAATATGGATATAGAAATCAATCTTACCATACAAGAAAAAAAAGAAAAAGAAAATGAGCAAGAAACAGGAAAGAACATTGACACAGAAAGCTACTGTGGTGACAGGCATAGACCAAAACACAAACTTAAAAAGAAAACAAAATGTCCACCTGTGAAACTTCAAAGAGGGATATGAATTGATCTCAAACCTAAAAAGCCTTCTTGGAAGAGCTCATAAAGGCTTTTAAAAATCAAAAAAGAGGAGTAGAAAAAAGATTGAAGGGAAAAAATGAGAAGTATGCTAGAGAGAGTCAACAGGTTAGGAAAGGAAAACAATTCTTAAAAAATACAATTGGTAAAAAAAAGTCTACTTAACAAAACAATTCTTAAAAACTACAACTGGTCAAATGCATAATAATAATAATAATAATAATAATAATAATAATACATTAAAGAAAACAACATGTTTAAAAAGTAGAATTAGTCAAAATGGAAAAAGAGATATAAAAGCTAATTGCAGAAAATCATACATTAAAAACTAGAACTAGGAAAATGGAAGCTATAATTCTATGAGAAATCAAGAATCAGTCAAACAAACTAAAAAGAATGGAAAAAATATATATAAAATTATAAATTATAAATTTATAAAATATAATATTGGAAAAACCGCTGACATGGAAAATAGATCCAAGAGAAACCATTTTAAAATTATTGCATTATTAATGCCATGACTTAAAAAAAAAAGAGCTTGGATAGCATTCTTCAAAAGATCATCAAGCACTTGTGTATACATACATAAACACACACACACACACACACACACACACACACACACACACACAATATAAGAAGAAACAGAAGACAAAATAGTCATTGAAAGAATCCATTGATCATCTCCAGAAAGAGATTGCACACAAAAAAAATCTCCAAGAAATATTATTGCAAAAACTCTAGAACTATAATCTCAAGGAAAAAACAATACAAGCTGCCAGAAAAAAATTCAAGGAAGAAGGATAAAGAAACTTCTACAACAAAAGATCAGAGGCCTTGAATTCCTGAATACAAAGAACTTTGAATTACAACCAACAATCAACCACCCAGCAAGACTGAGTTTCAACTTTCAAGGGAGGAAATGATATAGGGAACTTTCAATCATTTCTATTGAAAAAACCAGAAATAAACAGAGAATTTGATCTACAAATACAAGACTCATGAGAAGCATAAAAAGGTAAAATAGGAAAGAAGAAACAATATTAAAGATTAAACTGTTTACATCCCTACAAAGGAAAATGTTACTTGTAACTCTTGAGAATGGAATCTTTTATAAGGGTAGATAAAAACTGATTCTGATATAATGATATTAAGGAAAAAGATATTAAGGGGTAGAAAAAGAATTATACTGAGAAAAGAGAAAAGGGGAAGTAAAATGGGGTAAAGTAGATCACATGAGAAGACACAAAAGATCTATTACAGTAGAGAGAAAGAAAGGAGGGGGATGAACATTGTCAGAAGCTTAATCTCATCAGTTTTGGCTCAAAGAGGGAATAGCACATTCACTTAGTTGGATATAGAAATTTATCTTATCCTATAAGAAATTAGAATGGGAAAGAGAAAAGAAAAGGGAGAACCTGGAAAGAAGGGAGAGCAAAAACACTAGAAGAAAGGGGGCAAAGAAGCGAGGATGATTGGAAAGGAGAGCAGGTTAAGAGAGAGGTTGGTCAGAAACAAAACATTACTAAGGAGGGACAGGGTAGAAAGGGGGAATATATACAGGAGAAAAAATAGGATGGAAGTAAATCCACAACTAGTAATCATAAATGTGAATGTGAAGGGATGAACTCTCCCATAAAATGAAAGTGGATAGCAGAGTGAATTAAAAAACAAAATCCCACAATATGTTGTTAACAAGAAACATATGTAAACAGAGAGATACATACAGAATAAGGGTAAAGGCTTCACCTGAAGCAAAAAAGCAGGGGTAGCAATTCTGGTATTAAAACAAAAAAAAAAAAAAAAAGCAAAAATAGATCTAATTAAAAGAGATAAGGAAGCTACATCTTGCTTAAAGGTACCATAGACAATGAAGTAATATCAATACCAAACATATATGTACCAAATGGTAAGGCAGCCAAATTTATAGAAAAGAAATTAGGTCAAGTTAGAAGAAGAAATAGATAGTAAAACTAGTCTAATAGGAGACCTCACGTCCCCCTCTCAGAATCAGATAACTCTAACCACAAAATAAACAAGAAAGAGTTACACAGAGGTTAATAGAATCTTAGAAAACATAGATATGATAGACCGCTAGAGAAAACTGAATAGGAATAGAAAGGAATATGCTTCTTTCTCAGAAGTACATGACACCTGCACAAAAATTGACTATGTATCAGGACATAAAAACCTCACAATCAAATACAGAAAGCCAGAAATAATAAATTCTTTTCAGATCATGATAGGCCCAGGGGACAATAGACTAAAGACCAATTGGAAATTAAATAATTTAATCCTAAATAATGAATGAGTCAAACAACAAATCATAGAACCAATCAATAATTTCATCCAAGAAAATGACAAAAATGAGATAACATAGCATAACTTATGGGATGCAGCCAAAGCTCTTCTTTTTTAAAAAAATTATTCAATATTTTCCCCAGTTATATTTAAAACAATTTTTTGCATGTTTTTAAAACTTTTCAGTTCCAGATTCTTTCCCTTATCCCCACCCCCATCCCTTAATAAGAAATTATATATATATATATATATATATATATATATATATATATATATATGCTTCAATCTATTCAGACACAATCAATTTTTCTCTGGGTATGGATAGGATTTTTCATCATAAGTCCTTCACAGGGGTTGTGGATCAAAGTATTTCTGAGAATAACAAAGTTATTCATAGCTGGGTATCTTAGAACATTGCTATTACTTTGTATATGGTACATTTCACTTTGGTGGAGTTTTGGGGAACTTTTCAGGTTTTTTCTGAGAGCATTCTGCTTAACATTTCCCAAATAATAATACCTATGTCAATCACTTACCAAAATTTAATTTATTCAATCATTCCCCAATTGATGGACATACCCTCAATTTCCTTTTTTTTTTTTTTTTTTTTTTTGCCCTGGGAGCTGCTATATGTTTTTGTACATTTAGGTCATTTTTCCTTTTTAAAAAATCTCTTTTGGTTTTCAATGCCAACAATACCACATGGTATTGTTGGGTCAGAGGATATGCATGAATTTATAGCCCTTTGGGCATAGATCATATCTTTTGATCATTTAACAATTAGGACACAGCTGTTAAGATCTTATTAGAGAAACCTGCTTCAAAATTCTTTTCACAATTACTATTGCTAACTGTATTTCCCCCCATTTAATCTATTTTCTCTCTTCTTTCACCCAGTCTGTCTTCAAGTATTTTGCTACTGACTACTCCCTCCCCCAATATGCCCTCTCTTTTATCATCTTCCGTCTTTCCTGTATCCCACTCCCTCCTATTTTCCTGCAGAATAAAATAGATTTCTATATGCATATCAAGTGTCTATGATATTTCCTCTTTGAGCAATTCTGATCAGAGTAAAGTTCACTCACCCTATTCTTCTCCTTTTCCCCTTCACTGAAATCTATTTTCTTGCATCTTTTTATGGCAGATGATTTACACCATATTCTATTTCTCTCTTTCCCTCTCTCTCAGTATACATCCTTCTCACTCCTTAATTTCATCTTTTTTTTTTATTTTTCCCTTCATATTCAACTCACACCTATTGCCTTTGTCAATACATATACCTTCAAACTGCCCTGATAATGAAAAAGTTCTAATGAGCTACAAGTATCATTCTCCCATGTAGGAATGTAAACAGATATAACCTTATCACTTTCCTGATTACCTTCTTATACTTCTCCTGAGTACAGTACCTGAAAATCAAATTTTTCCAGTCAGATCTGGTCTTTTCATCAAAATACTAGAAAATCTTCTATTTCGTTGAAAATCCACCTTTTATACTAAAGGATTATGCTTAGTTCAGCTGGATAGGTGATCCTAGCTTCACTGCTTTCCAGAATAGCATATTCCAAGTCCTTCAGCCCTTTAATGTAAAAGCTTCTAAATCTTTATTAAACTGACTGTGACTCCACTATACTTGAATTATTTCTTTCTGGATGCTTGCAATATTTTATTCTTAATCTGGGAATTCTAGAATTTGGCGATAAGATTGATGGGAGTTTCCATTTTGGGATCTCTTTCAGATGGTGATCAATAGATTCTTTCGATTTCTATTTTGCCCTCTTGTTCTAAAATATCAAAGCAGTTTTTAAAAATAATTTCTTCAAAGATGATGTCCAGACTCTTTTCTGATTATGACTTCCAGGTAGACCAATACTTTTTGGTATATTATCATTTTTAAAAAAATTTTTGAAAGGCAAATGGGGCTAAGTGACTAACAGTTCTTAAGGGAAATTTTATATCTTTAAATACTTACATGAATAAAATAAATAGGAGATCAATGAATTAGAAATGAAATTTTAAAAAGCTTTAAAAAAGACCAAATTTAAAACCCCCAATTAAATGCCAAATTACAAATTCTGAAAATCAAAGGAGAGATTAATAAAACTCAAAGTAAGAAAACTAATGAACTAATTAATAAACCTAAGAGTTGCTTTTATGGAAAAAAACAACAAAAATGATAAACCTTTGCCTAATTTGATTAGAAAAAGATAAGGAAAAAAAAACAAATTCCCAGCATCAAAAATGAAAAGAATGAACTTACCACCAATGAAAAAGAAATTAAAGCATTAATAAGGAGCTATTTTGCCTATGTGTCAACAAATTTGACAATCTAATTGAAATGGATGAATATTTACAGAAATATAAATTGCCTAGATTAACAGAAGAGGAAATAAAATACTTAAATAATCCCATTTTAGAAAAAGAAATTGAACAAGGCATCAATGAACTCCCTAAAAAATAATCTTCAGGGTCAGATGGATTTACTAGTGTATTTTAACTAACATTTAAAGAACAATTAATTCCAATACTACATAAACTATTTGGAAATATAAGCAAACAAGGAGTCTGTCAAATTCCTTCTATTAAAAAAATTATGGTGCTGATACCTACACCAGGAAGAACCAAAACTGAGAAAGAAAATTATAGACCAAACTCCCTAATGAATATTGATGTAAAAATTTTAAATAACACATCAGCAAAGAGATTACAACAATTTATCAGTGGGATAATGCAGTATGACCAAGTGGGATTTATACCAGGAAAGCAGTGCTAGTTCAATATAAAGAAAACTATTGCATAACTGACCATATCAATAACCAAACTAATAGAAATCATATGATAATCTCAACAGATGCAGGAAAATCTCTTAACAAAACAAAAACCTATACCTATTAAAAATACTAGAGAGCACAGAAATAAATGTAGTCTTCCTTTAATGATAAAAGCAGCATCTATCTAAAACCATCATCAAGCATTATATGTAATGGAGAGAAGCTAAAAGTTCCCAATAAGATCAGGGATAAAACAAGGGTGCCCATTGTCACCGCTATTATTCAATAGTACACTAGAAATGTTAGTTCTCAGAGTAAAAAAAGAAATAGAAATAGAAGGAATTGGAGTAAGCAATGAGAAAATATAACGATCACTCTTTGTAGATGGTATGCTTAAAGAATCCTAGAGAACTGACTAAAAAACTACTTGAAGCAATTAACAATTTTTGCAAAGTTGAAAGATATAAAATATACCCACACAAATCATCATCATTTCTCTATACTGTAAACAAAGTCCCACAACAAGATAGGAAAAGAAAACCATTTAAAATAACTATAGACAAAAATAAAATGTTTGAGAGTCTACCTGCCAAGACAAATTCAGGAACTATATGAACACAGTTACAAGACTTTTTTCACACAAAGTTAGATCTAAACAACTGGAAAAATATCAACTGCTCGTGGATAGGCAGAGCTCATATAATAAAAATGTCAATTCTACCTAAATTACTCTACTTATTTGTGATGACCGTGTATTTAAAATCAGCCGGAGTCAGCAATTCAGGTTAAGGGAAAATCTTCTATCTTTATTCTTTGTGGAGGTGAAGGGGGGATGGCAATAGGAATGTGAGCAACCGTGACACAAACCTGGCCAGCAGTCTCTCTGCCTCTCTCCCCACCCCTCTCTCTCCACCCACCAAAGTCGTCCCTACATCATTTCCCATACAATACATCAGAACTTGCACAAAGAGTGGGCGGGGCCATTCTTTCTCCAAGCATATATTAATAGAATATGGTTCAATCACTAGTTAGCCTCATATGCTTGGAACTTCAGTGCATCAACTCAAGCTTCAGCCCATTACACTTATTCAGTGCCATACCGAACTGCCAAAAATTATTTTATAAAGCAAGAAAAAATAACAAAATCCATCTGGAAAAAGAAAAGTCAAGAATATCAATAGACTTAATGAAAAATAATGCAAAGGCAGTACCATATCTAACATTCTAATAAAAAGCAGCATTCATCAAAACCATCCAGTATTGGTTAAGAAATAGTATGGTTGATCAATAGAATAGGTTAGGTACACAAAACACAATAATCAATGACAATAGTAACCCACTAAAGATTCCAATTTCTGGGATAAGAACGCACTATTTCACAAAAATTATTGGGAACACAAGAAAACAGTATGCCAGAAACTCAGCATAGACCTACATCTCATCCCCCATACCAACAGATGGTCAAAATGGGTACATGAAAAGGTAACAGTTTAAAACAAATTAGGAGAGCAAGAGAGCAAGGGATAGTTTAGCTATCAGATACTTGGAAAAGGGAGGAAGTTATGGCCAAAGAAGTACTAGCGAATACTATGAAATGCAAAGTGGATAATTTTAATTACGTTAAATTCAAAAGGTTTGGCACAAACAAAACTAATGCTGCCGAGATTAGAAAGGAAGCAGAAACCTGAGAAACAATTTTTATAGCCAGTGTTTTTAACAAAGGCCTCATTCTAAAATATATAGAGAACTGAGTCAAATTTATAAGAATTGAAGTCATTCCCCAACTGATAAGTGGCCAAAGGATATGAACAGACAATTTTCAGATGAAGAAATTAAAGTTATCTATAGTCATTTGAAAAAAATGCTCAAATCACTATTAGAGAAATGTTGGAATCTTAGTGTTAACTTAACTTGAAATAAGGTCATAACTCAAGGGAGATGTTAGAATCCTAGTGTTAACTCAATGTAATTGATACAATGCTTGTGTTTACACCTTTACTCATTGGAATTCACAAGTATGGGAGATTTACAAAGTTAACTGTGTAACTTTGTGAATTCACACCTCCCTTGAAGCTCTTAGGGCCAGAGAGCACTCTAGGAAGAAACCCATAATCCCTCTCTCTCACATCCCACAATTCCTCTCTCTCATATATAAGAAACAGACAGAGACTCTCGGAGAGAATTCAGCTGAATTACACGGGGAGTGGAGCTGAATTTAGATTGAGAGGGGAGCGTCAAGTGAGTTCAGCCAGAAGCCCTCTCTGAGGGAGGAGTCTCACTGCGGAACACTGACTGGGGTCGGAGAGGAGCACTCTGGGAGATTGAGAGTCAGAAACCCTCTCTCAGATGCAAGACAGATTCAACTTGGTGCTGGCTCTGGAGGCTGAAGAAAGCAGAGGCAGAAGCAAAGGACAAAGCGGCAAGGAAAAAGAGAGGCCTCTAAGAAAAGGTAACTGGGCTATTTGGAGATTGAGATCCAGAAGCCCTCTCTCCGAGGCAAGAGAGATCCATTCCATTTTCCACTTGGCTGGCTGGAGGACTGAAGGATAAACCTTTGGATCTGGAGACATTCGGAGGGAGCTCTTGGAACCAAGCAGAGAGATAGGTCTCTAAGCTAACCAGGCTATATTGGAGGCAATAAAAGATCTGAACTTTTATCACCTGGCTGCATTTTGAGGTGATTATTACTTTCACTGCAACTAAGGCTGCCTCCAGAAAACCTCTCCCGAGAAACCTGCTTTCTCCCAGAAAGAACCATTATTATATTATATTATTTTAAAATAAGAAGATCACCACAGAGAAATGCAAATTAAAACAATTCTGAGGTACCACTTCACACGTATCAATTTGATTAAGATGAATGGAAATGATAATGATAAATGTTGGAAGGGATATGGGAAAACTGGGATACTAATGCATTGCTGCTGGTGTTGTCCAATCATTCTAGAGAGCTATTTGGAACGATGCCCAAAGAGCTATCAAACTCTTTGCAATATACCCTTTGACCCAGCATTTCCAGTACTGGAAACAGTATCTCAAAGAAATTATAAAAGAGGAAAAGACCCCACATATACAAAAATGTTTGTAGCACCTTTTTTGTGGTGGCAAAGAACTGGAAAATGAATATTTTCATTTGGAGAATTTCAATTGTGGAATTGGGGGAATTGGGGGAATTCAATTGGGGAATAGCTGACTAAATTATGGTCTATCAAAGTAATGGAGTATTAATGTTCTATAAAAAATAATGAACACACTGATTTTAAAAAGGCCTTAAAAGATTTACATGAACTGATGCTGAGTGAAGCAAACAGAACAGAAATACACAGCAACAGCAAGATTATGAGAGGATCAACTATGACAGACTTGTTTCTTGTCAGTGGTTCAGAGAATCCATGCAATGCCAATAAACTTTGGATAGACAACACCATCCACATCCAAAGAGAGAATGATAGAGACTGAATGTAGATCAATACATACTATTTCTTCTGTGTGTTTCATGATTTTCCCCTTTTGTTGTGTTTTTTTTCCTCCAGAAAAAATCATATGGAAATATGTGAAAAATGAACCTACATATACAACCTAAAACAAATCTATTTTACTTGTAAATGGAGAAAAATATATTTTTAAAAATAAATTAAAATTACTTTAATAGAAATTAGAAAGCTCTGAAGAACAGAATAAGGTATTCAAACAGAGAAGCCTGTTGAGTCATCAGTAGTTCAATGATCTAAGACAATCCCAATAATTTTTGGATGGAAAACATCATTCACATTCTGAGATAACTATGAAAACTGAATGGTAGATCAATGCATACATATTATTTTCTCCTTTTTTTCTTGTGGTTTTTACCTTTTGTTCTGATTTTTCTCTCGCAACATGATTCATATGGAAAATATGTTTTTTAAAAAGAATGTACATGTATAATTTAAATAAACAAAAATTATTTTTTAATTTTTTAATTAAAAAAACTAAAAGAGAAGGAAGGGAGAATATTTCCCTCTCCCCAGATTTTCTTCTGGAAAATTATCAATGACCTTTTCTTCAAATATGGGTGTCTTTCAAGACTGTCCTGGGGCTTCCCACTTTCTGTGTCTTGTCTTGGATAATTAACCCTTAGAAGGTCAGTTTTCAGAAAATTGAAGAAGTCACTCAAATATATAGATTTATACCTATTCTGCCTCTGGTAGGATGGTCCCATATCATCAACTAGGATAACAAATTCAAAAAGTTTGTTTAGAAGCTGGAAAATTTTAATAAAATAGATATTCTGGACAAAAAAGAACGGAGGAGGTATTTTCAAAATGTAAATTATAATAAGAATTATTAAAATAACAATAAAAAACAGCAAAAATGGAAGAACACATGAAGTTTCTATAATCAAAAACAATTGATCCAATAGCCAGCATTCAGTGAGATCATCCAAAAATTAGATTCTCATATCTGATTCTAGAATTCTAATCTAATTCTAGAATAAGATTTTTATAAGTGGCCATTCTATAAAATGCATGATGAAATGAAAAAGCTGAACATCAGATTCCAGGATAAATTTAATTTTATTTTTAAAAATATGAGAAATTCATAGAACATGCCTAAAAAAGAACCTTTGGTTTAACTCTCACAAAATTGGAGTTGCCAAATTCCTGTATTCCAATACACACACACACACATATATACCTATATACCAGTTAGCCTCCAGGAAAAGATCAAGTACCCCCAAAATGGAATATAATGTAATAAAAAAGCAAAAAAAAATGGCTTGTACTCAAAGATAATATCTTGAAATGTTGACTTTAGTCTTACAGAAAAAAAAGCAGACTTTCAATAGAACTTCTGACTTGTAAAAAATCATGTGATAAAGAATTTTTTTAACGCATAGCAGATAAAAGAAATTTAATAAAGTTAAACAGTTTAAATAGCTCAAAAAAAGTTAACTGATAAGTCAGTGTGGCTGATCATCTTGTTCCAATGTCAAATGTATCATAACTCAACTCTAACATTGTGGTGTCATTTTGGTCCTCTTTGAGAAAAAAGAACAACAACCAATCAATTTACGTACTCAAAAGAAAAGACAAATATTTGTTGGGTGGAAAAAAGACAAATTCTGGGCTTGGCTATTCCAAAAGAAGTACCCTCAAAAGAGAAATGGTTTAATATTTCTTGAAACTGGTGTCATTGGTAGATTTTATTGAATTATTTCTTGTCTTCTATTTTTTTGTAAAAGGGTTAACTATACACCTCTCAAATTGGCTAAAATGATAGGAAAAAGACAAATGTTGAAGGTGATGTGGAGGAAACTGGAACACTGATACATTGTGGCGGAATTGTAAACTGATTCAACCATTCTTGAGAGCATTTGGAACTATGCCCAAAGGGCTACCAAACTGTGCAGATCCTTTGATCCAGGAGTATTTCTACTGAGCTTATATCCCAAAGAGATTTTTTAAAAATAGAGAAGGGAAAAGGACCTACATGTGCAGAAATGTTTATGGCAGCCCTTTGTGTAGTGGCAAGAAACTGAAAACTGAGTGGATGCCCATCGGCTGGAGAATGGCTGAATAAATTATGATAAATGAATGTTATGGAATATTATTATTCTATAAGAAACGACCAGCAGGATGATTTCAGAGAGCCCTGGAGAGACTGACAGGAACTGATGCTGAGGGAGGTGAACAGAACTAGGAAATTACACGACAATACCAAGACTATATGATAATCAATTCTGATGGACGTGGCTCTTTTCAACAGTGAAATGATTCTGACCAGTTCGAATGGTCTTGTGATGAAGAGAGACATCTGCAACCAGAGAGAAGGCTGTGGGAACTGAGTGTGGATCACAACACAGCATTTTTACTCCTTTTGTTATTTGCTTGCATTTTGTTTTCTTTTCATTTTTTCCTTTTTGATCTAATTTTTCTTGTGCAGCATGATTTTTGTGGAAATATACATAGAAACACTGCACATATTTAATGTATATTTGATCACTTGCCAACTCGGGGAAGGGGTGGGAAGAAGAGAAGGAAAAAATTAGAACACAAGGTTCTGTAGGGATGCATGTCGAAAATTATCCATATATATATACTGAAAATAAAATGCTTTAATTAAAAAAAGAAAGTTTTTTAAAATAATAAAATAAAATAAAATCTAAAGATTACACAAGTAAGCACATGAGGCAAAGTTGAATATCGGCTTAACTCCAACTCACTATGCTACTAAGCTATTTAGACATCTGCTAGTGGATTGCTGAAGGCAACAAAGTCTATTTTCTGAGTGGTCAGCAAAAGAAGCAGCAGACTCAGAGTAGAGAAATGGAGCAACAACATGGAGCAACAGAATCAGGAGCAAACATAGAAAGCAGCAAAAGGTAATGCAAGACGTCTAGAAATCATAAATCATCATCATTAGGTGGATGCCCTGCCAAGTTCAGCCTTGGATCACTCCCACCTTCTATGGCCTTCACTCCTGTCCCCATGTAGCCAGAAATGGAGAAAATCATGCAGCTCTTTTGACTGAGTCCATAAATGTATGTCATGTCACCTAATTGAACCCATCCTGCTGCTTGCTAGTCCTATTCTACTCCACTTATGCTCTCACTCTTTGGCTATCCATGGTGACTCTTACAAAGCTTTTCATTCCTCCTCAAACTTCCGAGTCTCCTCTTGCCCCCACTCCCTCAGCCAGGAAATCGTCTCACATTTCACTGAAACTGTTCAGGCCTAGCTCCATGAACTCCTTCCCCACCGCTCTTTCCCATCTCCCATGACTCCTGTGCTTTCTGCTGCTCTCCAGGGAAACCTTTGCTGTCTTACTCATTACCAAGGCAGGCCCCTCTGCTTGCTCCAATGACTGCATTCTACCTCCTCCAGCCCTGACCTTTCTGTTCCCCTTCTATTCCTTATCTCCAATCTCTCCTTGTTCAACAACTCCTTCTCTACTGCCAACAAACCCACATCTCCCCTCACATCGCCCTCACTTGATCCTTCTGCCCTGCTGGCTACCTGCCTGAACCTATTCTGCCCTTTGTAGGTAAACTCCTAGAAAAGGCCGTCTTCCTTCTCCGAGGTTACTGACGATCTCTTGTTGCTGAATCCAGTGGTCTTTTCCCAACCCTCATTCTCTGAGACCTCTGGGGCTTTGGACACCATGACTCTCTGGACACATGGGTCACCTCCCTCTCTTGGATTTTCCTCCTACCTTTGTGGCTGCTGTTTCTCAGTCTTGTTTGCTGGATCCTCTTACACAGCACACTTTTTAATCTTAGGTGTCCCAAGGGCTCTGTCCTTGGTCCTCCTCTTCTTCCTCTGTTCTATTTTCCTTGCTGATCTCATGGACTGAAAGATCATCTCTATCTCATGACTCTCAAATCTATATGATGTAATATAGCTTCTAGGGGAGATAGCACTGATTTTGAGATCCCCTAATCTTAGAGGGGCTTCTGTTCTAACAACAAGTCGTAATCCTAAATCTTCTGGCTTTGTAGTCTGCCTCAGGGACTTCCCATTCCCAATCTAAGAACAACAATCTGTCTGATTCTGATAGACCACTCCTCAGTTCATTGCTGACAGTCAGACAGCTTCTGTCCTCAGGTCCCATGGACCAAACTCCTGAGACAATAGTAATAATCTGTTGATCAGTGAGAACCAAATTCTGGAGACCACTCCCTGGCCCTACCCTGGGCCACAGAATTAGCAAATCAATGATAAAAAACTGCATCAAGGTGTTTTCTCTCAGTACTTGGCTAAATTCTTCTGGAGCTTAGCCCCGTGACCAGTAAATGGGTTCAAGCCTGCAAATTCTTTTGAGACACAGTGACACTGGTCTGTGACCCCAAACATTTGGCATCCCTTTCCTACCCTTAACATACTCATCCAGTCCTGACCTCTCTGCTGACTCCAGTCTTGTACCTCCAAACTGCCTTTCACACATCTCACATGTCCATTATCTTTTCCCCAAATTCTACCCCCTTCCAATTTCTCTACTATTACTATAGAGGGCAACCCCACCCTCCAGTTCCTCAGGCTCATAGCTTAAATGCCCACTATCATTTACCCCACGCCCATCCCCCATATCCCAATCTGTTGCCAAGGCTTGCTGACTTTGTAATGCCTCAGTTTCTTGGGTTATTGTGCTATGCTCTGAGTAGAATTGTTGTGGCCTTCCTTGCCCCACTGGGAATGAGAGGACTGAGGCCTGGAAGCTCTGGCCACTCTCCCATTCTTCTAAAACACCAGGGGGCTTATCTCATATGCCAGGATCTTGCTCACTTTCTCCTGCCCTACACTCACTGTCTCCTGCCCTCGACCTTCTTATCTTGACCCCCATGCTGTCAGGACTAAGTTATGGTCCTTTCCTGGAATTATGGCTTGTCTATTCACCCAGTGTTTTTTCCCCCTTTGCCTTTGTTTCCCTGATAGCTGGAGTCCCGTATAAGTCTCTGGAATTAATTGCTCACTGCTGAATGCTTTGAGACAAGAGTCCCATTCAGCCTGCTAGTCTCAGCTAGCCCAAATTCTCCACTCATAAAATATTAAAAACTAATCTCTCTCTTGCCTCAGCTTCTCCAGCATTACAATTTCATCTTAGCAACATGTCTCCTCAGACACTGCTGCCTAGGGGACAAGCCCCCATCACTTGGGTGAGGGCCAGAGTGGGGACTTGAGGGAAGGTGCAATTCCAATCTGTGAGATTTACTTCCTTGACTTCTCTAAGTCTCAGTGTCCTAATCTGTCAAACAAGGGAAAGGAAGAGAGATGAAGCAGGAAAGGCAAGAAGAAGGAAGAAAAGAAAGCAAGGGGAAAGAAAGAAGGCTAGAAGAAGGGAGAAAGAAGAGAGAGAAAGGAGAAAACCTCTGCTCTAGTTCAAACGTTTTTGGGATAACCGACTCTTCCTGACCCCATTTGGGGTTTTCTTGGCACAGGTGCTGGGGTGGTCTGTTATTTCATTCTGCAGCCCATTTTAACATGAGGAGACTAAAACTACAGGATAAAGTGACTTGCTCAGGGTCACTGAAGCCAGATCTAAACTCATAAAGAGATGTCTGCTTATTCTAGCCCCGCACTCTTATCTCCTGTGCCATAGAGCTGCCCCCAAAAGAAGAAAGGGGAGCTAATAAATGAACATTAGTTTTTGTGGACTGTATTTATAGCTATACCTAGAGAAGGTAAGTTCCTTAATCATCTTAATCACTTCCTGGGTGTTAAGTCTCCACCTGAGATTTCACTTTCTCCTCAGAAGGGTTTGGATAAGATCCTCCGCACCCTTCTAAGTGCAGGTCTGTTCCTCTCCAATAACATAGTTTGGACTGCACTTAAATATCCCTAATTTTGAGGGCACATTGAGGGCATATTCAAACCAATATAGCAATGAATTTTTGCCTTCCAGGTGAAATATGCTCAAACTCTGTTATTCTCAATTCAAAAAATAAGTACAGTTTTGACATTGCTTTTTAAAATCAGATTATATAACATAACACATAATTCTCAAAGGGATCACTGAGAAAATGCATAATCCCCCCTGGCAACACATTACTTTCTCCTAAACTAGGTGGCTCTGCTTTCTGATAGAGCTGCTACGGGAAATTCTGTGTCGGAGGGTAAAACTAATTTCTGCAAATGCCAGGATGGGTGGGAAGGATCCAGGGCTCACAGACAGGGTAAGTCCCTCCAGTTCCCCACTATTGCTCGCCCATGCCATTTCTGTCGCCATAACAGCAGAGTAAATAATTGAGGCCAAATAAAATAAGCCCAGAAGTAACATCAGAACACATGGCTGTGATTTTTCAAAGATACTCAAAACTTTAATACGAATACTTCCCCGTTTAGTAAATGAAGCACTTTCTTGGGCCAGTTTAATGGACTTTCTTGGGATGTTCACCCAAAGAATCGTCCCCCAAGGCCTGCTGTAGGGGATCCCGAGAGGTGCGGTCAGGGCCTCAGAGTTGGGGCTGACCTTTAGGGACTCACCCTATCTTCAGGCTCAGCAGCTCATGAAACAGGCAAACAGAAAGCCACGGGGTCTGGGGGGTACAGGTCCACTTCCTGCCATTTCTGAACCAGGCCTTTCTCCTTGACCCTCCCAGGGGGCCCTGCCTCCTCTGGCCCAGGGCCTCCCCCTCCCTTCCCTGACCCTTCCGGACCATCCCATCCTCCTCCTCTCAGGATCAGCATTTCCTAGATTTCCTTTAAGGTGTTGTCTCATTCCACTAAATGTAAACTGTTCCAGGGCAGCAACTATATTGCAATTGTGTTTGTATCCCTGGCATTTAGCACACTGCCAGGCAAACCATAAGTGCTTAATAAATGCTTTTTCATTCACCAAAGGGGCAGACCTACAGATGACAGCCTCTCTGGTCACAACGTGGAGCCAGTGACCAACAGGCCAAAGACAGTAGTTTAAAAGACAAGATGCTGGAAAGCACTAGGGGCCTCCACAGAGCCTCTGCTAGCTCACAAGAACATCATTTATCTGCCATGATAACACGTTCCAATCCTGTTGTGAGGCTGCTCAAGCTAACACCAAAAGGACCTCAGAGAACAGCTGATTCAGCCCAAGAAAGTGAGGGCAAAGGTCAGACAGGAAGTGGTCAAGTGGGGTATGAGCTCAGGGGCCAAGCCCACAGGTCAGACAGGAAGTGGCCAAGCAGGGGTGTGAGCTCAAGGGTCAAGGCCACACAGATCAGACAGGAAGTGGTCAGTCATGGTGTGAGCTCAGGGGCCAAAGTCACAGGTCAGACAGGAAGTGGCCAGTCGGGGTGTGAGTTCAAGGGCCAAGGTCACAGGTCAGACAGGAAGTGATCAGTTGTGATGTGAGCTCAGGGGCCAAGGTCACAGGTCAGACAGGAAGTGGCCAAGCTGGGATGTGAGCTCACGGACCAAGGTCACAGGTCAGACAAGAAGTGACCAAGCTGGGTGGGAGCTCAGGGGCTAAGGCCATAAGTCAGACAGGAAGTGGCCAATTGGGGTGTGACCGCAAGGGCCAAGGCTCAGAGGTCAGCAGTCTTCTCCTATACCACCCCTTAACATCACTCCTAGTTTACCTAACAGAATCTTAAGGACAAATCCAGGATATAAAGTGGGGCTGACAGTGTGCTCTGGGCAAGCTGGCAAGCATTAAGTGGGTGCCAGGACACACGGAGCACCCCGAGAAAGCCAGTTCTTGAGATCCAGAAGCTCACAGTCTGATGGGGAAGGACGACACCATGTCTGCACCAGAATGTACCAAAAAGATACCTACAAAATAGGTTGGAGAGAATAACAACAGGAAAGCCGGCTTTAAGGGGTGGGGAAGGCCTCCTGTAGAAGGAGGATGGTTCCGAGGAGGACAAAGAACACTGCAGGCAGGGGACAGCCGGACAAACTGCCAGGTTTGGCCCAGGAGATGGGACCACAGCGTATGTAGGAAAGGTAGGAAGGACTCTAACCATGAAGGCCTTTCAGAGTCATGAAGGATCATCTGTTTGATACTCGAGGTAACCAGGAGCCCCTGGAGGTTGCTGCAAAGAGGTGGGGGACAGGGGCAGACCTGAGCTGGAGGCAGATCCATTTGACAGCTGAGTGGAGGACAGGTGAGGGGCCATTCTGGACGCTGCACTGTCTGCAATAACAGTGAACTACACAATGACACACAGTGGCAAATATCACAGCAATACCAGCAAACTCATCATCTATAAAATTCCTTCATTGTATTTAACGTAGTAGCTCAGTGCAAATTTGCAAACTTTTTACAAGGCAGTTCAGATGATCAAAGGACTGAATTGCCAGAAAACAAGTAGTTGGATCCACATTTTACAAATTCCCCAACGACAAAACCCAGATCAAAAACCTGAAATAAATTAATCAACAGGCACCTAATATTTGTCTGCTGGGGGCCAGTCATTCTGTTAGGCACTGGGGATGGAAACAAAAAACCTTTTCTTCAAGGAACTTAAAGTCTATCAAAAGAAAAATGAAGGCTGCTTCTCTGTCAATGTAATTATTTAGTAAATATAAAATGTAAAAAATACAAAGAATTATAAGAACAAATAGACAATATTATGCCCTCCGAAGGGTCCATATTCCTTGGTAGGTGGCCCGAAGGGCAAACTGGAAAAGCAAACATCTGTAGAGTGCACATGATACCACTGATGACCACACTCAAGCAGGGGCGTGATGATCCTTATCACCAGGCAAATGCGAGGGGCGGCTCATGTGCTCACTCATAGGAGACCGGAGAGGCTGAGGACCACAACAGGACCCGCGGGATGATAAAAGGCCTCTAAGAAAGCTGCCGAGGTGCTGGGTGCATCTCCGGTGGGAAATAGGAATGGTGACACAGAAAGAGAAGGTACGGGGGTTCGTGATCACCGCCAGGGCCCCAAAGCCCCCGTGAATTAAATCACAGATTCTCTGAAATATGGAAGTATGGCCCAGATAGCAACACAGGGCCAGGCCAGCTGGGGACGGAGGCAAAGTGCTCTAAGAAATATGAGCAGCTGGATGGCACGGTGGAGAGTACATGGGCACTGAAATCGGGAGGACCTGAATTCAAATCCACTCTCAGACATCTAATAGTTACTAGTTCCAGGATCCTGGGCAATTCACATAATCCCAATTGCCTGGCAAAAATAAAAAATAAAAACAAAAACCCAGCACTCTCAATAAAAGAGGAAGGAAGGAAGGAAGGAAGGAAGTCAGAAAGGAAGGAAGGAAGAAAAGAAGAAGGAAGAAAGAAAAGACGAAGGAAGGGAGGGAGGAAGAGAGAAAGGAAGGGAGGGAAGGAGGGAGAGAGGAGGGAGGAAGAAATGTGATCAGAGGACAATCATGGGGTGAGGGAGATGAGAGTAAGAGGAAGAAGTCAGATTTCAAACAAGATTAAGATGGGGGATGGGGGCAGCATAGTCCAGTTATCTTACTCTAGTGGACAGAATGACCTCTATACCAGGGAAACCTGAATTCAAGGGCTACCTCTGGCAAGTTCTGGGGGGGAAATCACAATCTCTCTCAGTGTCACCAAGCAGCTCCATGCAACAGTAAGCTGCAGAAGTGCAGTTCTGCACAGAGGTCCTACATCCACCAAGGAAATCACAGGTTCTGACCCAAAAAGAGAGATGGGAAAGGAAAGGTCCATTCCCAAGGTATGGGGCAGCTTGAGAAAAACACAAACAGAAAACAGTGAAGGAGATGGGAGGTGAGAATGAGAACAGGACACTGGCTGGCCAAGATTACCAGCAAAATGCACTCAACTTGCTGGGCAGCAGAGAACGGAGAATTTCGTTGCGTCCCCGGCACAAACTTGCTTTCATTTTTCCTTTCAGATGGTTCCCTATTTGTACACTTAAAGGTCAGGGACATGCAGCCCCTGGCCCTGCCAAGGAGAGAAGGCCCCCTCCCCATTCTAGGGCAGGATGGGGAAGCAGCAGCTGCTGCTGCGCTGATGGGTCAAGTCTGAGAAGTCTCTTGGCTTCCAGAAGTTTTCTACGAGGGGAGTTCGGGGAAGGGTTTGGGGGAGCTCCCGGGGTCAGGCTCAAAGGCCACTCAAAGGCAAGTCGTTCCCCACACACTTGGGGCTCCCCCCCACTCTTTCCTGCTTTAAAGTATCCACAAAGGACATCAGGAGAAATCAGAAAAGGGGCACGAGAAGGTGGAGCAAAAAGATATGGGAGAAGAAAGGGTCACAAAGATTTACTTTAGGGAGTTGGGAACTGAGGGAGGGGCTTCAATGCCAACAAAAAGTAATGAAACACTTACAAAACATACAAGCCCTGCCCCCCAGCTGCCATTTCGCGGGGCTCTCCGGCAGCCTGGGCGTAAGAAGGTGGCAAACCTACAGTCTACTCAAGGGGATTATGGGGGGGCGCACTTCTGGGGGCAGGGTGAGGGTCTCCCGACAGCGGGGAGGACTTTCCAAGTGAGAGGAGGGGGAGGGACAGGAAGGAAAGAAAGATCCTTCCACCAAAGACATATGGGGATGTGAGGAGGGGACTCTCTTCCTGGGACTGTTTCCTCCTCTGAAAAATGAAGTAGCAGAGGACAGTCCCCCACTTCCCCTACACGCCCGGCCCTGCCCGTGCCTCAGTTTCCCCAGGGCCGCGACGTCACTCACGGAGCGGATCTCCAGCGCCAGGGCGCACTGCAGCGCCTTCATCTTCGGCATGGGGTTGGCCCTGACGTCGGGCCCTGGGCAGAGGAATGCGGAGCTGGGGGCGGCGGCAGCGAAGGCGGCGGCGGCGGAGGGCCCAGGCCCGGGCCCGCGGTCCTGCCTCGGTCCCGCCGGAGCAGCAGCTTAGCCTGGGCCGCGGTGGACACTGTTGTCATGGCAGCGCGGGCGGGCCCGGCGCGAGCTTCTTACGGGGAGGGGCCTCGAACGCTTCGCGGGGGCACGTGACCCGCTCTTCCCTCCCCAAGGGCGGGGCTTCCTGCAGAGGCCGGAGAAAGAGCAGGACCAGACACGTGACCCAGCCCGAGTGGAGAGTCTGGGGGCGTGGCCTATCAGGGAGGGGCGGGGCCGGCCGAATGCCGAGGGCAGAGCTTCCACCGAGAGGTGGGGAACGAACTTTCGGAAGATGTCTGTGTCGTCAGAGCGCCCGGAAAGCCCCGCCTCCTCTCCAATGGCCCAACAAACCTTAATCAAGGTCTTTAGTCTACCAAAAAGAACCCAGACCTGGGTGACCCAGCTATGGACCCAGCTCCGTCGTCAACCTACTTTTTGCTTATTTAGGCGCATCTATTAAGCGCCTACTGATAACAGACCAAAAGGAGACAGACCCGGCCCTCAGGGAGCTTACATTCTGCCCTTCCCCCAACTCTGGGGGCGGGGCTAGAGACCAGGGAGGCTCTCTCTGGGGCTTTATGGATACAGGGACCTCCCCCGAGAGGAAACTCTGGCACAGATGCAGGGCGGCACCTCCTCCCTGACCCCTCGGCAGCCTAAGGACCCCTTCTCAAACGCTTCTTTTAAATACACAAAACGGAGCCTTATTGCAAAGGAAGGCAGGTACACAACACGCACCGGCACCGAAATGGCTCTTAAAACAAGGTCACGGCCCGGGTCAGAGGCCCTTGGCCCAGAGAGTGGCTTAAATCGTGGCAAAGCGAGAAAGGCGGCTCCGCGGGGGGGAGCTGGCCTGAGAGGCCGAGATGAGCGGCGGCCGCGGGAACGGCCCACGTCCCCGGTCGGAGCGGAAGGCAGGCGGGTTTGGGGGTGCCCACTTCAACCCCTTCTTCTCGGGGCCGAGAACTGGGGGCAGCCCTGTCGCATCTGCAGATGGAAGAAAGGAGGGGGCGGGTGGCCCCCAAAGGAGCCAAGATACTGACACATGATTCCCACGGGCTGATCAAGTAAGGGCGTTGGGGGGAGAATCAGGGGCGTGTTAGTGGGCCAGGAGCCCCGGCCCCGATGGACGAGATTTGCCACCGCGAGGATGACCCAGAACTCCAAAGGCAGCAGTCAGGGCTGGTGGGGATTGGTGGGTGGGATTGTGGGGGCCTGGGAGGGAGAGAAGGGTCAAGTGGCAGGAGCCGAGGCTTTGGGGGTGATACTGATGCCCAAGGACAGGGCAGAATTTAGGACAGAGAGTTCCACTCACGCCAGCTCTGTGCTCTCTGCCCACCTGGGGATTCGGGGTGGGAATCTTCCCACGTTTTCTTCACAATCTGACTCTCATTTCTCTCTTCGAACCCCAAGATTCTTTCCAAGCTCAACCCAAGGTTGCCTCCTTCCAGAGGCCGCCTTTTCCTGGTGCTCCCCAACTCATTAAGATTCTTCTCTTCCTACCGAAGTGACTTTTGAGTTACTTGTCTTGTATTTTATATTCGCTTACTTGTGTACATATCCCCCCTTCCTCAGCAGAACGCAAACCCCTTCTGGGCAGGGAGGGCACCATTTGTCTGTCTAGCCTCACTTGGCTTGTAATATTGGATTGTTTGTAAGGGTTGTAGCGTTGGGATTTAGGATAAGAACTCACCCTCATCTCAGGCTCAAAGGGGACAGAAAGGTTGCACTCCCCTCCATAACAGTCTCAGGCTCAAAGGGGACAGAAAGGTTGCACTCCCCTCCATAACAGTCTCAGGCTCAAAGGGGACAGAAAGGTTGCACTCCCCTCCATAACAGTCTCAGGCTCAAAGGGCCCTTGGGATGGGACAGTAGGATTGCACCCCCTCCATAGCTAATGTTATTGAAATGTATTTTTTAGTTGCATTCTCCCTTTTCTAATCACAGTTTACCACTGTGGTAACCACATCCAACATGCATTTCATAAATTAGGCCTAATCCAAGCCCATTATAGACTTTCAAAAACAACCCCAGTCCCTGACTCAAGTATAAAAATAATTTGAGACAGATTATAATCCAGGGTCTTGATATGATTCTTGAGTCAGGATCTCGGGAGGCCCAGGATCATAGAATTCCAGAACTTTGAGGAAGCTCAGGAGCCATCTCTTGCTGAGGTCACTAATCCCCCAAACTGACAATGTCCTTTCTCCCTCCCCAACTCCTTGTATTAAACTGCTTTATGTTTGTTCTTTTTCTATACCTTCTGTATATTCCTATACATGCCCTTATAATGCCCTCCAATAGAATATAAGCTCGTTTCAAACAGGAATTGTACTTTTCAGTACATAACGCCCAACACCTGGTATAATGTCTGATAAATAGTAGGTGCTTGATAAACCCTTGATGAGGAGGAGGCAGGGAGAGAGCCAAGATGGTAAAGTAAAGGCAAGGGACTCACCTGAGCTCCCCTGAATTACCCTCCAAACAACTTTAAAATAATGCCTCAAAATGAATGCAGGAGAAGCAGAACTCACAAAAGGACAAAATTAAACAATTTTCCCAGCCCAAGCCCCCTTGGGAATATAGGTCTATCTCACTGGGATGAGCACAGAATCCACCATGTCCAAGCAAGCTGGCAGCAAGCTCTCAGCCCCCTTACGGAAAGGGGCTCGGGCAACTGGTCAGGAGATTGCAAGGGACTCTTTGCCAGCACTTGATGTGGCTCCACTGCGTTGCTCGTACATGATTCTAAGTATCCCCCCAAGATGAGGAAGATCAGGTGCAGGGACTCTGATCAAAATTCAAAAAGCTTTGGCACCTTAAAGAGAGGCATAACTTCCAGGAATAAGGAAATTACAGTTCTATGGTCTTTTGCCATATTACATGACCCAATACATAGTAGGTGCTTGATAAATCCTTATGGGATGGACTAACAGTGGGAGCCATTCCCATGTAGAGTGTGCTATCTTGTCCCTCCCTGGAGATGTTCCCACAAACATCGGATGACCACTTGCCTTGCGGAAGAGAAAGAGGATTCTTCCTCAAGCACAAGTTGGTCAAAGAGAGTTATGGAATCCAGCTTGGACAGAGTCGGAGTTCTTGGAGAAGCTGTGCTAATCAAGAAGACTGAGGCCAGGGGAAGAGTGCGATGATATAGACAGCAGAAATCCTGTGTTCTCCATTTGGTCAAGTCTTTCTTCCTAATTTAGCCTCAGTTTTCTCGCCTGTTCAATGGCGGTAGATGATCCAAAGACATAATGGACATGAAGGGTGGGAAAAGCACTGAGCTCCTGTCCACATTCTGATTCTAATGTAAATTTCTTTGAAATTGAATTTGATTCCAAGATAATTGCTCAAGGTCAAGGACTGGAGTCTCACTTTTGTATTTGCATCCCCAAAGCCTACTTTAGTGTCTAGCATATGGTAAGTGCTTAATAAACGCATGCTGTTTGATGAATGGATGAATTGTGTGACTCACACAGGTGTAATATTTCTCCTGGTTATGTATGGGCTGGAGACACAGAGCACCTGAAGAGTAAGTAAGAGAGAAACAAAAGAAAGAATAAGGAAATAAATAAGGAATAAAGAGGGAGAAAGCTGAGAAATATGAGAGGGGACAGAAAGGAGAAAGAGAAAAAAATAGGAGAAAGAATAGCTAGAAAAGAGGGAAGAGATAAAAGGGGAAAGTGAAGGTGAGCGAGTAAAAAGAAGGGAATGGAAAGGGAAAAAAGGAGAGGAGGAATGGAGCAGATCGAGAAATAGAGACAGACACAGAATAGTCAAAGGACATGAACAGTTCTCAAAAGAAGTGAACAGCAGCCACATGAAACAGCAACCCATGAAATAAATACTCCAAGTCACTAATAAGAAAAATGCAAATCAAAACAACCCAGAGATTTTATCGCACACCCTGAAAATCAGCAAAAATGACAAAAAATGGCAGCAGTCAATTTCAGAGGCTTGGGGATACATAGGCACATGCGTGCAGTGTTGGTGGAGCTGTGAAATGGTATCACCATTTTGGAAAACAATTTGGAACTATACAAAAAAATTTAAAAATCCATCCCCTTTAAACCAGAGACTACTACTGGAGTATCCCAAGGTCATAGATACCCTAAGGAATCTATTAACCAGAAGAAAGTCTTTATATAATCTAAAATGTTTATAACATCATTTTTTGTGAGGGCTAAGATGAAAACAAAATAGATATCCATCAAATGTAGAATGGTCAAAGTGAGTTTAAGAAATTAATGGAATATATTATGGTTCAGTCTTTTTTCATTTGTGTTGGACTCTTCATGACTCTATTTGGGATTTTCTTGACAAAAATATGAAAAGGTTTGCTATTTCCTTCTGCAGTTCATCTTACAGATGAGGAAACTGAGGCAAACAAAGTGAAGTACATTGCCTAGGATTGTGTCTAAGGAATGGAATACTACTATACTATAAGAAATTATGTATATGATAAATACAGAAAAGCATAAAAAGATCTACATTAATTAATGCAGTGAAATAATCAGGACCAAGAAAATAATATGCACAGCAGCTACAACAATATAAATGGAAAGGACACTGACACACCAAAAAATCCAAAGTAAATTAAAATTATAAAATCATAAAAATCAAACATCTAAATGAAGAGAAATGAGAGGATACACAATTTACCCATTTGTAGAGGTGGAACATTCACAGATATAATTTTCAGACATTTTAATGTATTGATCAGTTATGCTGGGGGGACTCTAAAAGCATACTATGTGTCATCTGGGATGGCTTCTGGGAAGGGAGGGATACTTAGTATGACGACACTTCTCTTTTTGGGTCATAACCAATCATTTTGACTTTTGTCACTGGACCCTGATGACTCTGGAGGAGAGAAGCTGATGGTTTTGCACAGCTCTAACTCACTTAAATCCAATTCACGTGCAAGTCAAGACATCACTCTGATGATGTCATCGATCCTATGAAGGACAAACACCAACAATAATAGATGTGAATAAAAACTTTAAATATAAACAGACAGAAACAGGGACAGATATTAGGTAAAACTCTTGTCTTTGGACTTCAGTTTCCTCATACATACTTGTAGGGGTTGAAATGGGTGATCTACACCCTGCTAGTGTAAAGTCATTAACACACTCAAAGGGATAAAGGAAATAGAAGAAAGAAAAGAGAATGAGGAAAGACAAGCAAGAAGGAAATGGGGAAGAAGGAAGGAGATAAGGAAACCAATGGTTGGTGCTTTTAAGTTTGCAATGCACTACTTTTCAGACATCTCATTTATCTTTATGACAACCTTGGAGGTAGATAACACTATTATCTTAATTTTGTGAATGAGCAAACAATGTTCAGAAAGGTTAAGAGACTTGCCAAAGATCACACAGCTAGTATGAGTCTGAGGTAGGATTCAAGTTAATTACATAACTATATAGCTTTCATCTAATTAAAGGAAAAAGGGGAGAGAAGAGCAAAAGAGGGAAGCATCAAAGAGAGAGGAGTGAGAATACGACAAAAATAGAAGGATTATCATTGCCAGAAAGAGGAAGAAAGGACACAGTTCTAATAATCACTTCAAAGAATCTAAAACAGAGTACTGATTATTGTGAATAAGTTTTAATCTTATTCCAACAGTAACCTCAACCCTGGAATTATTCTAGCTCTGCTGGGGATGGGGAGAGAGACAGAAAGAGGATAGGGAAGGGGCATCATATTTGCTTTCCCACTGCTGGGGACTCAGTTCCCCAAAAAAGAAGCTAGCTCTTGAACTGTTGGTAAGCCCAAAAGGGCATGAGAAGGCACAAAAGACATGAGAAAGGAACCAAGCAGGAAGAGCTTTAAAGCCCATCTCTCACAATAGAAGTCCAGACTGTACCATCACTGCTGCCTTTAACCATAGAGCACAGCTGGATGCTGGATACATTGATCCCAGAAAGCTTTAGATCTAGTACCAACAAATGAACTCCTACTAAAGAAACAAAAGCACCCATTTCTACTGAGATGGCACATTAGGACCAATGCTAAGGCTTTAAAATCCAAGCAAGCTCATGGTGATAGATTCCTTAAACTTTAATTGTAAGGGATATCTCTGAGATAGCCCACCATGGGCTAGAGATATCCAGCCCAGCTCACATTTAAGCAGGAATTTTCTCCACAACATCTCAATACTAGTCATCCAGTATCACTCATCCTATACTGATGAGGAGCTCACTATCTCCTGTGGCAGCTTCCATTTTGAGATAATTCTCATTGGTTAAAACAATATTTACTGACTTCAAGATTAAATTTGGATCTATCCCCGGGGATGAACAGAAAAATCTTTATCCTTTCACCTCAAGAAATTGAAAATAACAATAATAGTCAATAGGACTTTCCTATTCTTTATCCATCAAGGTTGGGAAGTCATTGACGTGAGGGTGGGGAAGAAGAATGGAGGAAGCATCCAGCAGGGCAGAAAGAAATGAAAGAAGGAACATAAATACTCCTTTTAGCATAGTGGAGTGGCACGAGCTCTAGTTTTTAAGACAGACCATTTGAATTTGAATCTTTCTCTGCTGCTTACTATCTTCAAGACTTTGAAAAGTTCTCCCCCTTTCTGGATCTCTAGATTGTAAAATTAGCAAGCTAGACTTGATGATCTCTAAGGTTCCTTTCAACCCTAAAGTTCTATACTTCTATGATATGTCCCACAAAGTACTCTCACTTTTATTCTTGCAAACTTGTGTGAGTCCAAGATTTCATTCATTCAACAAATACTCCAGAATTGTCTGCATAGAGAACATGAGCCGGGACAGCAAGGAGAGTGGGAGACAACACACAATTTACAATAGCTGCACTTGTTGTCCCCATGAAACTCAAGATCCAGAAGGGAGAATTGGGATATACGATCTAGACTGTGCTAAAAAGATTAATAGTTTATGGCAAGAAATACAGTTTGAAGAGACTGTTGTATCTGCCATGATGAAGACTATAAGAGATGGCACCCATGGGCAAAATGAAAGAATGAGCAGTCAATGGAGGGGATAACTACTTCTGGGCACCAAGTCTGAAATTCACTCTTCCAGTACACTGCAATAAGACTGATGACAGATTGGAGAGACATCTGGAAAACTGGGAACTCTGAAGAGAATCAGCACTAGAGCCAGGGACAGCGCCAAACCTCTCAGAGATGGGTGTTCTGTTTTGCAGTGCCATTATGAGTACAGAGGATCATATGCTCTAGGGATTTAAGGAAGAGGAAGTTTAGACCTCGGGGTCAGATGGGCTGCTATGGCAGAGCTATGGAGCAGCTTCAGGGAGGCGATGGGCTCCCAAGTTTGGAAAGAGCCAGGGTCTGGTGTCCTGGTCAAAGGAAGCTTTTCTAGCATGGCTGTGTCTCTATGTCACTGCCCCAGGATAGAATCCAGAGGAAACAGGTGAGTGTGCCCCCCCCTTCTACAGCATACTATCTTCTCTCACCCTAAATTAACACCAGTACCACCACGACCACTCCCCAGCATCTTGTGCGCTATGACTGTGCTTGCCAATCCCCACGGCTGAGGGACAGATGTCTAATATTAAATATGTATTGATGAAACAACCTGTGGCTTGTGCCCTTAGGAGCATAGGTTTATCCCATCAATCTCACAATTAGTTTGAGACCCCAAGATATATTCCATTTTGTTACATGGACTTCCTGAGTAAACCTACCATTGACTTCTTTTGGACCGCTTCACAAGTAGAACAGCTCTTCTGGGTCTGAGAGAGAGGGATCTCTGTCGGAAAGAGATCACGGAGAGAGATCTCAAAAACTGGGCAAAATAGTGCCAGGGACCACCTTTGAGTCTAGTATTAGTGGCACTGAATAGGATTAGATTTGCTCAATAGTAACATTTTCAGGAAAGTTACTCACTATATCCCGGGCTCAGTAAGGAAGAGATATTAAAGAAAAAATGGAGGTTAAAACATCAGATTGAGCCCATGAGTTCAGGAGATGTTGTATGATGGGATTGCTGAATCTTAGATGTTTTGCTTAACCTCCTTACATTAAATTCTCTTAAATATATTTTTACATTTTTTCCTCAACCAAATAAAACAAAAAATTTTAACATTCATTTTTTTTTAATTCTGAATTCCACATATATAAACTATATCAGATTGCTTACTGTCTCAGGGAGGGAGGAGGAAAGGGAGGAAGGGATAAAATTTGGAACTCAAAAAAAAATTAACATATAATTTGGGAAATTGAGATACTATTTAAAAATAAATAAATTCTGAGTTCCATATTCTCTGTCTCCTTCCCTCCTCTGCCCCCTTCCTTGAGAAGGAAAACAATTTGAGGATGATTATATATGTGCACTCATGCAAAGTGTTTCATATTAGGCTTTACATTAATTTCTACAAAGTATTCTTTACTCTCAGAAATGTTCTGTTCAGTCTAATAGAGATGTCACTCAACTCTTCAAGCTACTGCTACCTCAAGTTTCATGTAAGTTGTTTCAGGTACCACATCATGTGAATGTGTTTTGAGCCCCCATTCAATACCATCTTTACCAACAGACTCAACAGGAAACATAAATCAAATAGAAAAGTAAATAACAAAAGAAAAATCAAGTGCTAGAATTATTCTTCCTTCACCTCCTGCCCAATATAAATTAAGGGATTAATTTCTCATTAGTTAGCATGTCAGAGGGAGAAGGAGTAACATACATACATACACACATATTATATATAATATGTGTGTATGTATGTATGTTACTCCTATGTATATGTGTGTGTGTGTGTGTGTGTATCGCAGATTCCTAGGCAAGAGCAACCATCCCTGGAGACTCCATCTCTCAGCAAGGGACTGTGCCTTATAGCTGCTGCTTCATTCTGCCATCATGGCTGCCCTTTTTCCTTGGGTCCAAAGCTGTCCCTTCCATCTTTTCTGCAGGTTCCATCTGCTACAGCTGTTGTCTACCTCAACGGTCACTGCTCTTCCACCAAGCTGCTGCTGCCATCTGCTGCTGCCGCAGCATTATATTACTCAAAAAGAAGAAAGTATTGTTAAAAATGGCAAAATCTTAGGCAAAAGCCCTCAGGTTCAGAGGCGGTGATTTAATGGCTGCTACCCACTAAAGGCAAGAGATTTAGATGCGAACAACAGATTTGGAAAGCAAATTGTCCCTCAAAATCAAGCAAGTCTTTTCCAAGTATTTCCCATGTGCTCTGTGCTAGATGGAACAGAATTGAGATTTTTCAACTTCATATTAAAATAAAGGAATGACCGGCTCTTGCTCTGAATAAAGGACACCTAACAAGAACTGGCCATTTTTAAAAGTGTGTGTGTGTGTGTGTGTGTATGTGTATTTGACCAGAATTGTGTAAAACTAATGAAAGGAGGTTTAACTAAAAAGGGAAAAGACAAGGAAAAAATAATCATTAAAACCCACTTTTATGTAAAATAGCACATTAAGGTTTGCAAAGCACTTTTCATATATTATCTCACTCAGTCCTCACAACCACCACAGGAGGTAGGTGCTTTTATTACCCCCATTTTAGATGAGTAAACTGAGACAGAGAGAGATTAAGATACAGCTAATAGTATTGAGACAGAAACTGAAAGCTTCCTGACCCTGGGTCTGCCATGTTAGCCATGGAGTTACTCTCTCAGGTCTCAATCTTATCTTCCCTCTAGATATGGAGGATCAGAATGGATTCCTCCCAGACTACACTTCTGTATTCTGATGGGCAGCTCAGTGATGCTGTGAGCTGGACCCAGTGTTAGGACCTGAGTTCAAACACAATCACTTAGTAGCTGTATGACCCAAGGCAAGAATCTTAAGCTCTCTATCACCTCAATTTTCTCAGCTGTAAAATAGAGATATTAATAACTCCCACTTCCCAAGATTATTGTGAAGTCAAAGCAAGTAATATTTATAAAGTGCTTAACAGTGTTTGGCACATAGTAAATACCATATAAATGTTGGGTAGCATCATGGGTAAGATTTCGCCTTCTCGTAACCCCCTCCTCGACATCCATCAGCTTATAGGCTTTTCTTTTAAAGGGCTTTACAGCTAACCCTCTCCCTCTCATCTGGATTGGAGATTTAGTGAACCATACCTATATTATAACAGAAGTCTAGTCACCTGACATTCAGTTAAAACTTGTGCTTGTAAAAGATTATAGAATTATTAATAAAATTAAATAACAGTTTGTCATACTCCCAGATGGCACCTACCCACCAATCTGAGAAGTAGCTTTCCAGCCAGTTAAATCCACTGTAACCAAATAGCCAAAAGCTTTCTTGATTACATTATCTGAATGCAATTAAAAACATGCACTCAGACAATTAAAATAGATTTCATCTTTTACCTAGAGCGAGCCAGACTTAAAGAAGCAATAAAACAGTTTTCAAAGAAATGGGGAGGAAGAGTTAGATTTAAGTCTTTTTCTTTTCAGATGGAATGAGAGAGGAATAAGAGGGAAGAGAGAAGAAAGTGGAAAGGAGGGAGACAACATGTTTGGATTCTCTGCAGAGACAAAGTTCACCGATGATACCTGAGCTGGTCACAGGGGATAAAGTCTCTGACCATCCTAGTAGAGTTCAGGCAAACTGAACACCATTTTCCTTCCTTCTGCCATTCACTAATACACATACACACACACACACACACACACACACACACACACACACACACACACGCATCTCCTTCAATATCTAGGTACTAACTAGCTTAAAAACAACAAAACTCCCTAGATCAACATAATTTATAAAAACCAAAACATCCCAAACCAACAGATTCAGGAAAAATCTTTGTCAAAGTACAACATTCTTTTATGCTAAGAATTCTACAATGCATAAATAATGTCATTCAATCATTTTTCAGTTGTTTTCAACTCTTTGTTATCCCATTTGGAGGTTTCTTGGCAAAAATACTGGAGTTTCCTTCTCCAGCTCATTTTATGGATGAGAAACTGAAGCAAACAGGATTAAGTGACTTGCCCTGGGTCACACAGCTAGGAAGGTCTGAGGCTGGATTTAAAGCCAGGATTGACACTCTATTCACTAAACTACTGAGCTTTTTAGTATAGGCACAGAAGGATCCTTTTAAAAATATCATAACAGTATTATTCTGTAAGGAATGACCAGCAGGATGAATACAGAGAGGCTTGGAGAGACTTACATGAACTGATGCTGAGTGAAATGAGCAGAACCAGGAGATCATTATATACCTCAACAACAATACTGTATGAGGATGTATTCTGATGGAAGTCTCTTTGTTAAAGAGAGCTAATTCAGCTTCAATTGATCAAGGATGGATAGAAGCAGCTACACCCAAAGAAAGAACACTGGGGAATGAATATAAACTGCTTGCATTTTTGTTTTTCTTCCCGGGTTATTTTTACCTTCTGAATCCAATTCTCCCTGTGCAACAAGAGAGTTCGGTTCTGCACACATATATTGTATCCAGGATATACTGTCACCTATTCAACATGTAAAGGACTGCTTGCCATCTGGGGGAGGGGGTGGAGGGAGGGAGGGGAAAAATCGGAACAGAAGCGAGTGCAAGGGATAATGCTGTAAAAAATTACCCTGGCATGGGTTCTGTTAATAAAAAGTTATTTTAAAAAATATCATAACAGACATATACTTAAAACCAAAATCAAGTATTATATGCAATGGAAATATACTAAAACCTTTTTCCAATGAATATAAGGATGAAACAAGGAGGCTCACTTTCTCCACTATTACTTCATAAAGCTCTAGAAATGCTATTAATAATAAGACAAAAAAGAAATTAAAAGAATAATGATAGGTTAAAAGGAGATAAAACTCCATTTGCTGATAATATAATGCTTTATCTAGAAAATTCTAAAAAATTAGAAAAAATACTAATTGAGACAATAGTTTCAGCAAAGTTGCAGAATATTCAAAATTCAACATCATTTCTATATAATAATAACACAATAAACAGTAATAGAAAGGGAAATCCCATTCCAAATGACTACAAAATTTGCATAAACCACCTGGGGACCAACCTCCCAAAATATACAAAAAGACTTGTGTAAATTCAATTACCAAGCGTAACTTAAAGGAATAAAGAACAATTTAAATGGCTAGGACAGTATTCAATAATCATGGCTAGACTGTGCCATAATCCAGTGTTGGGTGCATGTGTGTGTGTGTGTGTGTGTGTATGTGAGAGAGAGAGAGAGAGAGAGAGAGAGAGAAAGACAGAGAGACAGAGAGACAAAGGGAGGGAGGGAGAGAGAGAGAGAGAGAGAGAGAGAGAGAGAGAGAGAGAGAGAGAGAGAGAGAGAGTAAGTACATTTTAAGTGTCTAATGGAATCTCCAGGTGTATAGATAAAGATTTAGGTCATAGATTTAGAGTGACCTTAACAAGTCCAACCTCCTGATTTTACAGATGAGGAAACGGGTCCTTAGAGGGAAGTGACTTAACCAAGATCTCATAGGTAATAAATGATACAATAAGGGACTGAAGTTGGGCCCTTTAGATCCTAAATCAAGCTCCCTTTCCACTATACTATAATGCCTCTGTAGGTTTGGAGCTCAGAAGAGAGGCCATGATTGGAAACTGAGATGTGGAAGTCATTTGTGTAGAAGATGCTTGAAACTGTAGCAATGATATTGCCAAGGGAAAGGTGTAGAGAAAGAAGAACCCCAAGGCTTTAGAAACTTCCAAAACTTCACTTCCTTCTTTTCTTTCTGTCACCTGCTTCCTGACAAGAGCAACATAACTTTGGGACATCGATCATAGACTTCCCTGGATGTCAGAGGAGGTCACTAGGGGCTCTATCAATGACCGAGGAACAAATCAGCTTTTCCTTCATTAAGGCAGACTTCACTTTGTTTCTTTAGATTGGACTGCATTCTACTTTCCAAATTCATCACCTCTTCAATTATTGATCGGTGAACAGAAAACTGAACAGCCGTGAGGAGCTCATGGAGTACTTAGTGCTCAAGACTGAGAGTTGGAAAAGACCTTCATTTTATAGAAGAAGAAATTGAGCCTTAGGAAGGGGACACCGAGGTCAGACAGCCCAAAAATAGACTTGGGTCTGACTCAGAATCCAGGACGGTTGACATCACAGCATTCTACTTTTCTGTTTCTGTTTTTCCTTCTTAGTACCGGACATGCCATGGTTCAGCCCTGAAACTACAGCAGTGGGATTGGGGACGAGGGCAGGAGGACTCTGAGACTCAGCATGGCCAGAAAGTGAATCATAATAACAATGAAAGAAAGAACAAGGCATTTCTAGAAGATTTTAGGGTTACTAAGCCCTTTCTACAAAGATTTAAAAGATAGGTTGAATAAATATTATTTCCGAGTAAAAGAGGAAGAAACTAAAGCTATTTGGATGTCACAGGGGAGGACATCAAAGACACTGACTATTCTCAGGAAGCCAAACATGATGGTTTTAAAGAATGGAGCAGAGTTGGAGCACTGTCACATCCCAGCTTGTCTAAAGAATTCTTTATGGTCCAAATGATGACCTGAATCTGAAGAATCTACAAAAATTATTCTGGGGCAGGAAGAAAAAAGGCTCTGATAATAAAGATCAGTTCAGTTCCAGGGTCCCACCCTCTGGAGAAAAACTAGTCAAGTTTCTGAGGTTAAATTTTCCCTCTAAAATAGCTTATGGTCCTCGGCTTCATTATTGCCCCCCTTTGGGTCAGTCTGCCCCCCAAGCCACGTGGTATCTCTCCTAACTCCACTATGCTTCAACCCCACTTCTCCTCCTTATAGACGATTAAGTCTTTTAGGGGGCTTAAGTCCTTTTCAGGACTCTGCTAGCTAAGGGCATGCTCCAACCTCGTTGGGTATTTCCTTTCCACTGGGTAATTGTGAGTTCCACTGAGGAATTTGTCTTTCAGATGCTCTCCCACTCTGTTCCGTATTTACCATAGCTGGAGCCTGTTGTGTCCCTTCATTTTGTCTGTAACCTCTTCCTTAAATAAACCTGACTTTTGCCAAAGAGAATGGCCCTGTGGATTCTTCACATGCCCAGACCCCAATATTTGGCTGGTGTCTATATCAGCCCCATTACGAAGATCGCTCTGAGCTGTCTGGGTTTTTTAAGTCCAGCTTTCCCATGAAGGACTGAGAATCACTGGCAGGAAACAAAGAATTTGTTCTTTAGACCACAAATCTCAGAGATTCTGGACAGTTTCAGCGGCATCCGAACCTCCCCATTTTCCATCAGCAGCCCCATCGGCAAACATCCTCTCTCTCCCAAGATAAGCTCATAACCTGAAATCTCTTCATCACGCAGCATGGAGTTAATCAATACCTTCTCAGAACTCTCAGTTGTCTCTCCCCTGGAGGGCTGCAGAGTGGAGTGAGAAACTCCTGCTAAAGTCTTCCTTTAGAGAGAGTTCAGAACTTCCCAAATAGCTTGACATTTTCTATCCGACACTCTGCTTGATTTTACATCGTCTCATGCTGGTTCTCCCCTCGTTCGTCTCTCTCCTTTTTAGTTTCCTTTTGTCTATTATCTTCTTCAATTACACTGTAAGCTCATTGAGGGAAGGGACTGTCTTTTTTGCATTTGTATCCCCAGTGCTTGGCACAGTGCCTGGCACATAGTAGGCATTTACTACATCTTTATTGTTACCTGTAAGACATATTCTTTGAAAATACATCTTGGAAAATCAAAGTTGCCGACTTTTACCAATATACTCTTGCCTCTCTCCAAGCCTGGGAAAATTCTCATAAGGTCAAGTTGTTGTGCAGAAATTTCAGGTCATTCCACTCCTGCTTTCTGGGAAGGGGAGTGACACTATTTCTTCAGTTATTCCCCTTGTCTCTTCACCAGAACTGCTTAAGGCTCTGAGAGGACACCAACTCAGGGAAAATGTTACCATAGGTTCACATTTGTTTTTCCCTTGCTACTTTAGGGAGCTTAATTTGACGATTGTTAATTAAATAATCTCATCGCCTCCAAATTATGGATAAAATGCTTCAACTTGTTAACCTTTTTGCAGACTAGCCTTTCTATGCTGTTGCTTGATAGACCTGGAGAAAGCTTGGAAATTGTGCTGACCTGGTTCCATTACAAATTTATGTTACATAATTTTAAGTGGTCCCTCTCTGAAACAAGGCAATACTTTCACCTTTCCAATTGACTCATTTTCCCATTTTCCCCAGCAGCAATTCCAAAACTATGCTCAACCCTCATGGCTCCCCTGCTCTCCAGCTTCTCAGTTGAGAACCTTGCCTCCTATTTCACTGAAAAAAAAGTGAAGCCATTTGCTGAGAGCTCCCTCTTCTTCTTATCTCCTCAGTTTGTATCACTCATGTGCTTTTTGTCACTTTCTCTTCCTCCACCCCTGTCTCACATGAAGGTTTTCTTTGTTAAGGTAAGCTCTTCTACCAGCACAAGTGATCCAATTACTTCTTGTCTCCTTCAGCAGATTGCTCCCTCTGTCCCCTCTACTATCACTCTTCAATCTCTCCCTGTTTATTGGCTGCTTTCCTCCTGCCTACAAACATGCCCATGTCTCCCTCACACTAAAACAAAACATCTGTCCGTGTCTGCTAGCAGTCCTCCTATATCTCTTTTCCATTTTGTGGGCAAAGTCCTTGAGAAAACCATCTACAATTAGTGCCTTCATTTCCTTTCCTCTCACTCAATTCTAAATCTTCCCCTCTCTGGTTTCTGACACCATCATGAGACTGAAACTATTCTCTCCAAATTTACCAATGATCTCTAAACTGCCAAATCTAATAGTCACTTCCTGGGTCTCATCCTTCTAACCTCTTGGCAGCTGTCAACCCTCCTCCCCTGGATATTTTCTCCTTTGGATTCAGCTCTCTTCTGTTCTCTTCCTGCCAGTAAGATCACTGCTTCTTAACTTCCTTTCTAGAGCTTCATCTAGATCATACCTTCTAGTGGCAGGTTCCTACAGGATTCTGTCCTGAATACCTTTCTCCCTCAGTACTGAAGAATTCACTTGCTACCAAGGGGGAAATTATCACCTCTACTCAGCTGATTCTCACATCTATTTTTCTAGCCCTAAGCTCCAGCCTTATATCACCTCCTACTAGATGTCTTGAGCCAAATATACATCTCAAACTCAATATGACCCAAACAGAATTCAGAACCTTTCCCTTCAAGCTCTCCCCTCTTCCCAACTTCCCTTTCACATCCAAAAGCACTGCCATCCTCTCACTACAATCTCAGCATCATCCTTGACTCCTCCCTTCATTTGCCTCAAATATCTGATGCTTCCAATTCTTGTCATTTCTAGTGCAAGTCCCCTCTTGTCACACACAATTGCCGGTTGTGGACCCTCATCACTTCCCATCTGAACTATTTTAATAACCTGCTGGTTGATCTTGCCTCATGTCTTTCTCCTTCTCCCTCTGTTCCTGTTCAGTCCATCCTCCAGTCAACTACCACATTGACCTTTTATCAAAGATCTGACCACGTCTATTCAATCAAATGCAAGGGTTCCCTATTATCTCCAGGACCAAGAGTAAAATCCTCTTACTTTCCAACCTATGACAACTTGCCCCACTACTTCTCGAGACCTCTTACACTTTAATCATTTCCATATACTGTCAAATTCATTAAAAATGGTTCCATTTTTCCAAGAACAAGACCCTCCATCTTCCATCTCTGAGCACTGGCCCTGATTGTGCTTCCTGCCTAAAATGCTCTCCCTCCTCATCTCTGCCTCATGGGTTCTTTCAGTCCCTCTGACATTTGGGCTTTCAAACTCATTGATGAGTTAGAGGGATGTCTACCCCAAACATGTGAAGACATGATGGAATGGGCAGATGAGAGCAATTTGTCCCAACATCCTTAAAGGGGGCTGAAATAACTGCTGTGGAACTCTTAGAGCTTAGAGAAGATACCAAGGTCATTCATTGCATCCCAGGCTGTCACCATCCATCTTGACTCTTGGCCTGTCACTGGACTTTGATGACTCAGGAAGAGACTGGGAGGCTTTGGGCAGCTCTGCCTGACTCATGGACAAGTCAAGACATCATCGACATTGGTCCTCTTCAAAAATGAAGGACAAATTAAACCAGATGGTTTAGTCTTATGTATCTTTAACTTCTTCACTGATCACAAGCTCAAAATAAGTGAACAGCCCATAAATCTGTATATATATGCACAGCATAAAGGCATATATGTCTACAAAACTATGACCACCACCACAATAATTACAGCACCCATTTTCCAGCTATTTAAGGTTTGCCAAGCCTGTAAGCTTGGCTGTCGATTTTGTTTACTCCAGTTTACACTATAAATGAAGAAACCGCATCTCTGAGGAGGAAAGATCGTTTGCTAAGTTCACATAGCCAATAAATTTTGGAACTAAGATTAAAACTCTAATTCTGTGCTTTTAAGATCCTGCTTATTTTTTTCAACTTTTCTTTTATTATTTTTATTATAGCTTTTTATTTACAAAACATATGTATGGGTAATTTTTCAACATTGACCCCTGCAAAATCTTCTGTTCCAACTTTTCCCCTCCTTCCCTCTACTCCCTCCCCGAGATGGCAGGTAGTCCAATACATGTTAAATATGTTAAAATATATGTTAAATCATATATATGCATATATGTATATATATACACATATTTGTACAGTTATCTTGCTATCCAAGAAAAATCAGATAAGATCCTGTTTCTTAACAATGACTCTTATAAGTCTTTGATTTTTATTTTCAGACTGGATTTATGCTTTTAATGAGTGGGTAGAGGTTGTTCTCAGGGAAGAAACTCCTCCTCTATCAATATACACTCTCACCTTTTATGCAGCTGAGCATTTAACAGGTTTGCCTCCAAACCCAAGAGGTTGTGACTGGTCCGGGTTACACACCTGGCACGTGTCCAGGGGTGGGGGTTGCTCTTCCTGTTGGGAGAGAGCCCAGCTTTCTGTCTTCTACTTCCCACTCAGGCTGAAGCTGCTCAGAGAAGGGTTATCGCTCTTGTTATCCTCCATCCTCATGGGACCACTTCTGCGGGGTTTTATTCATTTTGGGGGACCGGATTCGAGGAATGGGAATGAGGAGCCAGCCTGGAGAAAGGCCTGGAACTCATACCCGAAGAAGGCCAGTTGAAGGAAATGGGAATTTTTAGCCTGAAGGGAAGAAGACTTGGAATGGGAGATGAGAGCTGTCTCCCAGTATCTGGAGGGCTGTTACAGGAAGGTGGAATGTAAGTTGTCCTGCTCAGCTACAGAGAGCAGAGCTAAAAAGCAGGGGATGAACGTTCTGGACAGTCAGATTATAGAAAAACGGGCAATAGGGCACAGGGGATAGAACGCCCGGCCCAGAATCAGGAGGACCGGAGTTTCCCCATCTGTAAAAGAAGCCAGAGAAAGAAATGGCAGACACTCCACCCTCCTCGCCAAGGAACCCCAGATGTGGTCACACAGAGTGGACACATTGGAGCAATACAAAAGATGAAATAAAGCTGCTTCGGGAGGGAGGGAGCTCTCTGTCACTGGAAGTTTTCAATCAGTGGCTGAAGGATTACGGCCAAGGAGGCAGACCCTCTTTCCTTGGTTGGGCTAACAATAATATTCAGGTTCTTGAAATACTCCCATAATCTGGCATTGCTGCAATTGGATTTCTCCTTAATGAAGCATCCTTGCCTGCCCCCACCTCCATGCTGGCAGTTTGTCACTGGGGGAAGGATGTTGGGTACAAGAGGAATGGCTACTGAGCAGGAAGAGCCGCCTGTTCCATGTGTATACCTTTAAAAGAGTGACTCCGTCCCTGCTGGCTTCTCTGCATCCTCTCTTTGGGCAATGGGGTGCAACATTTTTCTCTGTCTCTTCCTCTCTCTCTCTCTCTCTCTCTCTCTCTCTCTCTCTCTCTCTCTCTCTCTCTGTCTCTCCGTCTCTCTCTGTTTCTTTCTGTTTTTTTCTCTTTCTCTTTCTGTTTCTGTGTGTGTGTGTGTGTATGTGTGTGTGTGTGTGTGTGTGTGTGTGGCTCTTTTTCTCTTTGTCTCTCTTTTTTTTCTGTCTTTTTCTCTTTCTGTTTCTGTCTCTCTGACTCTCTCTCTATCTTTGTTTTTCTCTTTGTCTCTGACTCTCCCTTTCAGTCTGTCTCTCTTTCTTTCTCTCTCTTGTCTCTTTCTATCTGTCTGTTTGTCTTTGTCTCTCTGTTAATGTCAATCTGTCTGTCTTTATCTGTTTCTGCCTCTCTCTCTCTAATCTCTCTCTCTCTCTCTCTCTTTCTCTCTCTCTCTCTGTCTTTCTGTCTCTGTGTCTCTCTCTCTGTCTGTGTCTCTCTCTCTCTCTCTGTCTCTCTCTCTCTGTGCCCCTCCCCTCCCCCACAAATTTGGTACCCACGCCCAGAGCCCACAGCTGGGACTTCAGGTCCTGCTTACAGATGGTGTATTGCTGGCTGCGGCTGAGTAATATCATAGAGTTTCAAGAAAGAGACCTATAATCACTCAAAAGAGACCGGCCAAAATCCCCACCCAGAATGAGCCAAGCCAGAGAAGGACGCCCATTGTCTTGGTTCGGAACCAGTAGGTGACCCGGGGACAGAGCACCGGACCCAGAGTCAGGAAAGCTTGAGTTCCCGTCTGCCCTCACATACTTTCTAGCTACATGACCTTTTGCAAATGAATGAATCTCTCTTTGTCTCAGTTTCCTTATCTGTAAAATGGGGATCATAATAGTACCTCTCTCCCAGGTTTGTGGTAAGGATCACAAGAGGCACTTAGCACAATGCTTGGCACCTAATAGGTGCCATATAAATGATAATTATGCATAAATATCGGATGATGACACACAGCTGTCTCAGCATAGAAAGTTCATTCATTAGTATATTCATTAGTTCCTTGGGTGTTATTTTAACCATTCCCATAGCTTCATTAGCAGAGGGAGGTTCTGGGAAAGAATTTTGTCTCCTAATGCAGATTTCACCTTGGAACGCCCTGCACGTAATCATAGGATGAGAAGTAACTGGTATTTCCAGAGAGTTAAAGTTCACAAAACACTTTTAATGTGCGATTATTATTGTTATTGTTCTTGTTGTTATTTTGCTGAGGCAATTGGGGTTAAATGACTCGCCCAGGGTCACACAGCCGGGCAGTGATAAGTGGCTGAGACCAGATTTGAACTCAGGTCCTCCTGACTTCAGGGCTAGGGCTCCACCCACTGCGCCACCCAGCTGCCCCTCCATGCACTATTCTTTTGTTCTCATGAATCTCTTTGGGGGAACTACAAGAAATGTTCTTAAACCATGCTCTGCGAGTGAGGAGGATGGGCTAGTTCTTCTAGTTCCATGAGCCTGTAATAAAAAAAGATTTACACACAACCTTCTCCAGACATCCTGGATGAGGGGGACGAGGGGAGGTGGAAATGAGAGAGGTAATTAACAATAATAATGACGATGATGATGACAATAATTATAACAATAGCTAGCATTCGTTCAGCATTTTAAGCTTTGCAAAGTGTTTTACAAATAGCTTGTTTTATCCCCTGTGTCATTATTATCTGCATTTTACAAAGGAAGAAACTGAGACAGACAGAACTTGCCCAGAATCGTACAGCTAATGAATATCCGAAGCTGCATTTGAACTCGGGTCTTTCTGATTCTATTTACTTTGTTTATCCCAATGGGCCGGCCCTGACCAGAAAATGCCAAGGGTTTCACGATTGATTCTGAGCCCCCTATTTTAGAATATATATTGATTAACTGCTCTAGGTGATAAAGGAACCAGGGATTATGAAACACAAGAATTAAAAGAATTGGGAATGTTTCGCCTGGAGAAGGCTTAGAGAGACATGAGAGCTGTGTAAGTATTTAACAACAACAATAGAATAGCAACGACATTTTTAAAAGCACTTTATCACATCTAATCATCACAACAACTCTTAGGGGTGGGTAGTATCAAGAAACCCATTTTTTTTTTTGTTTTGGCTGAGGCTGTTTGGGTTAAGTGACTTGCCCAGGGTCACACAGCCAGAAAGAGTTAAGTGTCTGAGAAGAGATTTGAACCTGACTTCAGAGCCGGTGCTCTCTCCACCGCGCCAGCCCTAAGATACCCATTTTTTAGATGGCAGAATTGAGGTTCAGAGAATTCAGGTGCTTTTCTGAGAGTCCCCGACAGATGTCGGAGCCACTGTTCAGACTCGGGTCTCTCTCCCTCTAGTGCCATAGTTTCCCACCTGCGCCATGCTTCCCTTACAGTTTTGGGAAGGGGTCTCGTGTGGCTGAGGGATTAGCCCTGTTTCACTTGGTTCCAACAGGCAAAACCCAGGACTGAGCAGAAAAACCTGCTGAGAGGCAGATTACATCAAGATGTAAACGTGAGCTTCCTAACAATGGCAATCCTATAAAATGTGTAATTTTGCGGCTGCTCCATTGGAATATCAATTCCCTGTTCAAATAGGAAGGGCTTCACGATTGCATTTCTGCCTCCAGCACAGCACGGTCCCTGGCCCGTCGTTTGTGGAAGCTGACCGACTGATAGGCAAGGAAGTGACCGCTCCTGGAGCTCTTCCAACAGTCCCGATGGCCACTGGCTAGGATGTTGTCGAGGATCCTCGTTCAAGGGCAGTCTGGACCGAACATCCTCTCATCCGTGACCTTCCCCCAATTTTTCTGGTCTCGCCCGGTTATCGTCAGCTAGGGAGACCATCCTACTGGACAGGAACTGACCCGAATGTCCAGGCCAGAGGCCTGGAGGAGGAAGTTGGGACGAGTGATCATGGGTCCAGCTGATTATTCGGGGTCCTGGCCCAAGTTCAAGGCCGCCCTGTATAGAGACGGTCCATTAGCCCGGCCGCCCGCTCCACGGGACTTAGAGTGAGCAGCTTAGCCAGAGAAGATGCTGCGCTCTCTAAGCTTACGCCGGCCGCGGAAGAAGCTGGAAGAGCTGCGGCCAACTTTGCACTGGACTCAGGACGCTGGGGTCCTTCTGACAGAAGTGCCCCCTTCCCGGGCTCCCCTTCTTCTGTTGAAACTAATGAGTCACGATTGGAAGAGTGTTTTTCTGTGCCTCCAAAACCATTTTGCTTAATGAGGTACTAAGTCTTTCTAATTAGGCCCAGAAGGAACTGGGTACGTGCCCCTAAAGAGCAGTAATGATTCGGGTTATTTATGGCAATAAAAAATGGAAAATAAGAATTCTCCAGCAGAATGTGCCCATTTATCCTCACACATTGTGCCTACCAGGCAATCACCCTATTTAGGCCGAGGCTTTGTTGCTAAAGACATTAATTGAAATGTAAATTCAATGTAAATCGGCTAATTAAATTGATGGGTAATGAGCTTATCACAGAGGCTGCTTGGATCAGATGCATTTTACTAATAAACAAGTATTATCAGAGCCCCGTGGATGTGTGTCCCGGGCAGACTTTTGCCCTGGCACAGAGTGGGGCCTAGCCCAAGAAGGGAAGGAGGTGGACGGCCAAGCCGGGATCGGGCCGCGGAACGCTCGGCCACGGCCGAGTGTTTGATCTCCACGGTCCCACTCGAGGCCTTGTGTGCTCCGCTGTGAATGAGGATGGGGAGCGTGTCCTTCCGCCTCAGCCCCTGAGAAGGTCGCGGCCACAGGCAGACTCCCAGTCACGGGACCTCGCTCAGAGTCCGGACTCCGGTCACTGCGGCGGTCGGTACATTTGGGGCAAATCTCTTCTGCCTCTCCCCCATCCCCCATGGGAGATTGAGCAGACATGGTCTCTAGCTTCTCTCCTAGCCCTATTGCTCTATGTGCTAAGGGCTCACCTTTTCCCAGTTCTCTGGTTCCATTTTACAGACAAGGAAACTGAGATACAAAAATATGAAGCAACACCCCCAGGGTCACAAAGGTAGGAGGGTTCCACCCCAAGTCTTCCTTTCAGCATTTAAAAAGGCTTGAGAGACACAATTTCCAAGTAATTTAATCATTTTATTAATAATGCCAGCATTTTAATAAAAGAATGGTTATTTAGCCATTTCTCTCTCTCTGTCTCTCTCTCTCTTTCTTTCTCTCTCTCTCTCTGTCTCTGTCTCTTTCTCTCTCTCTGTCTCTCTCTCTCTCTCTCTCTCTCTCTCTGTCTCTGTCTCTGTCTCTCTCTGTCTCTCTCTTTCTCTGTCTCTCTCTCTGTCTCTGTCTCTCTCTCTCTGTCTCTCTGTCTCTCTCTTTCTTTCTCTCTGTCTCTGTCTCTGTCTCTTTCTCTCTCTCTGTCTCTCTCTCTTTCTCTCTCTCTCTGTCTCTCTCTCTCTCTCTCTGTCTCTGTCTCTGTCTCTCTCTCTCTCTCTCTGTCTCTCTTTGTCTCTGTCTCTTTCTGTCTCTGTCTCTGTCTCTCTCTGTCTCTGTCTCTTTCTGTCTCTGTCTCTGTCTCTCTCTATCTCTGTCTCTCTCTGTGTGTCTCTTTCTCTCAGACCAAAGACCATCATGGCTGTCGGCTCATGGTTTATATGCCCTTTTGGAAGAGAAGGGTCCAAGGGGGATAATGAACTCTGATTGGCCAACAACCAATGAAAGAAGGAATATTACAGGAAGAGGCTGGGCCTGACTTTTGATTCCATCATTTACTCCTAAGACAGCCCCAGACTTGGTCAATCCATTCAAAGAATTCATCTCCGCTCCATGCCTGAGCAGGACACAATGGCTGCCCCAACTGGGCGAGTTTTTGCATAGAGAAGTTTAGTTCAAACTTGAGAGATTGAGGTCTTTGAAATGAAGATAAAAGAAAAGGAGGAATCTGATTCTCCCCAAATTATTTTCTCATTTCTCTCAAATCCAAGTTACACTCTGCTTGGCTGCCTCCTATCCAATGTCCAAAAGAAGATCCGGGGATAAAACAGCCCTAGACGCTTGTGCACAAATGCTCTTAGGCAGCCGGGCTGGGCAGCGGGACAAACCCGGGGTCCTGAGAAGAAGCAAGCAGAAGAAGACCTATCCAAGAAGGGCACGTGGGGGAGGGCGCCCTGGCCACGTCCCCAGCCCATCACTGCCTCAGGCCGCCACCGAGAGCTCCCACTTGTCTCCTGGGAACAAGTCAGATCCCTGCCGTCTGACTCCATGAAGATGCTCCTCCCGGGGGATGGGGCTGCACAGGGCGCTCACCATCAGCTCGGGCTTTAAAGGTCTGTGAGAAGCTGGAGCCAAAGCAGGTGACAGAGCGACAAAGGAGGGTGGAGGGCTCCCGCAGCATCAGAGCCGGGCCGAGAAAGCCCACGACGCCCTCTCATCCGCCCCTTTGGTGTCTGTTTTTCAGGGCAGAGAGGAGAGCTGAGAAGGGCAGGGACTGCTCCTGGGCACGGGCGTGGGATGATGATAATGATGCTCACAATAAGCCTGAGCCAAATGTTTATTTCGGCTCTGTTTTCTCAGCCAAGGAAAATGGGAAGCCAGCGAAGGAGGCGCGGGGTGCTACAGCCGAGGAGGAGATGCTGAGAGGCGACCTCGATACGCTTAAGGAGTTTGGGCCCGCAGGCCCCGACAAGCGGGACTGAGAGAACGCGGCGTCAGGATCCGGGACCTGGGTCCGTGCTTGCTGAAGGGCGGGAGAGATCCCAGACCAGAGAAGAGCCAGAATCCCCAGACTGCCCAAAGGGAAGAGGCCCGCTGTGCCGGGCACTTGCCCACTGTGCTGGGCAGCTGCCCGGAGGAGAGCAGTGTGAGTGCTGTGGGCCCCTGCAGTCTGAAGGCATCCCAGCAGCTTTCCTTTCCTAGGCTCTCACTGACCAGCCCTTTAGTCACGTGTTCTAGGACTTCAGGACACAGTCAAGCTCCCGATAGATGCCCTCCAGCTCCCGACAGATGCCTTCCAGCTCACCAGCCGGCCTGAGGGCTCTGGGCACAGGTGGCTCAAGCCCTTGCCCCGGGAGACCAGCGGTCCCCTCTGAAATGAAGGACAAACGCTCCTGCCAGATTAAAAGTCATCTGCGAAGTCCCCCAGGAAGGGACTGTCCGGTCTTTGTCATCCATCTCTCCCCGTCCCCAACACCATCGCTCCTGGTCCTGCCTCTGGGTCAGGCAGACCTCACCGAGGCCCAGGACGGTCTCTGCCGGTCTCCAAGCCGGCCTCACGCTTCCTTCCTCTGGCCAAAGGTTCCAGTTCTCTCTTTTTTAATGAAAGCTTCTTATTTCCAAAACATACCCAGGGAGAATCTGTCTGCACCGCCCCTGGCATAGCCTCGTGCTCCAGATCTTCGCCTCCCTCCCCCCAACCCGCCCCAGATGGCAATATATGTTATACACGTTAAAATATATGTTAAATCCAATAAATTTGTACAATTCTCTTGCTGCATAAGAAAAATCAGATTAAAAAGGAAAGAAAATGAGTAAGAAAGCACAATACAAGCGTAAATGTTCTACTTCTCATGTGGAACAGGCTCAAGGCCCTGAACTCTCTGGTGACCGGCTCTGAGGCTCACAGCCTGGGTGAACCACCGTGAATCCTAACCCCCTCAAACTTCAGCTGCAAAAGCAGAGCTTTGGACTCCTCCGGCCCCTTCCAAGCCTGCCCGGCGCTAGCTCTATGACACTCTGGCTTCCTTGCAGCTTCTCAGCTTTCTTAACCATATTCCTTCCCCAATTTAATAAAGATAAATGTAAAGTTTTGCACCTGAGTTCAAAAATGTCTACTCCAGAAATGCAAAATATCTCTTGAGAGAGAACCGTTGTGTTGAAAAAGATCCGGGGACTTTTAGGCAATTTTTTATCATTAATTATCAGTCAATGGTTGGCTGTATCAATGGGAATGACAAATTAGGAGGGACTCGTCCACTGCCGCGGCTGAGGAAGGGCCGTAATCCACCGAGCCGTCTCCAGTCTCCTCTGGCTACAGAGCTCAGCCAACAAGTATTTAAAAACAAACAGAGGTGCAGTCAATTTTCTGCCAGATGAGAGCCAGCTTCCCCTCTAATTCTATCAAGGAGAAAATATTTCCTACAGGGGAGCCCGAGAGCTTTTTCCTTTGAAATAAATTGTATTGATTTTTCTTTCTTTTTATACTACCTTTATTTTCTCTGGATCCTTTCCCCGACCCTTTCCTTGAGATCTACTCTGTGTTGTAAAGAATTTTTTAAGAAAAGGAAAAAGGGGAAAATGGGAAATTGATAAATATATTTTTTAAAATTCTTCTCTTATATGCAATATTTCACATTTGTGGATGCCCCATCTCTGCATAGAAGGAGGGAGAGGGGAAGGAAGAAGAGGTATCTTCTGCTGTCTCTTTAATGGGGCCAGTTCTATAACTGACCAACATTTCTCTTCAGTTGTTTTGTGAAGGTTGTTCTTTTCGACCCCATTGTGGTCGTTATCATGTATATTGTTTTCTAGGGTCCGATGAGTTCCTTGACCAAAGTCTTCCCATCTTTGAATGATTCTTATTCATCATTTCTTGCATTAAATTCACAAACCACAATTTATTCCACTATTCTGCCACTTATTGCTATTTCCTTTGCTGCCATAAAAGGTCTTGGTACCTATGGAACCGTTCCCTTTGCTAATGACCTGTTGGAAGTGGGTATCTAGCAGTAGAATCTTTGGTATGAACGAAGGATATGAAGAGGCAGTTTTCAAAGAAAAAAAAAAGTTATCGATGGCCATATGAAAAATATTCTAAATCACTAATAATTAGAGAAACGCAGATAAGAACAACTCCGAGATTGTTATTATTAGATTGGCTAAGATGATAAAAAAGGAAAAGTGACAAATGCTGAAGGGGAGGTTGGAAAACAGGTGATTCAATGAATCCTTGATGAAGCTGTGAACTAAATCCTCCTATTCCGGAAAGAAATTTGGAACTAAGTCCAAAAGAGATCAAAGAGAGAGGAAAATGACTCACACGCACAAAAATATTTATAGCAGCTCTTTTGTGGTGGCAAAGAATCGGAGACGGAGAGGACGTCCATCAATCAGGAAATGGCTGGGCAAGTTATGGTGTAGGAATCAATGGAATGCCATTATGCTGTAAGAAATAATGAATGGGATGACGTCATAAAAATGGTATAATCTGTATATACAAAAAATTGTATAAATTGGTGCAAAGTGAAAAGAGTAGAATCAAGAGAACGATGTATATAAATATACATAATATATTAATATAATATAAATACATTTTATATAAAACCCCCAAATTGTAAAGATAAGAAGCATTGAAAGCACTGATCAACACAATGACCAACCACATTTCCAAAAGACTCTCTCTGGGTGCAGATGGCGCTCTACTACACTATCTACCTCCAGACAAAGAATATATTTTCTTTTTTCCCTTTTTAAAAATAATAGCTTTTTGTTTTCAAAATACATGCAAAGATGGTTTTCCACATTCACCCTTACAAAACCTTGTGCTCCAAATTTTTTCTCCCTCCCTTCCTCCCATCCCCCTCCCCCAAACAGCAAGTAATCCAATATATGTTAAACATGCACAAAATGAATATATTTTCTTCTCCTTATTTTTCTTGTGGAGATCTAATGTGGAAATATGCTTTGCATAATTATATATATATATTTGCAGTGGGTTTTGGTTTTCTTGTCTTTTTACTGGGTGAGGGAGGTGGAGAGGGAGAAAGAGAATTTGGAGCTGAAAATAAAATAAAATTGAATTAAAAAATAAGGGGTATGGACAGATTAGCCACATCATAGACATAATGTTGAGGTCTAGATTTGGGGGACCTAAATGAGATTAGGGTTTAGTGAAGGTCTAGTGGCAGGTTTGGGGTACAGGGAGTCAAGCAAAGCTCCCCCTGCAACCCCCTTGGATTCGGCGCAAGGATACGGGGGTAAATGGGGTCTAGTAGCGGTTGGAGTTCCCAATAAAAGTATTTATTGGCCAGGAGAGCTAGATTGATAAAAGAGGTTTATTATTAGGTTTGGACGTAAGGAGATAGGTGAAGATAGCGATAAGGAGGGCACAGGACAAAGGGTCCAGTGGACAGAGGATCCTCACATGGCTACCATGTTTAGAATCTCTGCAAAGAGGGATTCCCAGCGTGGCCTTTTTATAATAGGAGACTTAGCTCAAGGGGCTTTGGGGTGTAGCCCCAAAGTTGGCTCAGATCTGGGTGGGGCTGGGAACAGGTCTGGATCTTCTATTGGAATTCAAAGAGATTTGTGAGTTAAAGGACAATTTACATTATTAACTAGGAGAGGGTGGGAATCTAGAAAGGAATTTTTCCCACATCAATAATTTTAAATAGCTTTCCAGACCATAGCTCCACCAATAATACACTAGAATACCTGTCTTCCCATGATCCCTCTAGTGTTAACTATCTCCATATTCTGTCATTTATCTTTTGATTTGCATTTCTATTATAATTAGTGATTTGGTGCATTCTATCACATAATAGTTAACATTTTGTGATTCTTTTGAGAACAGAATATTCATATCCCTTGGTCAGAGATCTCTTAGGGAATAGTTTCAGGTTATGTATGCTACACACCTAGGAAAGTGTGAATGCTCCCCATAAATCTCCAATAGCAAACCTTTTTTAGAGAAATCTGACGTGAAGATGTTTATCTTTCCGCAGAATATGTTTCAGTATATTTTTTGGCCCGAGCGCTAAGCACACAGTAGGAACTTAATACATGTTTATTGATCGGCTGTCCGGGCTGCATTAATTTTGTTTGTGCAGAACCTCCGATTTCGCCTCCTCAGAGCTGAGGTGGCCAAGGTAAGGCCCGGTTAAGCCCTGGCCACGTTTGTGGGCCGCCCCTTGGCTTTCTGGGATTATCTGCTCTTTTCCCTTAGTTTTAGCACCTCACCATCTGTAACTATTGCATGGGCTGGGGGATCATCAGCCCTCTCACCCCCCCCAAAACCCACCGTGACGTTAGCGAGAAAAGGGGGCGGCCGGGGAGACCCCACGCGAGCTGTCCACGTACATCACTGCGCTCCCCTCGTTACCGAGAGGAGGAAGCCCCCCTGGGACAGACTGCCGAGTCAGCGGGCCCGGAGAAGCTTGGGCTCAGGAGCCGGCTGAGGGGACCGCCCTGTTCCTGTCTGGGAGGACTCAGAAACCCTCACGGTCCCGATAACTCAGAAATGCTGCGTTTTGGGGATGGGGCTCTGGAAAATGCCGGTCACTGATGTCAGAGACTGCAAGAAATGAGCTGAGAAATCCATTCTGACAACCAGCCCCGGGCCGCGCTTTGGGCTTTTCCTTCTGGCCGTTTTCTCTCTGTCCTTCGGAGTCCGGCTCTGAGGCGGCTCTCGCAGCCCTGGCCGCGGCGCCCCCATCAGTCTTCCTTTGGCTGCAGCCCCGGCTCCTCGGGCAGAGAGTCAGCGAGGAGCCCCTTCCCCCGCCCACCGTGGTCAGCCTGACTCCAAAGACGGGAAACCGAGGCCCAGGAGGGGCGGAGCCGGGACTGGGCCCAGATGCTTTGCCAGTGACTTCTCGGCGGCTTCACCAAAAGCCTTGGCAAGTGCCGGTTACCAGTGAGAGGCGCCTGGGAGGCCGTGAGGAAGCTGCCGCTGCAAGGGCTTTGTAGGCTGGTGAGGGGCAGGTTGGGTCAGAGAGGTCCTAAAAAGGGGAAGGGGCCCCACGGGCACAAGGGTTTGTGGCGGCCCCTTGGTAGTGGCAGGAAATTGGAAACCTGGGCCCTGACATGGTGCCGGCTATTTCCCTGGCATAAGAGCAAGCTGAGCGTGACATCATGAAGAGACAACCCAGAAATCCCCAAACAGACAAACTGGTGAATGAGCGGCTGATCAGCACGGCCTGTGGACAAATCGGTCAAGCTCTTGGAGGCTTCTTCCCATATCTTGTGATTCTGGCCGAGAATGGCTTCTTCCCCTCAGGCCTGTTAGGGACCGAGGGCAAGGGGATGACCCATGGGTGAATAAGGTTGAAGACAGCATGGTCAGCAGTGGGCCTATGGACCGAGGAAAATAGTGGCGCTCACTTGCCAGACAGCGTTCTGGGTCAGTATTGTGGCTGTGCCGTGGGCCCGTTTGGTCATTTGTCAAACCAGAAGGAATTCAGTCTTCCAGCAGGGAATGAAGAACAAGATCTTAACATGTGGCCTCTTTGAAGAAACCGCCCTTGCTGCCTTCCGTTCAGACTGTGCTGGAACGGGAGTTGCCCTGAGGAGGTGGGATAGGAAGGTTATGGGACACTATTGTTCTGTAGGAAAGGATCAGCAGGAGGGTTTCAGAGAGGCCGGGAGAGACTGGCAGAACTGATGCCGAGGGAAGTGAGAAGAATTAAGAGATCCTCGTGCACAGCGATATTATACCATGATCAATCCTGATGCACGCGGCTCTCTTCGACAATGAGATGATTCCGTTCCAATGATCTTGTGACGGAGAGCGCGTCTGCCCCCCCAGAGAGACGGTGGGGACTGAGGGTGGGTCACAGCACGGCCTTTCCATCTTTTTGTTGTTAATAATTTTTATATGTTTTTCCTTTTTGATCTGACTTTTCCTGTGCAGCGAGATAATTGTGGAAACATGTATAGAAGGACTGCCCGTTCTTTCTTGGATTCTGGTTAACCTATATTGGATTATTTGACATCTGGGGGGTGGGGAAAGGGAGAAAGCAAAACATTGGGAACACAAGGTTTGGGGAGGGTTAATGTCAAAAATTATCTACGCATCTGAAAATAAAAAGCTTGTTTTATATTAAAAAAAAAAAAAAAACAGGACAGCAAGAGGCAGGAGCCGTCCCTTCTTCATCAGCCTTCCTGCCCTCCGCTGCTCATGGCTCCGTCCCCCTGGCTTAGGGCGTTTCCCCCGGGCTGGGACGGCCAGGACCCCTTCAGGGCAGGTGGGTGGGCACCAATGGGAGGTGGGGACGCCAGGCCAGGGGCTCCGCGGCTCAGAGCGGTCCGGCGGCCTCTCCGGTTGCCATCTCTTCATAACCAGCATCAAATATCGATCCTGCCTCAGCCCCTGGGCCACGCCCGCAGACGCTGTTGCCGTAAATGAAATGGTCTGACGGAGGCTGCCCAAGAACGGGATCGGGGAAGGGGCAGGAGGAGTCACGGGCCCCCTGGGGGTCTCCCCAAGGCTCCGACCTCCCCACAAGTCTCCCGGCCTTTGGAGAACCCGGGGGTCACAGGGGATCGATGAGCGGACGCACTCATACACAAGCTCCCCGTTCTACGGCTTGTTACAGGTTAACAGGCCAGTTATACCCATTTTGCAGAGAAGGAAAGCGACTGGATCACAGTCACCGTTACCGACGGGGCAGGACTTGGCCCCAGCTCTGATCCCTCCGCACACTGCGAGCTCAGACAGCCGGGGGCGGAGCTTGGACCAGTTCAGTCCAGAACCGCAGAAGTAACGGTCCCAGGCGCCTCTCTGAGCCCGGAACGGGTGGGGAGCGTAGGGGGGAGGGAGTCCGGGATGCCGGGCCAGCTCCTGCCAGGCTGGGGCACGAGGAGACACAAGGGAACTGGGCCGGACTGGGCCTGAGGATGGGGCGAAGGTGTGACTGCGGGGGAGGACACTGGGGAGACCCCCAGACCTGGAGGGGATTGGGGGCTTCTTCCAGCCTGCGGGAAGGATCGGGCCCCAAGCTCAGGTTGTAGCTGAACGGCCAAGGGTCCGAGGCAGGTTCTGAGCTGGAGCGGTTCCGTGGGACCTGCAGGTCTGCCTTCTGCCGCTGGAAAGGCGGGTTTGCCTGTGGCCTGGGGGGAGGGGGCCCAAAGCTGGGACGCCATTTACCTATGTGTGGAGAGAGTGAAATGTCCAGAGGTGGGGGGTTCTTGTGATTAAAGGGGGTCAGGGCTGGACCTGGGATCCTGGAAATGGGAGAAGCATTCCGCCTTTGGCTCCGATCTGGAGAAAGCTCCTTACGTGGAACCTCCATGACAGCATCCTCCTCACCTTCCTCTCCAGGATCCCTCCTGACTTAGGCTGGGGGACGGCGGTCCCTTCCCCAGAGTCCTCTCCTTGCGGCCAATACAGCGCACTTACTAATTTCCTTCCTCGGCTCCTATCACAACTAGACTACAAGCTTCTCCAGGGCGGGGCCTGTCATGTCCCCTCAGAATTCTGAGCGCGGGGAGTAAGGACTGGAGATGAATGGAGAAGGAATGGAGATGCTGGATGGGAGGACGGCCAGGGGGGATGGAGGGAGGGGTGGGTGCAGAGCCTCCTCCCCCATCCCGCATGCTCCAGTTAACAAGCACCCGGCACGGAACATGGTCCCCTGAGCCCCTCATGATGCTCGGAGCCGGGTCTCAAAGTCGGAAGGCCGCCCCGGGTTAAGTGGGGGCTGACTCTACATCTGGTGGCAGGATTTCTCGATGGGCTGACAAAGACAGTGAGGAGGAGATAAAGGAAGAAAACTCACAGCGAGCCAGCGGGGCTTTATTTCCACTTCCTCCAAGACAATCCCCCCCAGATACTCTGAACCCCTCACGATGCTCGGAGCAGGTCTGACAGTCGGAAGGCCGCCCCCGGGTTAAGTGGGGGCTGACTCTAAATCCCAGCGGAGGAACTGATGGCTGATGAAGGCGGTGAGAAGGAGATGAAGGAAGAAAATTCACAGCGAGTCGGCTGGTGCACAAATGACTTTATTTCTACTTTCTCCAGGACAAGGGCCCCCCTGAGATGGGTTGTACACACAGCCAGGTGTTTTTGAGCCCATAAACATAGGACTCTCGGCATCAATGTTTAAAGACCATCATGCAAGAGGAAAACACGTAAAAGACATTTCTCTCTCCATTTCTAGAACTAACTTTGAACATCTTCAACAGAAACCTAGGGGCGCGGGCCCAACAGGAGCTGTCCGCGGATGCAGCATGAATTCAAAGGCCCGTCCCCGTCCCCCGCCCGCTCCTGGCACTTCTCCTAATCCGTGTCTCGGTGAGGTCATTTTAATTATCGGCTGTCACAATTACTCATCGCGCTGCTTACCCAGACAGGGAGCCGCCAGCAGCCGCTCAGGCCACATTCATCATACTAAGGCACTTTCCCTTGCAGAAAAAACAGCCGCCACTTAACCCCTGCCACCTTGGGAAGGAGGATGGAGAGGGGGCTCCGGATTATTTTTTAAAATTGTCATTCATGGCTCTCCTTCAAACATGGCCCGGGAGGGAGCTGGGGGAAGGATGGCCCTTCTCCTCTTCTCCAGCTTTTCCTGGTAACCATCCCTTCCCCCGAGCCCGAATCTGCCACAAAACGTGACCGATGGGTTATGGGCGTGGGCGCCGCTGCCAGGCCCCGTCTGGGTAAGGCTGGGCACTGCTCTCAGGATATCCAGGGATGGAGGAGCGGAGGGAGAGACCTGTGGGAAGCGTCCCAATCTCGGGGGCTGCAGCCGGCTTCCCAAATGAGCTTCCAGGGGTTCGGGGGCAGCTTCCAGGGGGCTCGGGGGCAGCTTCCGGGGGGCACAGGGGCAGCTTCCAGGGAAGCATCTGCTGGGGGGGGAGCTTCATGCTAAGGTTCCCCCCACAGAAGGAAACAGCCGCGGGAGCGGCTCTCTCTGCTGAAGAAACTAACAATTCATAGCAACATAGGCAACTTGGGGAGCTCTGGAAGGAAGGGGGTGTCCGATGGGGGAGGGGAACGCCCCAGCCCAGCCTCTCTTGCCACGCTAGACTAGCTGGGCCGGGGAGCTGGGAGGGGAGGCAGGGGCGGCAGCCGGCGGGCTCTGAGAAGGGCGTCGGCCGCTCTCACCTGTAGGGATGAGACAGGAGCGGGGGAACCAGAACCTCTGGGCCCACCCATCGTTTCGTGGCTACAGAGCTGAAATCAGGGGGAGGGAGGGCCGGAGCCTCGGGTGGGGTCTCTGTGGGCAGCTCTGGGAGGCTACAGAAAATATCATCTGCATTCTACTGGCTTAGCAGCAAGTGGGCTCAGGGGCTGCATTCAATTTATCATCAGTGAAAGGGAACGTCAGAAGTCAACCGCCGCCATATCCGTCCCAAGGCCGGCCGCACTCTGGCTTGTATAAAGTCTGAGTGAGGCCGTAATCCCGTTATTTTTCAGTGTATGCTTATATGGCATATATACGTGTGTGTGTGTGTTCATATAAGTACATGTGTATATGTCTATAAGCACACACATACACGTGTGAGAGTATACGTGCACACAGCCCTTCCTCGGGCCCGGATGCAGCTCTCTTTTTGGTTGGCCAATATTGGGATCAATAGAGGAATTGTTGTGTCCTTCCCCCTCCCATTTCTCCCCCTTTTTTCCAGGCTACTTATCATTTCAGAACTCCTCAAGCGGGAAATGAAGGGGAGCTTCTCCCTCCGGACGCTCCTTTGAGGCATTCTTGCCTCTGCTGGCTCCAAGGGGGGCCCTCTCCCGGCCCCTGCCAGCATCCTCGGGGCTTTATGAAGATTGTGAGTGGTCCTTGTGATTGAAAGAGCTCTTTTTATCTCCTTTGAGGGCTGAGTGGGAACTGGTCTGGGCCCGAACATGTGAGTACTTGAAGGGAGGTGATTTTTCCTTCCTGTAAAGGGGGACAAATCAGAGAGAAAAGAATGACACGATGAGCCCCAAACCTGACTTCTGCATCTGCTAGGAACAATGGGCTGCAAATAGGTCACATTCCTAGACTCTTGACCCAGAAGCATTCTGAGCTGAAGGACCTTAGAACATGGGAGGCCAGTGCTAAGATTTTATTACACCACGGACACCATCCTCCATCACCCAGGCCCAAAACCCGGGGTCCTCTTCAATTTGTTCCCTGCGCTCGTCCCACATATTCAACACTGCTGAGCCTCCTCACGGGTACCTCCATTACATCTCTCATTTTTCCCTCCTCTCTTCTGAAATAGCCACCGCACGCATCCGAGTCCTCATCCTCACCCTCTCACCCCTTGACTAGTGAAATAACCTGGGGACTGAGCTCCCTGCCTCAAGCCCTTCCTCCTCCAGACCACCTTGCACTTAAGGCAAAACGATCTTCCTGAAGAGGGGGTCTGATCCTGTCACATCCCGTGCTCAATTAAGTCCAAAGAGTAAATATTTAACCAATGTTGGCTAAATAACTAATTTCGAAGATAGAACACAGAAGGCCAAAGTTGGTCACAGAACATGAAATATTCCATGCATTGAAATATCCATAGAGCTCTCTGTCTTTTTATGCTGACCTGCGCTGGAAAGATGGGTCAGTGACTTTTTCTTAGATTTCCCCGTTCAGGATAAAAAGACTCGGGGAAAATGGAAACTCATTGCCACAAATCTAGATCCCTAGAGCTGAGCACACTGCTTTTTATTACCCTCTTTTTCTTTATAAAAAAAGGGGTAGGAAAACAAGAGAATGAAAAGTATAGTAGCATACAAAAGAGAAATACACAATGAATAGTCATAATTTTGAGTGTGAATGGGATGAATTCAACCATGAAATGGAAGAGGATGGGTGAGAAAACAGAATTTAACAAGATATTGTTTGCCGGGAACACATTTTTACAGAGTCTGAAGCAAAATCTACTATGCCTCAATTGAAGTAAATATTTAGAACAAGTCTTACCGATCTAATGAACAACAATCCCAGAGATCCAGCAACAAAGCGTGTTAATCACTCCAGATAATGGAATATGAGTACAGAATGAAACATATGTTTTTATGCAGGGCCAATGGAAAAATCTGTTTTGATGAACTATCACATATATATTATAGGAGTTTGTTTTTCTTTTCATTTTTTCCAAAGGTGGAAAAGAAGAAAAAAAATGAATGCTTATTAACTGACCAAAAAAATCACATTAAAATTGTATTTTAGTTCCTGTTGCTCAGAATGAGGTATGAGGCTAGTCCAGGAAGTTAAGGACAACAAAATGATTTTGAGGAGTTAAAAAAAAATCTCTATTGGGAGGGGAAAGGAAGATGAATGGAGAGAGGGTGAGATAATGACAAGAAGAAGGAGGAAATATTGCTCATTTTTTTCCTTTTGTCTTCTCAGTCAAGAAGGACCTTTGTGCTGGAAACAGAACAAAAATGAATAATGGAGGGGGGGTATCCGAGATGAGGAAGAAGGAGGTGGCGAGAAACACCCAGATGTCCTTGATGAGCCCCAGTGCTGTGAGGAACATGGTGGGTTCTAAAACAACAAGCAGTGGGACATGGCAGAGATACTACGAGACTGGAGAAATTCTCCTTCAGAAAAGGAAAGAAAAGGCCTGCAGACTCCGGACTAGCTCGTTTCTTGGGGCGATCCGAGAACAGAACATTCAAGAAAGCGGTTGGCAAACCTTGAGAAAGGAAGGGAGGATTGCAGAGCCAACAAGGGGCTTCCTCAAGAACAGGCCAGACTCACCTCATTCCCTTTTGGACCCTCCTGAATGGAAGGTTGGAGGTTCACTTATCTCGGTTTAAGCAGTTTTTACCCCTCAGACTATTCTTGCGGGCAAGAGTGACCTTCCTTGAGAACAGACTTTTCTCACTAGTGCTTGACTCTGCGGGGCGTAGCAGAATAGCTGGCATACAGCAGGCACTTAATAAATGCGCGCGGTGGGCTGACCGTCTGTGTACGTTCTCCGACTCAGAGCGGGAGGGAAGGCTGCCGGGCTCTGGCCCTTGGGACTCAGGGCGGCTGTTAGCGATTCGGCTTCATTCCGGCAGAAGCTCCGTGTGGGGAACCTCTGTTCCCCAAGACCTGAACGATGGCCTAGAACTCACGCTCGCTGGGCAGGAGCCTGATTCCAGGGAGGGTACAGGGGGCGCAATAGGACCTGGAGCTGGAGAGCGCCCCCGGGATCACCTTCTCCGACTCATTTCTCAGATGAGCAAACTGAGGCTGTTACAGCGGGTCACACAGGTTGTCAGCAGGAGAAGCAGATCTGCATCCGGCCCAGAAGGGTGCCCTGCGGCCTCCTACCCCACAGCCCTTTAGTTTTTCTTGCCTCTCCCTCCTTTTATTTTATTGTTTAATAATAGCTTCTTATTTTTGAAATACAGGCAAAGGTAGTTTTCAACGTTCACTGTGCAGGTCCTTGTTCTAACTTTTATTTTCGAGGCCCTCTCCCCTCCCAGGAGCCGAGGGAGGGCCGAGGGTCACTGTCCCATGGTCACCATGGCGGCTATCGTTATTGCCCCTGACACTCAGGGAGCCCAGGAAGGTCTCCCCCGTTTGACTGTGGGCTCCTTGAGGGGCGTCCCCTTCCCAGGGGCTCCTAGCACAGGGCCTGGCGCCCGGGAAGGCGTGCCGGGCTGCCCCTCTCGGGCCTGGCAGTGCCCCCTCCCTTCCAGGCTCCTTACCTGACCCTGGGCACGGGGTAGGACACTTTCTCCACGATGGGGTTCAGGCGATAGTAGTCCATGAAGGTCCGAGCCACGTTCCGCCCCAGCTTCATGTCTGGGAGTCTCCGGTTAAGGAACTTTTTGAAAAAGAGATTTTAAAGGAAAGGAGAGGGCGTGAGGGGTCAGGGCTGCCAGCAGCCCACGGCCAGGGGAAGTGCTCACAGAGCCCGAGGCCGGAGGGACCCCCGCTCCACCGGGGAACAGCCCTCCCTCCGGGAGGGTCGGAGCTAACTCGGAGCTCCCTCTCTGGCCCACGCCGGGCCCACGCCGAACAGGACTAGTGTCAGGGAGCTGACAGCCCTTTAACGACTGGAAGGCCCCTGAGCCTTCTCTTCTCCCCCGGTCGTTACTCCGAGCCCCCGGGAAGGCCCCAGGCTCCATCCCTCCTGATCGTCCTCCTGGGTCACTCTCCACTTTGGCAACATTGTCCCTAAAACCCCAGGCCGCGGGGCCTCCAGGCGACTGCCCCGATGGGGAGAGAGGACCAGACAGCTGTCGCCCGCTCACTCCCAGCCCTTTTCAAAGCCCTCTCCTCTCCCAGGAGCCGAGGGAGGGAGGGAGGGTCACCATTCCCGCCGTCATCGTCACAATGGCAGCTATCGTTATTGCCCCGACGCTCAGGGTCGCCCCCACTGGATTGTGGGACTTCCCAAAGGCATCCGGAATCATTGAGAAGCGAGCCCCCCGTCCCTGGCAGGTTTTCGGCCACAGCTACCCCAGGGAAACATCAGGTTCTGAGAGAGAAAACTGGCATTTCTTCCCCAAATGGCGTCCCCGTCTTCATCTTGGGCCTTTCTCACTACGGGCTAAGAAGGTCTCCTCGCCACAGAAGCTCTCGCCTCCTTCTCCCTGTATCTTAAATCTTTTTCCAAAGACAGCTTGTTTTAATTGAAAATGTTCTATCCCTCCCTCCCCCTCGCTGCCCCCACTTTCTCCACCAAACAGACCCATTTGCAGTAAATCATTTTGTGAGAGGCTTCCAAACTGCGGGAATAAATAACAGGAGCGGCGCAGAGGCGGCCGGGATTCAGGCCCCGGGATTCAGGCCCCGCCGCTGGGCCGTAAAGCTTCACGTTCTGTACCAAGCGCGGCCAAAATGGCAGCTCCCCAAAGCCGAGCTGGAACGCGGGCATTCCGGGGCTCACCAAAGGGGTGCGACAGCAAGACCTGAGTGGGGGCAGGGAGGCAGTCGCTCATGTCAGGGGGGGGCTGGGCCTGGGGTCGGGGGGAGTCCGGGTTTGCACCCTGCCCACACCCCAAGGTCTCTCTGCGGTCTGAGGCAAGCCCTTAGTCCCAGGGCACCGTCGGCCCCCCACGGGGACAGTGAGAATAATCACTCCCACTAGTGCCCACTCCCAGGGCCCGGACAGTGACAAGTGCCGGGGAAATGGTGCTGGGGGGGGATCCCAGAAATCCGAGCCTCGGGGAAACAACACTTCCCCCCTCCCAATTTCAGCTCCTGGAACTTTGCCCTCCCTCCTTTGTAAAGTGAGGGAGGGGCTCATTCAATGCTCTTCAACGGCTCCTCGGCTCTGCCATTCTCTGATCCCAGAAGTCAGAGTCCGGGACCTCTCTCAATCCTCTGACTCCAGAAGTCAGAACGCAGACGACAGGTCAAGAGCCCACGGGCTCCCTCCAACA